>NC_133325.1:350165348-350484514 GCF_042186555.1 Aquarana catesbeiana | reverse complement strand
CGAAAGTGTGCTTTAGCTAACCTATTATCCAACTGAAATGAAAACCAATCCCCAACAAGTCATATCAGTCAGTGAAATTCATAGCAATCCAGGCAACATCTGCAGTTCTCAGAAAGGCAGGTGTTCCCCTTAATATCCATAAAATAAAAGTCTAATTTGTTTTATAAATATAACTTCCTTTTTAAGTATTATGGGCTGAAAGATAAATTTTTTGGGTCTCCGCTAAAAGCGATGGCCCTCTCAATTCTTTTCCTCATATGACCTGCCATTTTTAGTATGCTACAATTGTGTTCCCCCTAGCAGGCACTCAAACTGTATGCATGCGCAGTGCGCTCTCCTCTCCTCTAGCACACAGTTTTAAAGCCTAGGAGGCTCCTAGAGGGAACACAATTGTAGCATCCAGCCTGTCCTGCAAATGTGGGGGGGTGAAGGGGCCAGTGTTTTTTTTTTAGCGGAGGGGTGCCCCACATCTGCATGTGTAATGAGAACAGGTGCAGCACTTAAAAAAGTACTTGAAAAAGCACTTGAAAAAGAGTTCTGGTATGTTATATTCAGGGGATATGGAATTGCCAATGAAGGGCAAGGAAACAGCTTTAATGTAATACATACCACCAAGGACTCATATAAATACCCACTTTACACTTCCCCACAGCTCCACTGAGTTGCGAGGTATTAAAGCCTGGGTTCTACAGAACCTAGGTTGGGAAGCCCTGATGTAGGCTGGCAACCATTAAACCAAGTTGTGGTCCATGCTCTCTGTTATGAAAACATACAATACGAGAAAAAAAAAAAATACAACCAAACTATCAATGACGGGCACTTTGCATTTCTGAAGGAATCTGTTGGAACTGTTAGAGGAAAATTAAAGGTTTTGTTTAATTCAATTAATCTATTAAAGGGCTGCTGAAATAAAAGTGAACATGTATATTTTTCATTATTTTCCCAGTAGAAAGTGTACCGTATATGGCTGCAGATTTTTTACTCCACCCCACCAGAGAAACCACCAGTAATAAAAAAATAAACAAACTACATACTTAAAAAACTTAGAATACCTTCGGCAACCAATATGCAGTGCTCCTAAAAAAAATAAAAGGTTCTTCTTCAATTTTTTTTTTTTTTTTTTAGGCATTTTAGTAGTTTAGATGATTGCACTTTTTCCATTGCCATAATGCTTTGTTCTGTTGTGCATATGGCAAGCAAATATGAAGTTGTAAACCAAGTTGATACTTCCTGCACTTTGAAGAAAGTAAACCCAATTTTACATTGCTTGAAGCCATGTATTGTAATTCACAGAACTGCAAAAATAAAACATTTCTATGCTTACTCAAATGCCACTTTCTCTCTGTGAATTACTAAACACTTTCCAAGCACAGCTTTGATCTTTACCATACATGATTTCATTGCCTAACATTAACTCTGCTATAGTTTATTGCATGGATTCACTTACAAATATCAATGGCATATTAAAACTGCAATAATTATTTTATTTGATTCTCTTATAAAATGCGACCAGTTAGGGTTATGGGTTTGAATACTGGTATTGTACTTATATTCTGTCTTTGTTTATTATGGTCAGGAATAAAAAAACATGTAATTTTTATAAATAGTTTTCTTCTTTTTATAAAATAAAAACAAAATACTGTATATTAATACTACTGTATGTAGAATTCCATGCAGCCAGCAGGTGAAACATTGGTCTTCTTTTCACATTATTTGCATGGGTGCTTTTTAGTAGTGCTTAACTGGTTCCCACCCGGCGTATGACATAACAATGCTTGTTGGAACCTCTCGTTAATCTGGGTGGACATGATATGACATCCTCCTGGATCAAGCCCCATGTGCAGCCGCAGGGCCATGCAGCGGCACAATCTGTCACCGGCTGCGTATACTGGACACAGCCGATGACTGATCACTGTACCGGCCTGCTGCTAGTACCATGTGACCGTTGTAACCAATCACAGCAGGTCATATGGCAGTTGTACACAATGGATGGCTTCCTTTCAAGATTGGATGGCTTCCTTTCAACATTGTACAACTCTGGAGAAGTGATCAGGATATAGCAGTGCATTACATTGCTATGTGCAAGCATTTTACTGAATGAAATTGATTCATTCAGTTTCTTTTGTTGTGATTAGCTCTGATTGGTCAGAGCTAATCACACGGTACAGACAGGCTGTGATTGACCCAGTCTGTACCGTGTGATCACACTGACCAATCAGAGTTAGCAACACAATTGTATACAATGGATGGCTTGAAAGGAACCATATAGATTTCAATTGTGATGATGCATATCAGCATAGGAAGATTACCGCAGCATGCAGGTTCTAATCTGTCACAAGTGTAACTAAGCTCCTCACAGCTTCAGTGTAATAATCAATGTACTCACAGACCTCACCGATCGCCATTCACAATCTCCTGCAGATGGATGGATGAGCAAGCCGCTCCGGATAGTCCCAGTACATACAGCTCTCCTGCAGGTGATATCCTCAGCTGGAGTGCTCGTGTCTGTGCTGATCAGCTGGTATACTCCTGTGCAATCAAAGGTGGCTGGTTTCTCCAATCCAAGTAGGTGGTCAGATGGAATTACTGGCCAGTGCATCAAAAAATCGGGTTAGAGTCCCTGGAATTCATGGTGGCTAGGCCAATAAAGAGGGGTGCATCAGCGTCTACATGGTGGCTAGGCCAATAAAGGGGGGGTGTTTCAGCATCTACATGTTTCGTTCCTATATATCGGAACTTCGTCAGGACACATGGGATATTCAGCTGTCACTCTCTTAAGTATAGGGCCACAACCCACCCCCAATCATTCAAAAATAAAGCCAGGTGCTATTAACCCTTCATATAAAAAACAGTTATAGTGGCAATAATAAAAAGTGTGTCACATAAACGTAGTGTTATCTCCCCCCCCCATATGAGTGGGGCTTGTTAACGGGTGTTTGTATTGGAGAGGGTGGGCTCAGCTCCCTGTAGGGGCTGTGTCCCCCACCCCTCTCTTGTTTACGAGGGGTGGTGAATTTCTATCCCATACAGGGTGAGGTATTAAGGATAACATAGGCGGAGAGGGTGCTGTTGGGAGGTTTTGGGGATTGTGGGGGTTCGTTTATGTGCGAGCAATGTTTTGTATCATTTTGTGATGCAATAAATTAATTAGTTAACTCAGTTGGGTAGAATCCTCTGCTTTTTTGTTTTGTATTTTTGCTTATTATCACCAAACATCCTTTCAATTGATGGAATAAGAAAAGTGTCCAAAATCTCAAAATAAACTTGTGCATTTATTAAAGATTTAATGACTGTCATCCCCCATACCTTTACCTGACATGCAACCCCATATCATCAATGATTGTGGAAATTTGCATGTTTTCTTCAGGCAGTCGTCTTTACACATTTCATTGGAACGGCTCCAAACAAAAGTTCCAGCATCATCACTGACATGCTGCATTTTCCACACTGCACATCTCGGCTGTGGTATGATGTGAACAGGAAGCATAGAAATTGTTTTCTATATACCCTTGCAGTGATCTGCATTGATCAGGTGCAGAAACACCCCGTCTGGTATGAACAAGCCCTTAAATATTTTGAGCAGACACTAACTAACATTGCATAAAAAAGTGGTGGGGTGTGGGAGGTTACAGTTTGGCATCTTTGCTCTGGGCACTGGATGACCTTGTCCTGTTCCTGCTGTCAACTTTTCTACAGTGGTTTCTTATTATCAATACTTGCAACAGATTTGTTTTGATTAATAAAGTTTGGTCAAGGAACTACCCAAACCTGCAAATTATGCAGTGAGGGAAGAATTAAAAAAAATAGTTCAATAAGCAAAGCAATAGTGTCCTGGTTGGCTTAGAGTGCTGATCCTCCCTATATATACCTATAGTTAAGTAATATATGTGTAAATGACTACAAACTGTAGTAAAAGATTTTTAATATGTGCCCAGTGTTTAGCTTTTTTTATAAAAGGGTAAAATTAAGGATTTCATATGCGGGTAGTTATCATTTTTATTTTTTTGATAGACTTTTGAAAAAAATGCTCCAAATGAAAAATATACAATTCCTGTAAAGTTGCCATTGCAAAGTTTAGGCAGTTTTTAGAAAAGGCCCTCATCCTGAGTTTCTCCAGAGGCACACAATATTGATTAATCCATGTCAGGTTGCATTAGTCAAGTAGATGGGACCAAAACATCACGGAATCTGAAACAGCATGGATCATACCACCCGGTGTGATATGTCACATTTAAGCACTTTACAACGTACAAACTATGAAAAATATCAAGTTGAGAAAGTTTTAGCACCAGACAAGGCACAAATTGATGGGAAAGTTTAGAAAACAGTTTATATATACATATGGCCTGTTTATGTTCTTAAATAGTTACTATTAATTCTGTAGATAGCCCAGAAATCTATTTTACTGACTTTCTGACATTTCTTAAAGTTCCCTTGTAATGTGAAAAACATGGAGGCTGGCCTTCTGAAAATGCAAGTTGTTTAATACCTTTAAATCATATATCTCACACTCCTTGTAAAAGTATGTGAGAAATAGTGTATGAAAAAAGTTGTTCCCTATAGCTATAATTGTTCCTTTTCAGTGACCCGATATTAATGCTTACAAACTAAAAATTACCATGGCGGCCAAACAGCTAGTATTTTGCAGGTGAATAAATCAGCAATGCCTGCATTTATGTTTCTCCCATGCAAGTATTTCTTCATTAAGCTACTGCTTAGGACTCAAATGCATTTCCATATTTAGTTAAAGTGGTTGTAAACCCCATTCATAAAATTTGACATATATCTGTAGTGTTTACTCATCTATCTCCAAAGTTCTAAGCGCTGTTTTTCTCTGATGCTCCGTTCCTCTGTTATTAGCATGAGTCACTTCTGACAAGCTCTCCGACATATGAGATAACAGTAGCTTAGAGTGAGATAAGGAGGGAGCTGGTCTGTTCAGACTACAGCTCTGCAAGTTCCTTTATTCCTCTGCCTATGTGGAGGGGGTGTGCCTTTCCTCGAATCAGCTCTCACACAGTGTAAGCCCAGACTCCCCACCCACTGTAGAAAGAGGAAGAAAGATTTCTTTTTTTTTATTCTCTAATTATGTATAAATATATAAAGTAAAATCATCATTACTACATAGCAGAACATTACTAATCCACCTACAAAAACAAACAAAATGTAGACAAATTGCAGATTTAAGTTATATTTAGCTAAACATTAAGAATAACGATAGGGGGAGGACACATATAGAAGAGATGGAAGGAGCTGCACACCCCGAAAATAGGTCATAAAAGGATATTTTCCCCATTGGGGCTTTAAAACAGCAATGTACAGGATCAAGGAAAAAGTTGTTAATAGATATATAGAAAGTAGTTTTTATGAAAAAAATGTCCAATATCATGGTTTGTTAATACGATATATATAATAAAAAATCTGGTACAATAACACAATTTATATTCCACAGTGCAGTAATCAAACATATTTGTACACATCATTACATTACATAGTGTTACATGGTTTGCAAGCCCCGACGCTTTTCGACCTATATGCGGTCTCTTCAGGGGGACAATTGGATCTAAAAAAACATTTTTTAGATCCAATTGTCCCCCTGAAGAGACGGCATATGTGTCGAAATGCGTCGGGGCTTGCAAACCATGTAACACTATGTAATGTAATGATGTGTACAAATATGTGTTTGATTACTGCACTGTGGAATATGAATTGTGTTATTGTACCAGATTTTTTATTATATATATCGTATTTTAATAAACCATGATATTGGACATTTTTTTCATGAGAACTACTTTCTATAAATCTATTAAGAACTTTTTCCTTGATCCTGTACATTGCTGTTTTAACCACTTGCCGACCGCCGCACGACGATGTACGTCGGCAGAATGGCACGGGCAGGCAAAAGGACTTACAGGTACGTCCTTGCCTGCCCGCGGGTGGGGGGTCCGACCGGACCCCCCCCCCGGTGCCAGCAGCGGTCGGATTCAGGTCAGGGTCGATCGAAGGTGAGGGGGAGGCCACTCATTCGTGGCTCCCCCCTCGCGATCGCTCCTGGCCAATGATGGGCTTCCTCGGCTTCTGTGAATGTAAACAGAAGCGGAGGAAGTGATGTCATCTCTCCTCGAGCCGGTCTTTTTGATCCAGGGCCCAGAAGAGAAGACATCCAAGTAAGTGCACCAACACTACACTAACAGTAGAACACGCAGGCACAATTGTCACCCCCCTGTCACCCCCCAGTCACCCCCTGATCACCCCCCTGTACCCCCACACATACTGACACCAATAGCAGGTTTTTTTTTTCTGATTATTGCATTGGTGTCAGTTTGTGTCAGTTATAAGTGTTAGGGCAGTTAGGTTAGCCCCCTTTAGGTCTAGGGTACCCCCCCTTAGGTCCAGGGTACCCCCCTAACCCCCCCTAATAAAGTTTTAACCCCGTGATCACCCCCCGTCGCCAGTGTCACTAAGCGATCGTTTTTCTGATCGCTGTATTAGTGACACAGGTGACGCTAGTTAGGGAGGTAAGTATATAGGTTCGCCGTCAGTGTTTTATAGCGACAGGGACCCCCATATACTACCTTCTAAAGGTTTTAACCCCTTGATTGCCCCCTAGTTAACCCTTTCATCAGTGATCACCATATAATTGTTACGGGTGACGCTGGTTAGTTGGTTTGTTTGTTGTAGTTTTTTATAGTTTATTATAGTTTATTATAGTTTTAGGGCACCCGCCGTTTATTACCTTATAAAGGTTTAACCCCCTAATTGCCCGGCGGTGATATAAGTTACGTTTTTAGGGTCAGATAAGGTCTGCCTCGCCCCAGGCAGCATCAGGTTAGCGCCAGTACCGCTAACACCCACGCACGCAGCATACACCTCCCTTAGTGCTATAGTATCTGAACGGATCGATATCTGATCCGATCAGATCTATACTCCCCAGCAGTTTAGGGTCCCCCAAAAAAACGCAGTGTTAGCGGGATCAGCCCAGATACCTGCTAGCACCTGCGTTTTGCTCCTCGGCCCAGCCCTGCCCAGCCCACCCAAGTGCAGTATCGATCGATAACTGTCACAAAACACTAAACACACATAACTGCAGCATTCGCAGAGTCAGGCCTGATCCCTGCGATCGCTAACAGTTTTTTGGTAGCGTTTTGAATCAGTCGCTGACAGTCAGGAGCTTTTTTGCCTGTGAGTCTCACTAGTGTACCCCTAAATTTAGAGCCCAAAATGGCAAATCGAAGGTACACTAGTGAAGAGGCCTACACGTTTCTGAGCATGACAGATAGTGAAGAGGAAGTCACTCATCTGTCAAGTTCAGGCTCAGAATACGATCCTGTAGAGGACAGCGGCTCCATGACAGATAGCTCTGACGACGGAGTTGTGGTCCCTGCTAGGGTCAGGCGTACCAGACCCCGAACTTCTTCTTCTGTCCTTGAAGTGCAAGAACCACAGGTCCCTCGTATGGAGCAGAGCAGTAATAGTGCCGTTATTCCTTCTGGTGAACTGGCAAGCACCAGCGGCCTAGTACACCCTGGTCGTACATCCAGCACTGCAGTATCACGTGGTGACGTGGCGAGTCCCATAAGTGCAGTTCAAGCTGGTGAGGTGGCAAGCACTAGTAGGGTCCCGCTGCCACCAAGAAGACAAACACAGGCCCGTCGTGCCCATAGTGCCCTTCCTGCTGCATTCGCCAATCCGAATTGGGTACCCACCACTTCTGCAGCACCCGTATTGCCCCCATTCACTGGCCAACCCGGAATTCAGGTGGAAACAGTTGATTTTACGCCACTGGATTTTTATTCATTGTTTTTCACCGAAGATCTCTATAGATCTATTGCGGACCAAAGCAATTTATACGCTGGTCAACACATCGCCACTATTCCCCAGTCCTCCCTTGCCAGAGATTGGAGACCAATTACGGTCTCCGAATTTAAGATCTTTCTGGGCCTTTCCCTCAACATGGGCATAACCAAAAAGAGTGAGTTGCGGTCATATTGGTCCACTGACCCAATTCACCATATGCCCGTGTTCTCTGCTTCCATGGCCAGGGCACGATACGAGCAGATTTTGCGGTTCATGCACTTCAACGACAATGAACTCTGTCGTCCTCGTGGAGACCCTGAATACGATCGGCTCTACAAAATTCGGCCCCTCGTAAACCACTTCAACCAATGTTTTGCAGACTTGTTTACTCTCCATCAAGTTGTCTGCGTTGATGAGTCCCTGATTAAATTTTCTGGCCTCTTGTCATTCAAACAGTACCTTCCCAGCAAGCGTGCCAGATACGGGGTCAAGATGTATAAGCTCTGTGACAGGGCCACAGGCTATACATGTAGATTTATGGTTTACGAGGGCAAAGATAGTCACGTAGAGCCGACAAACTGCCCTGACTACATAGGAAGCGCTGGCAAGATAGTGTGGGACTTGGTGTCACCCTTATTCGGAAAGGGGTACCACTTGTACGTGGACAATTATTACACAAGCGTGCCACTTTTTAGTCACCTTTTTGATCATCAAATTGGAGCATGTGGCACCGTGCGACCTAATCGCCGGGGCTTTCCTCAACGGCTTGTAGATTCCCGTCTTAGGCTGGGGGAGAGAGCCTGCTTGCAGTGTAATAACTTGCTCGCTATGAAGTGGAGGGACAATAAGAATGTTTTCGTTCTTACCTCCCTTCATGCAGACACGATGACCCAAATTACTACGGCGACTGGTGTTGTGGAGAAACCCCTCTGTGTCCACGAATATAACCAAAATATGGGAGGGGTGGACCTCAACGACCAGTTGTTGGCGCCGTACCTAATTGCCCGTAAGGCCAGACGCTGGTACAAAAAAGTGTCTGTATACTAGAGCTTCAGGACGGACTGGATCCTTCCTTAAATTCCAGGAAGAGATGCTCCACCTCACCTTCCCCAACCAAATGCAGTAGGCCGGCTGCATGAGAGGCATTTTCCTTATGTCCTCCAGAGCACCCCTACCCAACGAGCCCCCCAAAGAAAATGTCGTGTCTGCAGCAAGCGCGGATTTAGGCATGACACCTGGTATTATTGTCCCTCCTGTCCTGGCAATCCTGGTCTTTGCATTGGTGAATGTTTTGAACGCTACCATACACTAGTTGAGTTTTAGCGTAGGGTACAGCACTGCACAGACTAGGACTTTCACAGGGTCTCCCAAGATGCCATCGCATTTTGAGAGACCCAAACCTGGAACCGTTACAGTTTTAAAAGTTACAGTTATAAAAAAAAAATGTAAAAAAAAAAAAAAGTAAAAAAAAAAAAAAAAATACACAAAAAAATATAAAATAAAAAAAATAAAAATAGTTGTCGTTTTATTGTTCTCTCTCTCTCTATTTTCTCTCTATTGTTCTGCTCTTTTTTACTATATTCTATTCTGCAATGTTTTATTGTTATGTTTTATCATGTTTGCTTTTCAGGTATGTAATTTTTTTATAGTTTAATGTGTTTTAACCATTTTTTTGTTTTCAGGTACGCCATTCAGCTGCAGCGCGGATTTATTTATCTTGACAGCAACAGCGTTTGCTCCCACGATACATAAAGCCGTGACTCCAGCGCTGTCGGAGGTGATTTCACCACCACAGTTACATACTTCAGCATATATGCCGAAGCGTGGGGGCAGCAGTGGGTGGAGGAGCGATTTGCTCCTGCCTTTTGTGGGAGGATGCCCCCATGCTTCGGCATATATATATTTTAGGTAGGCACAGGTTGCGTTAAATGTTTTATTTTTTACTATGTTTTTTTTTTGTATTTGCTTTGCAGGTATGGTAAGTATTACTGTTATACTGTAATGTTACTTTGTTTTTTGTTAACCATCATTTGCTTAGCAGGTACGCCATTCAGTTGCAGCGCGGATTTATTTATCTTGACAGCAACAGCGTTTGCTCCCACGATACATAAAGCCGTGACTCCAGCGCTGTCGGAGGTGATTTCACCACCACAGTTACATACTTCAGCATATATGCCGAAGCGTGGGGGCAGCAGTGGGTGGAGGAGCGATTTGCTCCTGCCTTTTGTGGGAGGATGCCCCCATGCTTCGGCATATATATATTTTAGGTAGGCACAGGTTGCGTTAAATGTTTTATTTTTTACTATGTTTTTTTTTTGTATTTGCTTTGCAGGTATGGTAAGTATTACTGTTATACTGTAATGTTACTTTGTTTACCATCATTTGCTTAGTAGGTACGCCATTCAGTTGCAGCGCGGATTTATTTATCTTGACAGCAACAGCGTTTGCTCCCACGATACATAAAGCCGTGACTCCAGCGCTGTCGGAGGTGATTTCACCACCACAGTTACATACTTCAGCATATATGCCGAAGCGTGGGGGCAGCAGTGGGTGGAGGAGCGATTTGCTCCTGCCTTTTGTGGGAGGATTCCTCCATGCTTCGGCATATATAAAACGGTGCATGTATGCCCATCATTAGAAGTGGGTGGATGAAGGGAGGTATTCTAATGGTGGGCATACCCACCGATCAAGATCTTTTTTTCATGCAGCCCACAGGCTGCATGAAAAAAAAGTTTACAATGTATGCCCAACAAGGACCAGCAATGTACTGGTATGTTGCTGGACTTTGAGTGGTTATACCAGAATGATGCCTGCAGGTTTAGGTATCATCTTGGTATCATTCTTTTCAGCCAGCGGTCGGCTTTCATGTAAAAGCAATCCTAGCGGCTAATTAGCCTTTAGACTGCTTTTACAAGCAGTGGGAGGGAATGACCCCCCCCACCGTCTTCCATGTTTTTCTCTGGCTCTCCTGTCCCAACAGGGAACCTGAGAATGCAGCCGGTGATTCAGCCAGCTGACCATAGAGCTGATCAGAGACCAGAATGGCTCCAAACATCTCTATGGCCTAAGAAACCAGAAGCTACGAGCATTTCATGACTTAGATTTCGCCGGATGTAAACAGCGCCATTGGGAAATTGGGAAAGCATTTTATCACACCGATCTTGGTGTGGTCAGATGCTTTGAGGGCAAAAAAGAGTACCTGTCACTACCTATTGCTATCATAGGGGATATTTACATTCCCTGAGATAACAATAAAAATGATTAAAAAAAAAAAAAATGAAAGGAACAGTTTAAAAATAAGATAAAAAAGCAAAAAAATAATAAGGAAAATAAAAAAAAAAAAAAAAAAAAAAGCACCCCTGTCCCCCCCTGCTCTCGCACAAAGGCGAAAGCAAGCGTCAGTCTGGCGTCAAATGTAAACAGCAATTGCACCATGCATGTGAGGTATCACCGCGAACGTCAGATCGAGGGCAGTAATTTTAGCAGTAGACCTCCTCTGTAAATCTAAAGTGGTAACCTGTAAAGGCTTTTAAAGACTTTTAAAAATGTATTTAGTTTGTCGCCACTGCACGTTTGTGCGCAATTTTAAAGCATGTCATGTTTGGTATCCATGTACTTGGCCTAAGATCATCTTTTTTATTTCATCAAACATTTGGGCAATATAGTGTGTTTTAGTGCATTAAAATGTTAAAAAGTGTGTTTTTTCCCCAAAAAATGCGTTTGAAAAATCGCTGCGCAAATACTGTGTGAAAAAAAAAAATGAAACACCCACCATTTTAATCTGTAGGGCATTTGCTTTAAAAAAATATATAATGTTTGGGGGTTCAAAGTAATTTTCTTGCAAAAAAAAATAATCTTTTCATGTAAACAAAAAGTGTCAGAAAGGGCTTTGTCTTCAAGTGGTTAGAAGAGTGGGTGATGTGTGACATAAGCTTCTAAATGTTGTGCATAAAATGCCAGGACAGTTCAAAACCCCCCCAAATGACCCCATTTTGGAAAGTAGACACCCCAAGCTATTTGCTGAGAGGCATGTCGAGTCCATGGAATATTTTATATTGTGACACAAGTTGCGGGAAAAAGACAATTTTTTTTTTTTTTTTGCACAAAGTTGTCACTTAATGATATATTGCTCAAACATGCCATGGGAATATGTGAAATTACACCCCAAAATACATTCTGTTGCTTCTCCTGAATACGGGGATACCCCATGTGTGAGACTTTTTGGGAGCCTAGCCGCGTACGGGACCCCGAAAACCAAGCACCGCCTTCAGGCTTTAATTTTTGATTTCACTCTTCACTGCCTATCACAGTTTCGGAGGCCATGGAATGCCCAGATGGCACAAACCCCCCCAAATGACCCCATTTTGGAAAATAGACACCCAAAGCTATTTGCTGAGAGGTATAGTGAGTATTTTGCAGATCTCACTTTTTGTCACAAACTTTTGAAAATTGAAAAAAGAAAAAAAAAATATGTTTTTCTTGTCTTTCTTCATTTTCAAAAACAAATGAGAGCTGCAAAATACTCGCCATGCCTCTCAGCAAATAGCTTGGGGTGTCTACTTTCCAAAATGGGGTAATTTTGGGGGGTTTTGTGCTATTTTGGCATTTTATGGCCTTCGAAACTGTGATGGGTAGTGAGGAGTGAAATCAAAAATTAACGCCCTTAGAAATCCTGAAGGCGATGATTGGATTTCGGGGCCCCGTATGAAGCTAGGCTCCCAAAAAGTGCCACTCGTGTGGTATCCCCATACTCAGGAGCAGCAGCAGAATGTATTTTGGGGTGTAATTCCACATATGCCCATGGCCTGTGTGAGCAATATATCATTTAGTGACAACTTTGTGCAAAAAAAAAAAAAAAAAATTGTCACTTTCTCGCAACTTGTGTCAAAATATAAAATATTCCATGGACTCAACATGCCTCTCAGCAAATAGCTTGGGGTGTCTACTTTCCAAAATGGGGTCATTTGGGGGGGTTTTGTGCCATCTTGGCATTTTATGGCCTTCAAAACTGTGATAGGTAGTGAGGAGTGAAATAAAAAATTTATGCCCTTAGAAATCCTGAAGGCGGTGCTTGGTTTTCGGGGCCCCGTACGCGGCTAGGCTCCCAAAAAGTCCCACACATGTGGTATCCCCATACTCAGGAGAAGCAGCTAAATTTATTTTGGGGTGCAATTCCATATATGCCCATGGCCTGTGTGAGCAATATATCATTTAGTGACAACTTTGTGCAAAAAAAAAAAAATTGTCACTTTCCCGCAACTTGTGTCAAAAAATAAAATATTCCATGGACTCAACATGCCTCTCAGCAAATAGCTTGGGGTGTCTATTTTCCAAAATGGGGTCATTTGGGGGGGTTTTGTGCCATCTTGGCATTTTATGGCCTTCAAAACTGTGATAGGTAGTGAGGAGTGAAATCAAAAATTTATGCCCTTAGAAATCCTGAAGGCGGTGCTTGGTTTTCGGGGCCCCGTACGCGGCTAGGCTCCCAAAAAGTCCCACACATGTGGTATCCCTGTACTCAGGAGAAGCAGCAGAATGTATTTTGGGGTGTAATTCCACATATGCCCATGGCATGTTTGAGCAATATATCATTTAGTGACAACTTTGTGCAAAAAAAAAAAAAATTGTCACTTTCCCGCAACTTGTGTCAAAAAATAAAATATTCCATGGACTCAACATGCCTCTCAGCAAATAGCTTGGGGTGTCTACTTTCCAAAATGGGGTCATTTGGGGGGGTTTTGTGCCATCTTGGCATTTTATGGCCTTCAAAACTGTGATAGGTAGTGAGGAGTGAAATCAAAAATTTATGCCCTTAGAAATCCTGAAGGCGGTGCTTGGTTTTCGGGGCCCCGTACGCGGCTAGGCTCCCAAAAAGTCCCACACATGTGGTATCCCCATACTCAGGAGAAGCAGCTAAATGTATTTTGGGGTGCAATTCCATATATGCCCATGGCCTGTGTGAACAATATATCATTTAGTGACAACTTTGTGCAAAAAAAAAAAAATTTGTCACATTCCCGCAACTTATGTCAAAAAATAAACTATTCCATGGACTCAACATGCCTCTCAGCAAATAGCTTGGGGTGTCTACTTTCCAAAATGGGGTCATTTGGGGGGGGGGTTTGTGCCATCTTGGCATTTTATGGCCTTCAAAACTGTGATAGGTAGTGAGGAGTGAAATCAAAAATTTACGCCCTTTGAAATCCTGAAGGCGGTGCTTGGTTTTCGGGGCCCCGTACGCGGCTAGGCTCCCAAAAAGTCCCACACATGTGGTATCCCCATACTCAGGAGAAGCAGCTGAATGTATTTTGGGGTGCAATTCCACATATGCCCATGGCTTGTGTGAGCAATATATCATTTAGTGACAACTTTTTGTAATTTTTTTTTTTTTTTATTTATTTATTTTTTTTTTGTCATTATTCAATCACTTGGGACAAAAAAAATAAATATTCAATGAGTTCAACATGCCTCTCAGCAATTTCCTTGGGGTGTCTACTTTCCAAAATGGGGTCATTTGGGGGGGTTTTGTACTGCCCTGCCATTTTAGCACCTCATGAAATGACATAGGCAGTCATAAACTAAAAGCTGTGTAAATTCCAGAAAATGTACCCTAGTTTGTAGACGCTATAACTTTTGCGCAAACCAATAAATATACGCTTATTGACATTTTTTTTACCAAAGACATGTGGCCGAATACATTTTGGCCTAAATGTATGACTAAAATTGAGTTTATTGGATTTTTTTTATAACAAAAAGTAGAAAATATCATTTTTTTTCAAAATTTTCGGTCTTTTTCCGTTTATAGCGCAAAAAATAAAAACAGCAGAGGTGATCAAATACCATTAAAAGAAAGCTCTATTTGTGGGAAGAAAAGGACGCAAATTTCGTTTGGGTACAGCATTGCATGACCGCGCAATTAGCAGTTAAAGCGACGCAGTGCCAAATTGTAAAAAGTGCTCTGGTCAGGAAGGGGGTAAATCCTTCCGGGGCTGAAGTGGTTAAAGCCCCAATGGGGAAAATATCCTTTTATAACATTAAGAATAATATCTCATGCAACTCTATTATATAGCGTAATGTCTAACTATTATTCTCCTCAACTGCTGTATCCTAAAATTTCAAACCATGCCACAATAAGAGTACGCATTTCTTATTCTATTTTCTCTATCTCTCTCTTTAAAAATGAAAAAAAAAACCTACACCCAAAAAATAAAAAAAATAAATAGATAAATAAAACTACAAAAAAAAAAAAAAAAGAGGGAACTGATCCTTATACAAACAGTATGGATTCCAAGTTTTCCAATATTTTTTGTCCTGCTCTTTCATTGACATTGTGAGATTTTTCATTTCCTGTATTTCCTTAATTCTACCCATCCATTGAGATTTAGTCGGCACAACAGTACTCTTCCAAAGTGCAGTTATACATGCTTTTGCAGCCTTTAAAAGGTGTTCTAACAGTGAGTTTTCATAACGTTTAGTGGATAAGGGTGTATCATGGAGTAAAAATGCTACAGGCTTCCTCTCAAGAGACAAACCCGTTAGCTCTTTAACCGCCTGTTTAACCATGTCCCAAAAGTCACTCAACTTCGGACACTCCCAAAAAGTATGAAATAGAGTACCCCCCAACTCCCAACAGTGCCAACAGCATCTGGGGTCTGAGGAAAGCTATGATGCAGTACTGATGGAGTTTGGTGCCATCTTGTAAGGGGTTTATATCCTCCCTCTTGAAATCTGCTCGCCACCGAGGCTTTATGAGCAAATAATAAAATTCTATCTTTTTGAGTTTGCATTAAGTTAAGTTGTAGATCTCTTTCCCATCGTTGAAGAAAAGGAAGATCATGTGGAGCATTGGCCATTATCAACAAGGGGTACAGATATCATAGTGAATGTCTAATTGGCTTCCCTGCAAGGCAGGTCTGTTTGAATGTGGTCAGGTCTCTTATCTCAGAACACTCCTCAAATACAGTACGGAGATATGCACTCAGCTAAGCACAATGGAGGAAGTCCAAACTGTGGGAAAATTTACTACCAATTTCATAGTTTGTCCTGAGCCAATTATCTTGACAAAAATGCAACAGACGGGAGGAGCCCTGCTGAATAAGTATATCAAATTGGATATCATTCAGTCCAGGTTGAAAAGATGGATTACCCAAAATTGGAATTAGGATAGGAGAAGGCGAAAGGTCAGTATGTTTAAAAATTGATTTATATATAAAAGATCCTGTGAGCCTCCTCTGGTTATAAATTGCCTAAATGGCACTGTGAAACAGCTGCAAGCATTAAACACGTCTCATAAAAACATGCAGATAAAAGCAGAAATAAATATATATGCTGTGATTTTCAAATATACTCTTCGCATTATATATATGTGATAACCAAAGTGCAAATATGCGTGTGAATCACACACTGTAATACATCCAGTAACTAGTAACAATAGAAAGTGACAATAGTGCAACAAATAGTTATAAATACTTAAATATGAACATATAAATGAAATAGATAATCACACTAGTAAAAGTGCTATAACATGCACCCACGGTGATTGGTTGTATCAAAATTATTGTTCATAAAATCATATAGTGTTCATAAAATATATAGTGGACTCAACCCACTAAAACATATAGATGAATAAAAAGTGCTTCTATGTGCATATGTGTCATCCAATTATTTCAATTCAAAAGTGCTTCTAAAGTCCATGCGATTTGGAAACTGCTGTGTAGATAATCCAAAACAAACCACAGTGATCCATGCGATTTGGAAACTGCTGTGTAGATAATCCAAAGCAAGCCACAGTAATCACACTCAGGTGCTCCCCCCTAGGTATTAAATGCTCACCTCTGAGCGTCTGACTTTGCACTTAAGTTTAGTCAATACACGCCAGTGAACCACCTCTGGCGCTCTGCAATTTTAACCAGACTCCTGGACCCGTCAGCACTATACCTCGCTTGAGTGAAAAAGGACTGGGTAGTGTAATAAAGTTTTAACAGTTTATTAATCACATAAAACCCCCCTACGGCGGTACTCACATAGTATAGGCGCGTCAGTGCGCCAATCTGCATCAGGCAAACAGCATGTTAAGATACCGGATAGATATTGGGATGGTATGGGGTTCTTTCCTGACAGGTCACCTGCTGAACATCCGTCCTGTCCCCTCCTCAATGCGTATCGATACAGGGAACTTCCATATCTACTTTAGGGGGATGCCACCTTAAGGGTGGTTCCCACCAAGGGGTGTTGAATGGCCTCTATTGGAATGACATCCCCTAAAATCGATGGGAGTCCACCTAACGGTATGCCCACGGTCACCTGTTCTAAATGCACCCATTGTTTTTTTTTTCCTGTTGGGCGCACCAGTGGAGTATTCTAGATAAAAGTACTGCCTCATGGTATTTTATTGGGTCTGGAAAACCAATACCACCTTTTGGCTTTGGAAGTGTCGAAATAGATCTACCACCCTCGCTGGTTTACCTGACCATCTGAACTTCAAAAACGCAAGTCCTTTAAGAAGACCTGGGGTAGTTTAATTGGTAGTGACTGCAACAAATAGATCAATCAGGGGAATAACATTAATTTTAATAATGTTAGTCCGCCCAAACCAGGTAAACAATTCCTTATCCCATTTATGGAGATCTAATTTAAGTGTGCGGATTAGTGGGGAAAAATTAGGTTCAAAAACTTTACGCAAATAGAAATATTAGTACCTAGGTAATAGATATGTGAATCCATCCATTTAAAATTAAATTGATAGCCTATATGATGTTTTGCTATTGTGTCTATGCTCAATCCCATCGCCTCTGATTTTAAATAATTTACTTTAAAGTTCGAGAGGGCACTATATCTACGCAGTTCTACCAAAGCAAGGGTAAAGAAATCAGTGGGTAAGTCAAAAAGAAAATCAAGTCGTCTGCGTATGCGGCTAATTTATGTACCATCCCCTCGTCTGAATACTATTTATATCCTGATTGGTCCTAACCATGCATTAAAATGGTTCCAGGGTAAGTATAAAAATAAGAGGAGACAACGGGCAACCTTGTGGGGTGCCATTCCATATTGAAAACACTTCTGATATGGCATCATTGTTCAACAATCTAGCCGAGGGAACCAAATAGAGTGCCGAGATCCAACTATACATCCCATCATCGCCAAGACCTATATGTTCTAAAGTTACCATTATAAATGTCCAATCTACCCCATCAAATGCTTTTTCAGTGTCGGCAGATAAAAGCACTAGGGGTAGTGTTTGGCTAATGGAATGATAAATTGCATTGATCACTCGTTGTACATATTCCCTACCTTCCCTCCCTGGAACAAACCCTACCTGATCTGGATGGATTAAAGATGTTATATGCTCTGTTATTCTTGCTGCCAGGATCTTAGTAAAAATTTTCAGGTCGGTATTTTCTTTTCAAAATATTTATTGGATTTTTCAAAAAAGAAGTCATATATCGTACATTCGCTGAATCATAAATGCACATTGGTCATATCACATACAGTTAGACCCCTGTGGGGTAGGTATTACAAAAAGAAGAAGTATCACAATCGAAACACAGACAATAAAAGAAAAGAAATAATAAGTGTGAAGGGTTAGGTTCCGGCCTGTGGTTTTAACAGATAATCTAAAGGAACAATACCATTTACCTTAGGAAAGGAGCTAAAGAGAGGATAAATCTCTGGGCTAACCAAGGGGCGGCTGTAGGCGGCCACGGGGGTTCCGACGGCACCCCAAAAGGGAACTCACTGTGACCGGCGAAACCTCCATTAGCCCCCCCCCCGACGCCCTGTAAACATTGCTGAAAAATAAACAACCAGCTAGAGAACAACATTATAGTATTAGAGCCCCTTATAGCCGGAACCAACAGGGAATAAGAGTGATACTAAGACCATCTGACTGTCTTATTCCAACAGGGAATAAGAGTGATATTAAGACCATCGGACTGTCTGTGGTTCGGAACTTTACGACAGCTGAAAAGCGAGAAAGAAAAGAGTGTAGAAAAGAGAGGGGAGGGAGGGAGAAAGAAGAGAGGAAAGGGAGCCAGCCCGCGGGGAGGCGCCCCGCAACCCCGTAGCAATCAGCTGAGTTGTGGTTGCACACCCGGAATCAGGGAGATGCCAACGAAACTTGCCCAGGGTTCCCAAGTAGCCTCAAACCGGTCCACTGAGTTGTCTAGAATGCTAGCCAGCTTCTCTTGGGCCATGATCCAGGAAATTTTCCGGATCGTCGCCTTAAGGGATACTTTGGGTTTCTTCCAAGCCTTGGCTATGGTGAGCTTAGCGCCCAGGAAAATAAAATGTATGAGTTTGCTGGCAAGCTTCGGGACCCTGGGCAAATTGTCATTTAGGAGAGCCATCGAAGGTGTTTTCGGGATATGGACCTTGGTGATTTTCTTTATCAGGAGGAAGATCTTGTTCCAGAATGTCCTCAATCTTGGGCACTCCCAGAATATATGGACCAGTGTGCCCCTAAGTAAACATCCTCTAAAACAACCAGGGTCAGCCGAAGGGAACATCTTGGCTAATCTGTCAGGAGGTAGATACCACCTGGTAAAAACCTTAAGACTAGACTCTATCATGGAAATGTTCTTAATGCCCCTGTATGCCCTGAAAAAGTTGGTCCTCCATTTATCAAGATCCCACTGCATAGACAGGTCTGCTTCCCACGCGAGCATATATGGGGTCTTGGTTGACTGATTGGCGAGTGACTGATATATGACGGAGATGCCTCCCCTCTGCTCAGAAGACCCGCCGCACCAGAGTTCGTAAGGCGTGAATGAGTGGGGGGCCAATTTTGCCTCCCCGTTGTGGGCAAGGAAGTGGCGGATTTGGTGAAATCTGAATCTCTCCGAGGTAGGCATCTCCAATTTGCTCACACAAAAGGCCAGGGTAAGAGGGCCTAAACTCGTATAGAAGTGTCCGATCCGGTACAACCCCTTATCCAACCACCAACGGAATGCTTTGATGTCTAGACCTGGAACGAAGTCCGGGTTATTAAATATGTGAGCAAGTGGGTGGCAACTGGAGATCAAGCTCCGATTGTTTCTTAGAGAATCCCATAATTTAAAGGAATGAGAAAGAGTTGGTGAGAGAATCGGGGGGCGTTTTCTAGGAGGGACCCACATTAGGAAGTCTAGGGTGTATGATGGTACAGCCTGTCTCTCTATTTGGATCCAATCTGGTTTTTCTGTCTTCCCATACACTATTGAAAGCTGGGCAAGTCTAGCCGCTTGATAGTACCAGAAAAGTTGAGGGAGACCTAAGCCCCCCTGAGATCTAGACAAGTATAAGGTATTTTGTTGGAGTCTGTGCCCCTTGTCTCCCCAGATAAACTTGATGATTTTCCTTTGGAATGTAGTAAGATGGTCTTTTACAATGCTTATCGGGAGGGCCCTGAAAAGGTAGAGGAGTCTAGGTAGTAAGGTCATTTTAATTGCATGAACTCTACCTAGCCAAGAGATCCCTCCCTTAGCCCAATTGCCTAGGTCTGACTCCAGTTTGCGGTAAATGTGAGGGAAGTTGGCCGAATAGAGTAGCTCTGTTTTCGCGGTGAGCCTGATCCCTAAATAGTCAATAAAAGTGTCGCTCCATCTAAACTCAAAGGCATTCTGGAGGGAGGAGACCACATGTGGTTTGAGGGAAATGTTCAGTGCGGATGATTTGGAGTAGTTTACCTGTAGGCCCGATATCCGTGAGAACTCCTTTAGGAGTTTGCACAGATTTGGTAGGGAAGTGATTGGTGATGTAATGAATAAGAGCATATCATCGGCGAAGAGCCCGCATTTGTGGATTTGTTCGCCACATTTCACCCCAGAAATATTGGGATCCGATCTGACTGCGATTGCAAGGGTTTCAATCGCAATGGCGAAAATTAAGGGGGATAGAGGGCAGCCCTGTCTAGTCCCTCTTGCTATAGATAGAGGTTTGGAGTAATGGCCTTGTAAGCGGATTATTGCTCTTGGGGTGGAGTATAAGGCTTTTAGTGTCCCAAGAAACCTAGGGCCGAATCCCCATTTCTCCAGTAAGGAGAAAAGATAAGGCCACTCGATAGAATCAAAGGCCTTATGGAGGTCCAAGGAGAGGAGGAAGCCTTCCTGTTTCGGTCTCCCTTCCCAATTCGATTGGAGGATGGAAACAATGTCTATTGCTCTTCTAATTTGGTCTGGTCCCTGTCTCCCTGGTATGAAACCAACCTGGTCCTTGTGTATAAAGAGATTAATAAAAGATGAGAGGCGGTTGGCCAGGATTTTGGTGAGGATTTTGAGGTCATTATTAATCAGGGAGATCGGCCTGTAATTTTCAACTTCCTCGTGATTTTTGTTGGGTTTGGGGATGACCGAGATAAATGCAGTGTTCAGTTGTGTGTCGAGGGGATTACCTGTTTTAATGGAATTGAAAAATTTAGCCAGGTACGGAGCTAGGATTTCTCCATATTGTTTGTAGTAAGGTACTGAGAGGCCATCTGGCCCTGGGGCCGATCCGGGCTTTAAGCCTTTTATAACCGTCCTTACCTCCTCTACTGAAAAGGCTCCTTCCATTAGGTCTCTGCAATCTGTGGAGATCGAAGGGATCTGCAGATTGTCTAGAAAGGCCGTGGTTAAAGGGCCCTTCCCTGACTGTGGGGATTTGTAGAGATTTTCATAGAAATCATGGAAGGCTGACATTATTTTACTGGGGTTCGCCGTTGGAGGATGACCTGCGATTCTAAGTTTAGGGAAAGAAGAGGATCGGAATCTCGGGGTGAGTTTGGAGGCTAGCATTGAGCCGAATCTGTCCCTTTGGCAATAAAATTTGGCTCCACTCCACCTGATGTTTTTCTCTGCTTTGGCCGTTAAGGTGAGGTTCAGCTCAAGTCTAGTCGCATCTAACCTTTCTAAAAGGACCCTGTTCGGGTGTTTTTTGTGTTCAGCTTTTAATGTGAGGAATGTTTTTTCAAGTCGTTGAATATCTATTAAGCGCTCCTTTTTGTATTGAGTCGCGATCCTGATTAGGGTGCCTCTGATGGTTGCCTTGTGGGCAACCCACAGGGTCTCTGGGGAGATATTGTCTATGTCATTAAGGGTAAAGTATTCTTTAATGGAGTCTGCTATCTCCTTACAGTAGCGGGGGTCAGAGAGCAGGGATTCGTTTAGTCGCCAGTAGGAGCCACCTCGTCCCGAGATGACGTTTCTCAGGGTAAGGAGGACCAAAGAATGGTCCGACCAGGCTGTGTCCAATATTGTGGCTTTTTTGGAGAGGGGAATTAATGAGGAAGGAATCAGTATGTGGTCAATCCTGGCGTAAGATTGGTGGGGGGCGGAGAAGTGAGTGTAGTCCCTACTTCTGGGGTTTAGTTCCCTCCAGATGTCTATAAGACCATGAGTATGTAGCAGTTTAGCTATTTTAGTGCTTAATTTCGTGGGGCGCGTGAGCTGGTCCTTGGGGGGTCTAGTTTTGTCCAATCTCTGGTCAAACGCCACATTAGAGTCTCCTCCCATAATGACCTTCCCTTCCAGAAGGGGTTCTATTGTACCGAGGAGTCCCTGGAAGAAGGATGCTTGACCCTTATTCGGGGCGTAGTATGAGATGATTGTGTATAGAACTCCTTCCAGGGTCCCCTTCACCACTAGAAATCTTCCCTCCGGATCCTTATAATCTGAAATATAGGAGAATTTGCTATTCTTGGAAAATAGGATTGCCACCCCCTTAGTCTTGTTAGGGGCATTCGCTAGGAAGAAGGATGGATAGTACCAGTGGAGGAACTTTGGGGTGTACCGGATGGGAAAGTGAGTCTCTTGAAGAAGAACTACATCGAGTCTTAAGGATTTATAGTGATCCAAGGCCAGTCTCCTTTTTCCAGGTGAATTTAGTCCCTGGACATTGTGAGAGGCCACCTTGAGATCAGTTCCTAGAGTAAGTGCGTCAGACATCTGAGCAGAGGGGAGGGGGACTCAAGATCAAGCAGTCACTCACCAATGGAAGTCTTCCATGCATTTCGGGGCAAGATACGTATTGGGCGTCTTCTGTGTTTATCTCTGGGGGGCGCGAGGCTCCTACCCGCAGGACGGCTGGAAAAAAGAAGGGGGGTGAGAGGAAATAAAGAAAAGAAAAGGACAAACAGACACATAAGAGCAATAATAGTAACAACATGGGTCTCAAAATATGACCCTTGGGATCTTGTGGAAAATTTCCCACAACAAACCCAAAACAAATCTTCAGTCCAGCTGGGAGGCCGACTGAAGTCCCAAGTCCAAAGGACACTTAGGTTCTTTAGAAATGGGAGGAGGCACATGGTATCCACCCCGGACCCTATCTTTATCACTGTAAAACATGGAAACATACACACTAACGTTAAAGTGCAACTGAAATAAAATTCAAACAGCCCTTAACTCATGGCACTACTTGCCAGGTTAAGTGGTACTATACCTTAATATTTAAATGAAAAAGGAGAACACCCCACCCGCCTCAGCACTTCCACCCCCCTCCCGACCCCAAATATGAGATGTCAGGGATCCTGGATGACCCTGGTTCTACTTTGTAGAGGGAGAAAAAAAAAAAAAAAAATGTACTTTGGGTCATCATTAGCTAGACATATGAGTAATCTTGCCCTGAACTAGAGCGGGGCTAGGAACCAAAATCCCATTATTACTCAAACCAATCTACAGTCCGCTTATGCCTAAAGTCCCGGCAATCCGAACTTCTTCCGGGGAGCGTCTGAGTCCGCTGGACAGTTCCGCTGAAGGGAAGAATGTAGAAAATCTGGTGATGGCCGGGTACTTTCTATTCCCTGTGGGGGGGTTTTCGTTGTGGAAAAATAGTGCTATGAAGTGCATTGAGGGGTGTAGTTCTGAAGATGGGCTTATCAAGCCTTTGAGCCGTGGTGGGGTGTGGAGCTCCAGCTCCGGCAACTGTGTGGACCAGCACCCCGAACAAAAGTCCCTGCTGGGACATAGAAAGGAGAAGAGGCCAGCCTGGCCTTATGATGGTTTTCCCTCCTTGCTCCTCTTGGACGTATTCTTATTCCATAAGGGGGAGACAGGACTGCCTGGTGGGGGGCGTTTTGTCGAGCCTGAAGAGGATGCAGAAAAGTCCATTGGGGCTTCCTGTGAGATGAGTTTAAGGGAAAGAAGCAGTTTTTCACCTTCTGGGAAGCTGGAAAAGGAGTGGGTTTTACCCTGCAGCGTGAATTTGACTGCGAAAGGGAAGGTCCAGCGATATTTAACGTCCCTTTGTGATAGGTTCAAGAGAAGAGGTTTCAGGGTTCTGCGTCTCTGGATAGTGGAGGGTGCTAAATCCGCGAAAATCTGGATCTGATGGCCCCGGTGTTGCAGTTTGGGGTTCTGACGGGATTGTCGCATGACTTCCTCCTTGGTCGCAAAAAAGTGTGGTTTCACAATTATGTCTCTGGGTGAGCCGTCCTGTCTGGGGGGACCGAGGGATCTGTGAGCCCTGTCTAATTTGAGACGCTGGGAGGGGATATTAGGAATGATTTCAGAGATAATGTCCTGAACCGTGGAGGGAATATCCGTGAAGGTTTCAGGGAGGCCTCTAATTCTGAAATTATATCTCCTGGACCTGTTCTCGAGTTCGTCTATCCTGGAAAGGGCCACATCTAGTTGTTCCTGAACAGACTGAAGGTGGGCTGCATTTTGGTTCGTTTTGGAGACCGTGCACTCCACTTTTTCCTCTATTGCTTCTATTCTCGAGCCTATATTTGATAGGTCAGCTTTGATAGTGTTAGTGATCTGGTGTGCTGTGGTGGCCAGACCTTTCTCCAGCAATGAGGAGAATTTAAGAAACATTTCTTCTTGCATTTGGGTTAAGTCATTTAATGAAAAGCCTGAGGGCTGATGAGCTACCCCTGGGAGCTGGGCCTGTATGGGGAGGGCCTGGGGAGACATCTCCTGGAGCGCCATGTTTGTGGAGCCTGTGGAGGCCTTTGCAGCGGCCTGAGGTTTCTGGGAGCTCTGATAGGGAGTCTGAAGGGCAGGTGAGGGCCCCTGTGTAGCCTGGGCATAAGTGAGAGTCGGTGGGGTAAGTACTGGCCTGTGTTCCGGAGCCTTGGGGTGCTGAGCCGCGTGTGGCTGTGTGGATTCCGTGCTGGCGGCCATCTTGGGAATCCCGTCCGCTCCCGCCGTATCGAAAAGCGGGCCGAGATCTCTCCTCACCGGGGGGCCGGACATCTCCGCTGGCTCCTCGGAGGGTCCCTGACACGGGAGAGTTAGCTGGAAGCGTCGGGGAGGGCTGTATTCGCCGTAGTGCGGCTCTGCGGTCCAGGGTGGAGCGGAGCTCCTGGCTCAAGCAGCCATATTGGAACTCCCGCGCATGCGCGCCCTCCCTTCAGGTCGGTATTTAATAACGATATGGGCTGGTAGCTTGAACAGACTGCTGGATCCTTCTCCTCCTTTGGTGTAATTGTTATGTTCGCCTGTACAATGTCTCCAGGCAGTGTTTGACCTACTTTAAGAGAAATATATGCTTGTACAAATCGGCATGCCAATTTGTCTGCAAAAGACCTATAGTAGAGCAAAGTATATCAGTCTATTCCCAGGGCTTTCCCTGTCTTCATCACATCTAATGCTCTTGTGAATTCTTCCTCTGCAATTGGTGTATTTAATTTTCTCGATAGCTACTTTAGGTAGCATTGGCATCCCTGAGTATTTTATATATGCCACCGTATGTTTATCTTCCTGTCTGTAAGTAGTATTATGCTCTTCCAGATTATAAAGGGACTCATAATATTTTTTGAACTCATATGCGATTTCCTTGGCTGATTTCACCAGGGTATCCTCACCCATTTTCATTTGCGTGATGTGATTTCTAACCCTCTTGGTTCACATGGTGTTCGCTAACATCCTACTTCCCTTATTCATAAAACATGCTTCGACGGTGAGGAAGTTTTGCTTTTGCTTTCCCATTTAACAGGGAATTTAACAGGGAATTTAATTTACCTCTGAATTGTTGCAGTTGGTCAGCTACCTTTTGTACTTGGGATTTCTTATGTATTGTTTCTAACTCTTGAATTTCTGTTAACAAAGAGTCAATTTGTAAGGTAAGGAGTTTTCTGCGATGATATCCAAGCTTAATTAGGGTACCCCTAATGACGCATTAATGTGCCTCCCATAAAAAGATAGGGGAGACATGCGTAGTATTATTATTCACAAAGAACAAATCAATGTGTTGTGCTAGCTGACTTTTTTATGTCAGTTCTTGCAGAACTGTCTCATTTAATCTCCACCGCCATTCTGGTGACAAGTTTTCATCTAAATCCAGCGAACACGAGGTCGGAGCATGATCAGATAGAGTAAATGATCCAATGGAGGCAGTGGAGAGATAAAGGAGAGCATTCTGCGATACAAAAAGTCTATTCTAACATGATCTGCACTTTCCAAATAGTGTAGAAAGGGTAAGACAACAGCTATACAAGTAGAACTTATGTAGGGAGATTTGTTTCATCTCTGTGTATCATCTGAGGCTAGTCACTTCACTAGCTATATGTGAGGGTTTACATCCACTGTAAGAACTCTAAATTATTCACTTTCTTTACTTCCATAATGCAGATTCTTCATATCTGGTGTTTGGTCTTAGCATACACTCGATTATTTGTTCACTTTCTGGAGAAACACATGATTGAAGACTAGAGGTGTTTGGGCATTGTCCACCAAGGCTTACAGATTAGATAGCACCTGTGGCAGGGATGCATAACTCAGGGAGGTAAAATGCAGGCCAACTATTAGAAACAAAAAGAAAAACAAGACTAGATGAAAAATCTAAGAACATTATAAGAAGAACAAGAGTGATAATGCAGGGAAAAAATGAGTAAATGGGAAGAAGGTGACAACATGTCCAGCATGTCAGAACAGATAGCAATAACATTTAAAGCTGTAACCAAGAGAATTCTTTTTCCAAGAAAAGAATAGAAGAGAAAATACCCAAAGATCACATTACACCATATTCACTAAGCTAGGAGAAAATTAATCTGAATAGTAAAAATTCCCTTGCAAAGTGAATAACCTTTTTGCCTGTAGTAAATCAGCCCAAATGAATCATAGAAATGCTGGTTTGTATCTGGACAGAAATTGGAGGTTGGTTGCTTTCTGCAGGGTTTATATACAATCCATGGTCTGAGTGTTTAAAAATTCCTAACACTTAAAAATGCATATCATTTTAACTTCTCATAGCATTATCCAAATAATGTGGTACAGACATAAACACATGCTAGAACCTAAAATTATGCTCACCTGTTAGGAGCAATTTGGTCATGAAAAAAGTTGTTCTGGAAGCCCAGTATAATTTCTAGCCATGTACTTAGACTACCTTATTTTTATTGCTGTTTTGAACAGTTGGTGCGGATATTACTAGACATAGTTCAGCAATCAGCATATTGCTAAATGATACGCAGTCTAACAAGTAATAAAAAACAACTTATGCTGTGTTCATGGTGATACATATATAAAGTACATTTTTTTTAGAATTAATCTCTAATGTGTTTAACTCAATATATGAAATGAGATTAAATGTTACAAAGTTTGAACTTTCAAACTTTCAATATGTGTTGACTTATGTGAGTGGTTATACTTAACTCAGCAGGCATACTCTACATTTGTAAAGTATTGCTAAATGTGACCTTTATAATCTTAAGGATATCCTGGTATTGCTGCTGTTCAAAAACAAAAAGTTGATTACTATTAATCTAAATATTGAGGAAAATGGCAATAGAGATTTTTCTTTAATATATATTAATTGACAATAAATAGTTGTATGTCATGTTATGTCAAGACAAACTATTACCATCCACAACATTACATATATGGAAAGGTAGTTCTCAACATCAAACTGCATTTCTTAACCTGAGTCATTTTAACCTAAGCGTTACAGCAAATATATGAAAACATAGAAACATAGAAGGGTGATGTCAGAAAAAAGACCAAGTGGTTCATCAAGGCTGATTTATATACAGTATATATATATATATATATATATATATATATATATATACACACACACACATCCTCCTTTCCCTCACCACACACCTTATCAGCATTTATTTTTAATTTTAAATTACCCCTATAAATTGCTTAAATCCAGAATTCTTCTGGGTGGCCCTGCAACATCTCTAGGTTTTAATAAGTCAGAGAGCAGTAGAGAAGTGCAGCAGGACAAAAGTGTACAGTTTGAACAGCAGTAGCTGGATACAGTAAGTTTAAATTATTTCTAATTTCTTTCAAGTTTGAATGGAGGAGAAGATTTGGATGCCGCACACCGGATGTAGTCAAAAAACTTCACTTTATTGAAAAAATGGGATCATCAAAATAACAAGACTGTCATGCAGAAAGTACAGGTAAGCTGACGCGTTTCGCACTCAGGACTGAGTGCTTACTCATAGCTATGAGTACTCAGTGCTATGAGTAAGCACTCAGTCCTGAGTGCGAAACGCGTCAGCTTACCTGTACTTTCTGCATGACAGTCTTGTTATTTTGATGATCCCATTTTTTCAATAAAGTGAAGTTTTTTGACTACATCCGGTGTGCGGCATCCAAATCTTCTCCTCCATTCAAGCCTGCCTTGTCTAGCATTCAGCCAGCACCTGGAGCTCTTCTGCTCTGAAACTTCCACTTACACCTGGGTCAGTGTCAGCCTGAGCGGTGGAAACACTTTCTTTGCTTGTCTGCATCCAAGGATACATAATTTCTTTCAAGTACCGGTACTTCTAATTGCATTTCTTAAATTGTTTCCTTTTTAAACTTGGTATTTTGGCTGTGTTGCTATTGTTGATAGTACTAGCGTAAATGTTATTGTGCTGCTTTGTTTTTCATGGTACTTGGGACAAACATTGATCTATACACTAGAAAAAAAAGTTTACAAAAAAAAAAAAGAAGAAACAAAAAAAACTAAGAAAAACCAACAAAACAAAAAATATACATGTAAAAAAAAACCAGCAAAACAAAAACAGGCAGACTCGATGGACTACTTGTTTTTTTTTTTTTTTTTTTTGCTGCCACTTTACTTTACAATGATGAAAATAATTTCATCATAGTTTTCATCAGCTGCACGTTTTCAGTGACAAAAACTAAACAAAAATAAAGTTTGAATTAAGTCAATTGACAAAATCTATGAATAAAATCAATTCCAATGTTCGTCAATCGTCACTGAATGAAAACAGAACAAATATGTGAGGGAGGGATGTTTACTCACCCGAACTTCTGCTTTCCTTGGATCTCTACCTGTCTGTTAAAGCCCCAGCCTCCTAAATCTATTGGCAAGCTGTATAGGTTGAGAGACGTAGGCTCCCATCAATCTTTTGCCCTCTCCTATGCAGTTCCACACATTACACTCATTCACACCATCTATCTATGGCGCCCTCTGCACTATTGCACTACCACATAAGAATAAGTATGGGGCATCTACTAAACAAAAAATAAATAAATAAGAAAAAGTATTTTCTTATTTTTTTTCTTAATATTTAATGTTGCTAATATATTCAGGTAATATGTGTAATCATGGCATTATAGCCAATAGAGTTTATAGTTTTTTTGGGTTTTTTGTAATTTAAAGTTGTACTTCTGCTTGTCAAAAAACAATATTATTATTTGTTTATGAAACTTGGTTTTATTTATAAAGACGATGTATATTACAATGGCTAAATCTGTGTTTGTAGAGCATGTTCAAACCTTATTACCATAAATAATAACATGTTTTTAAATTTTCAATCCAGGAGTATATAATGAGTGTAGCAATTCTAGAGAAATGCTTAAAAAATGCATTACAACTCAACCAAATGGCTGCAGCGTGGTCGTCCAGTTCCCGTATTGCTCTTTGAACGCTGTGTCCTTAGGACACAATTGATCACAGATCGGGGTAAAGAGCCAATCACAGCAGTTCTTTACCACTTGATGAACTGTGTCCAGTGCTGCCTATCAGTGCCAATCAGTGCTGCCTATCAGTGCCCTTTAGTGCTGCCTTTAGTGCACTTCAGTGCTGATTATCAGTGCCCTTTAATGCTGCTTTTGCAAAAAGAGGGGGTTTTTGTGGGACTTTATTGAGGCAGAGACCTGGTAGGGTCTCATGCCTCCATCCCTATCTATATGAGAAACAAAAGAAGAGGAAGGTGGGACTTTAAATGAAGCTCTCAGTCATGTAAAGAGTCAAAAAAGTGGGTGTATATATGTCTCAGAATAAAAATAGTAATACATGGTAATGATTATCGCAATAATTAATCTATATACATACATAAATACATAATGACACATGTCAATGTAGAAAGATTAAGGGGACAACACCTCTTGATTTCCCATCAATTGTAGAAATGAATACCATAATTTACAAAAAATTCATATATAATTACAAAAGATACATTATTCTGATAAAAGATGATGATAAACACATGATCGATATAAACATGGTAAGTACAAAAGCTTGACATGTTTCATGGAATTTTATCCACTCTTCAGGAGCAAACTTGTGTACATGTAATAAAATGTAAACATTCTTAAATAACTATCTTTTGGAAGAGAAAGCCAAAAGGGGGGAAATACCCATTAGATATAGAGTACTCACAAAATCGCTGTGTACAGTATAGAGAGTGCGGCACTGAGAACTGAAAGCCCCCCTGAAAGGGCATCATGTCCGGGAGCTGTGGCTGTGTGCATCGCATGCATATACTGTGTAAAGCAACATCCTGGGATCCAGATATCCCTGTAAGGGCAATTTCCCGCGTGTGACTGGAGGTGTTTCCCATAAATGTCTTGAGGGACTTCTATAAAATATGTGAATATGTATATTAGCATGTATAACAAAGGTCATTTACTCAATTTGAGAGCAGGATACATGAAAATATAAGTGAAGCCCAAACAAGAAGGACTGGGGAGTAGGGAAATGTAGTAACAACTGGCCAAAAAAACGTCAAAAACAAACATCAGAATGGGAACCCAAATGGAACCAAAGTAAATGTGCAAAATGGGGCTAAGGGTGAATGATGAGATACCTGGTGCTGGAACCAGGGGAACTATGATTGAAAGTGGTGAGGCTTGTCTGGATGGATGGATCAGCCACCCCAGGTGGAACCTATAAGGACGCACACGCTACACCCCCAATGCCACGCTAAGCATGCAAAGGGAGGGGGAGGCGCCCAAATCCGAGCGACCAAGTCACTTGGCGTTTGGCGCCAAATCTCCTCACACGTGCTGTGGGTGGAAAACACTGTCATTGATGCACAGCACGGAGGTGCCCATCAATGCTGCCTATCAGTGCCCATCAGTACCTCATCAGTGCCCACCAGTGCCCATCAGTGCTACCTATCAGTGCCCACCAGTGCTGCATATCAGTGCAGCCTCATCAGTACCTCCTCATCAGTGCCCACCAGTGCCGTCTCATCAGTGCCCATCAGTGCATCCTATCAGTGCCCATCAGTGCCGCCTAATCAGTGCAACCTATCAGTGCCCATTAGTGTTGTCTATTAGTGCCCATCAGTGCAGCCTCATCAGCGCACTTTAGTGAAGGACAAAAATTACCTGTTTGCAAAATTTTATAACAGAAATTACGAAAACTTTTTTTTTTGGTCTTTTTTGTTTGTTTAGCAAAAAATAAAAAATAAACCCAGTGGTGATTAAATACCCCCAAAAGAAAGCTCTATTTGTGTGGAAAAAAAATGATAAAAAATTTCATATGGGTACAGTGCTGAATGACTGTGCATGACTAAAATACAACTAAAATGGCAATTTGGTCAAAAGCCTGTTACTAAAACGAAATGGAAATTTGATGTAAAAATTAACAGTGGTGTAAGAAAAAGATTATCATTATAAATGAATGTTAGTCAACATCAGTAATTATGAGAACAGATTTAGAAATCTCAATTTTCAGCAATATAAGTGGTTGTATCTCTAAGGAGGTAATTGTTGCATTAAAAGCATAAATATAATAAAGCTACATGATAGTAATGGTGAACAAAAATAACATTTACTAGTCAACTTCTCTCTCATAGCAAAGCTATTGCCAAACTATGTTATGATACATTTAAGGTTATCAGTCATGGTTAAATTCAATTTTCCAATGCGTTGTTCTTGTATGATATGCTATCATTCTGTCCATTACACATTGCATTCTCACACAATGTGCAATGACAGACATTTTACTGCATTGTAGAATGCCTGTTATCGCAAGGACACACAAGAAACTATATTTTTCTACTGTATGTGTCCCATTCACACTGCAACACAGCCTAAGGCTGCATTGCAGCATGTTGCAATAAAATTTTATTGCAGTGGCTCGTACAGAACCGCATGGCACTGTATGGCAGCGCAGCGTACCACGCTGCTGTACAGCTCCATGAATGAAGTGTATGTTTTGTACACTTCAAATAAAGTTTGTACAAAACAAAGGAAAAAGGGGACCTCGTGATGCGCTGAATCGCGCACCACACTGCCCCCTACCACAGCCGGGAATGGACAGCTGCCAGAGCGGTAAATCGACAGCTGTGCGTTCCAATGTGAACTCAGCTTAAAGTGTTACTAAACCCACAACAGTAAAATCAGTGTGTATATGCAGTAAAGCATGCTTGTTATACTAACTGTGGAATCTAAGGGGTTAATCCTCTGTTTGATCCTGTATGCACAGATCCTCCCCTTCTTGCATTGCCCCCAAAACATGTCCGGAAGATAGAGTTAGTGGAATCACTTGGCACATGCTCAGTTTGGTGTGTATTGCTAGAGAGTGTTCTATTTTTTTGGGGAGAATGCATGTGATCAGTACAGGGCCAATCAGGACTGTCCATAAAGAGGGCCAGGGGTCCTGCATCCTGATAGGACAGCCCATGCAGTATGAAAATCTAGTCTATGGAGTCATGCTGCATATGCTCAGTTTGGTGCGTATTGCTAGAGTTTTTTTTTTTTTTCTTGGGAGGATGCATGTGATCAGCACAGGGCCAATCAGCACTGTCCAGACAGAGGGTCCAGGGTCTTGCAGTCTCATAGGTCAGTCAGAAAACTCATCCTACAAACTTTAACCAGTGCTTGACTGGACCCTGATGGAAGTGACAAGACTGCTCTAACTGCTGATGAGAAAGGGTATTTAGTCATTTATATTTATTAAAATAATTGCATTTCCATGTTTTTTGTACTGTGGGAGGCCAGATATAGTGAATGCAGGGTCCTAGGTTTAGTGACACTTTAAGCTTCTGGACAATCAATGTTTTCAATCATTTTAAAAACTAAAGCTCTGCTTTAAGTTAAACTTTTTTTGACAGCTGACTTTTTCTGGATGATTCCAGAGTTAACCAGCCAATTAAATTACTTATTATATATATACTTATAATTACGCATTATTATGTATATTAATATCACCCTACTAATAAAGATATTTCTAGATTTGCGTTCTCATATCCACTTTCATTAGAGATCTTTACAAGATTAGGCTTCATTGAAGCTTTTATGCTGGACCATGCAAAGCACATAATTGTTGCAGGTGAAACAGGGTTTTAAGTCAAAAATAGAATGCTTTCATTCCAATCTTTTGTCCCCCGTAAAGTGACTAAACAGCTGGAAGAACATTAAGGGGACAACGGGGAACATAACTAATCAAGAGCAATGGCCAGTGGTGAAGCTGCGATCCAATTTTGCCTCTTGCTCTGAAACCAAGAAACCTTTCATCTAATTCATACTAATGTATTAAAAAATATAAAAGTGTCCAGCTTTCTTAGCAATGCATACACTATCAATAACTGATAATGTACTGCGAGTCAGTAGGAATAAAAAGTATTTGAGAAATGCATATGGTTACACTTCCCCTGTAAGTAATTAGGAGCAGTGGTAGTGAATAACACTCATGTGTCATGATGTCACCAAGACATTGAGCTTATTAAAATGTGTTATAATACAGGAATACATTATATAAGTAAAATGTGAATGTCACATAATAAACCCGAAAATGCTAGTTAATTCAAAATAAATTCACAGAGATATTCTTACCCTTTTGGTAATCAAACGTTGAAAATCTAATGATAATGAAACATTAAGTCAGATTAACTCCATTATAAATTTCCCCCTATAGTGTACAGTTACAGCCAATTCAACATCCTGCTCCAAAGCAGTGATTCAATGATGTGTGTGCCCTTGTTAGAAATATTGCCAGTGAAGTGTAATGCAGTGGAACCTTGGTTTACGAGTAAAGCGGTTAACGAGCGTTTTGGAAGACGAGCAACTTTTTTTTTTTAAATCCTGACTCAGTTTGCGAGTGTTGTCCTGCAAAACAAGCAGGATTCACGCCAATGGGGTGTGCAGTACCGCATTTGGCCAGAGGTGCGGGGGACCAGTAACACTCGGAATGGTTTGGAGCCGTTCGGAAATACTCAGAATCACTCTGAAATACTCGGAGACACTCGGAAATACTCTGTTCCCTAGTGTTTTCTTTTTTTTTTTTTTTTTTTCCTTGTCAAAAGAAGTTTATTGAGTATACAATGTTATAAAGATACATAAAGTAAGTTTACAAGGATCTATAAAGTAAGCTCATTGTTTTACAGTAGGGTTTATATAGGTAAATATCATGAAATTTCAAATATTAAATATTGGGTTCACGTAAACCTAAATTAAAGATATATATCATTTCCTTAGTTACTTTTGTAGGTATTTAAATGATTTATACCTACTATACATATTGTTTACAAGTAGAGTGTATATAGGTCAAATAAATTCTGATAATGAGCTTTAATCGTAAGGTGGAGAAAAGGAAAGAGAAAGAAGAAAAAGGGTTGAAAGGTAGAGGTATGGTCCACAAGGTTGTCCCGCTCGTCAGTTTATTATTCTTTTTAGTTCTCTTTGAAGCCTTAGAATGGGTGTCTCTGTAAGTCATTTAATCTGTTACCATGGCAACAGGACGGAGTCGTTTTATCCAAGGATGCCAAAGTTTTTCAAATTTTGGAATTTGATTTTGATCGATGGCTACCATCTTAGCATGGGACATTGTATTATTCATTCTGTGAATTGTTTCTGCTAGTACCAATGTAGGAGATTTCCATGCCTTGGCCACTGTTTGTTTTGCAGCCGTTATTAGTTGGATCATAAGTTTGAATTGAGAGAGTGTTAACCATTCCGGTTTTAGATTAAGTAAAGTTAAATATGGATCTGGTTGTATTATTTTTTTAAATATTTTAGATGCAATCACGAAGACTTCCTTCCAGAAGGTTTGGATTACTGGGCACGTCCACCATATGTGTAAATATGTGCCTATTTCTGGGCATCCTCGAAAACAAAGAGCTGAGGTATTAGGTGAATATTTTGCCACTCTAGCGGGTACAAGGTACCAGCGAGTTAGGACTTTATAATTTGTCTCCAGTGCTAAGATGTTGGGTGAAGATGACTTAGATGTGAGCCATATGTTAGACCAGTCCGTGTCTTCTAAAGTTCGTCCCAGGTCCTCCTCCCACCTCTGAACGTAAGAGGGTCTATTAAGATTTGCTACTCCATATAATTGATTATAAAGTGATGAAATTGTACCTTTAGCAAATGGATCTTTTGTACAGATTGATTCAAAAATGGATAATTGGGATAATGGTGTATCCCCCTTAAGGAATGGTGTATAGAAATTTTTGATTTGGAGATATCTAAATATCTCAGAGTTTGGTAGATCATATTTTTCTCTAAGCGATGGGAATGAAAGGAATGATTTAGATGCTATGAAGTCATTTAGTGTCTGAATGCCTGATGTTGTCCAAGATTTAAAAGAATTTGGGTAGATCCATGCCGGATAAAAGGCCGGATTTCTGATAAAAGAAAGGAGAGGATTGTGTGGAGATTGTAACTGATATTTGGTTTTTAGTTTATCCCAGAGAGATAAGAAGTGTTTAGTTATGGGATTATGAATTTTAAAGCGGTCTTTAGGATCAAGCCATAATACATTTGATATTAATAGAGGGTCATTTTCTGAAGCCTCTATAAATACCCATAATGGGATTACCTGTTTTGCATGGTATTTGGACAGACTGGCCAAATGTGCTGCTCTGTAGTAGTTAGTAAAATTAGGGTATCCCAGGCCTCCTTTATTTTTGGGAAGATGTAGTGTGTGTATAGGTATACGTGGTTTAGAAGAGCCCCATATAAACGAAGTTGCTCTTTTTTGTACTATTCTCAAAAAATAGGAAGGAATTGGAATAGGGAGGACTCTGAATAGATAAAGCAATTTGGGTAGAATAGTCATTTTGATTGCATTAATCTTCCCTATCCAGGATAAAGGAAGTTGCGACCATTGTTTTATTAGGTTTGTGATCTGTCTTAATACAGGAGGATAATTGGTTGAGAATAAGTCAGAATGAGATGCTGTTAAATGAATTCCAAGATATGGGATTGATTTTTCTGCCCATGTGAATGGGAGTGCAGCCCTAGCCGGGATCAATTCCATGTTTGTGAGTGAAATATTAAGCACTAGGCATTTCTTAGGATTAATCATAAGGCCGGATAGGGCTGCAAATCCATCAAGAGCTGGTATTAAGTTAGGACCAGAGACCTGTGGTGATGATAGAAAAAGTAATATATCGTCTGCAAATATACATAATTTGTGTGTAATACCTCCTACTTCAATGCCAGTTATAGTTTGGTTTGTTCTGATGTATTGGGCCATGGGTTCGAGTATAAGGGCAAATAATAAGGGAGATAATGGGCAACCCTGTCGGGTACCTCTTTCGATATTAAAGGCATCAGATTTGTATCCAGCATATTTTATATAGGCTTTGGGTTTATTATATAATGCTTTGATCCATGTTAAAAAGTGGGGTCCAAAACCCCATTTTTGTAATGAATATTGCATATATTGCCAGGATACTGTGTCAAATGCCCTCTTAATATCGAGAGATAGAAAACATAAAGGGATTTTCCGTTTTTTAGCAATATGTGCCAATAACACTGCCCTGCGTATATTATCGCCTGCCTGTCTATTTGGCATGAAGCCTACTTGATCTCTATGTATTAATTTTCCTATAATGCTATTGAGGCGTTTTTCTATTATTTTTGCTAATAATTTAATATCGAGGTTTAATAGAGAGATAGGCCGATAATTCACACAGGAAGTATCATCAGAAAGGAATGTCCATCTAGAAGTTTGTTAAAAGTTTCAGTGAGAATGGGAGAGAGTATTTCTGAGAATGTTTTATAGTATAAAGCCGAGTAGCCGTCTGGGCCTGGTCTTTTGTTAAGTTTTAGGTCTTTTATGGCGTTAGCAACTTCATCTATAGTTATAGGCTCATCCAAACTGCTTTTTTGATTCTGAGATAACTCAGGTAAGGTTATTTTTGAGAAGAAGGATTCAGCCTCTGTAGGATTAAATTCATTGTTTGTCTTGTATAAAGTTGCGAGATGTGAGTGAAATTTATGGACTATTTTAACTGGATTACAAGTGTAAACATTTTTTGATAATTTCAAACGTATTGGTTTGAAAGATTTGTTAGTTGAATTTAATGCCCGAGCCAAATATGTACCTGGTTTGTTTGTATTCATGTAGAAATTGTGTTTGGAGCGTTTGAGGGATTTATCAACTGACTCAGTGAGAAATAGATCGTATTCCAATCTAGATTTTTCCAGATGAGATTTTGTACTCTGAGATGGATTATCTTGAAATGATATGTAGGCTGCATTAAAATTGAGTTCTAGTTTTTTTGCTAGATTTTTGCGTTCCCGTTTAGATAGTGCCATTTGTCTTTGTATTGTACCACGCAAGACAGGCTTATGAGCTTCCCACAGTGTTATTGGGGAGATGTCTGTTGTATTATTAATTGATATGTATTCCTTTAAAGCTTGTTCAATGGCCATCTGATGTAGTGGGTGTTTGAGCATTATGTCTGGTAAGTACCACGTTGGGTCATGTGCTTTTGGTATGGCTGAGGCTATAGTAGTGTATACTGCATTATGGTCAGACCACGGAATCGGAATTATATCTGATGCAATAATTTCTGGTATCATTCCTATTGTTAGAAAAATATGATCTATTCTGGTGAAGGTTTGATGAGGGTGCGAGAAATAAGTGAATTTCTTTTTCATTGGGTTACTTTCTCTCCATGAATCTACCAGATTGTATTTGGAAAGAAGTTGAGAAAAAGGTAATCTAGAGGTTATTTTGGATGGTGTAAAAGGTGATTTATTTAGAAATGGGAGGAGGACCTGGTTCGAATCCCCACACATTATCACTGTTCCTATTTTGTGTGTATTAATCACTTGTAATATATGTGAGAGGAATGGTGTAGGTTGTTTGTAGGGATGAGCTTCGAGTTCGAGTCGAACTCATGTTCGACTCGAACATTGGCTGTTCGCAAGTTCACCGAACAGCGAACAATTTGGGGTGTTCGCGGCAAATTCGCGGAACACCCTTTAAAAGTCTATGGGAGAAATCAAAAGTGCTAATTTTAAAGGCTAATATGCAAGTTATTGTCATAAAAAGTGTTTGGGGACCTGGGTCCTGCCCCAGGGGACATGGATCAATGCAAAAAAAAGTTTTAAAAACGGCCGTTTTTTCAGGAGCAGTGATTTTAATAATGCTTAAAGTCAATCAATAAAAGTGTAATATCCCTTTAAATTTCGTACCTGGGGGGTGTCTATAGTGTGCCTGTAAAGGGGCGCATGTTTCCTGTGTTTAGAACAGTCTGACAGCAAAATGACATTTTGAAGGAAAAAACTCATTTAAAACTACCCGCGGCTATTGCATTGCCGACAATACACATAGAAGTTCATTGATAAAAACGGCATGGGAATTCCCCAAAGGGGAACCCCGAACCAAAATTAAAAAAAAAAAATGACGTGGGGGTCCCCCTAAATTCCATACCAGGCCCTTCAGGTCTGGTATGGATATTAAGGGGAACCCCGGCCAAAATTAAAAAAAAAAAATGACGTGGGGTTCCCCCTAAATTCCATACCAGACCCTTCAGGTCTGGTATGGATTTTAAGGGGAACCCCGCGCCAAAAAAAAAAAAAAACACGGCGTGGGGTCCCCCCAAAAATCCATACCAGACCCTTATCCGAGCACGCAACCTGGCAGGCCGCAGGAAAAGAGGGGGGGACGAGAGTGCGGCCCCCCCTCCCTCCTGAACCGTACCAGGCCACATGCCCTCAACATTGGGAGGGTGCTTTGGGGTAGCCCCCCAAAACACCTTGTCCCCATGTTGATGAGGACAAGGGCCTCATCCCCACAACCCTGGACGGTGGTTGTCTGCGGGCGGGGGGCTTATCGGAATCTGGAAGCCCCCTTTAACAAGGTGACCCCCAGATCCCGGCCCCCCCCCTGTGTGAAATGGTAAGGGGGTACATAAGTACCCCTACCATTTCACGAAAAAAGTGTCAAAAATGTTAAAAATGACAAGAGACAGTTTTTGACAATTCCTTTATTTAAATGCTTCTTCTATCTTCCTTCATCTTCTGGTTCTTCTGGTTCTTCTGGCTCTTCTGGCTCTTCTGGTTCTTCCTCCGGCGTTCTCGTCCAGCATCTCCTCCGCGGCGTCTTCTATCTTCTTCTCCTCGGGCCGCTCCGCACCCATGGCATGGGGGGGAGGCTCCCGCTCTTCTCTTCTTCTCTTCTTCTCTTCTTCATTTTCTTCTCCGGGCCGCTCCGCAATCCATGCTGGCATGGAGGGAGGCTCCCGCTGTGTGACGGCGCTCCTCGTCTGACAGTTCTTAAATAACAGGGGGCGGGGCCACCCGGTGACCCCGCCCCCCTCTGACGCACGGTGACTTGACGGGACTTCCCTGTGACGTAACGGGGAATGCCACAGGGAAGTCCCATCAAGTCACCGTGCGTCAGAGGGGGGCGGGGTCACCGGGTGCCCCCCCCCGTTATTTAAGAACTGTCAGACGAGGAGCGCCGTCACACAGCGGGAGCCTCCCTCCATGCCAGCATGGATTGCGGAGCGGCCCGGAGAAGAAAATGAAGAAGAGAAGAAGAGAAGAAGAGAAGAAGAGAAGAAGAGAAGAGCGGGAGCCTCCCCCCCATGCCATGGGTGCGGAGCGGCCCGAGGAGAAGAAGACAGAAGACACCGCGGAGGAGATGCTGGACGAGAACGCCGGAGGAAGAACCAGAAGAACCAGAAGAGCCAGAAGAACCAGAAGATGAAGGAAGATAGAAGAAAGAAGAAGCATTTAAATAAAGGAATTGTCAAAAACTGTCTCTTGTCATTTTTAACATTTTTGACACTTTTTTCGTGAAATGGTAGGGGTACTTATGTACCCCCTTACCATTTCACACAGGGGGGGGCCGGGATCTGGGGGTCACCTTGTTAAAGGGGGCTTCCAGATTCCGATAAGCCCCCCACCCGCAGACCCCCACAACCACTGGCCAGGGTTGTGGGGATGAGGCCCTTGTCCTCATCAACATGGGGACAAGGTGTTTTGGGGGGCTACCCCAAAGCACCCTCCCAATGTTGAGGGCATGTGGCCTGGTACGGTTCAGGAGGGAGGGGGGGCCGCACTCTCGTCCCCCCCTCTTTTCCTGCGGCCTGCCAGGTTGCGTGCTCGGATAAGGGTCTGGTATGGATTTTTGGGGGGACCCCACGCCGTTTTTTTTTTTTTTTTGGCGCGGGGTTCCCCTTAAAATCCATACCAGACCTGAAGGGTCTGGTATGGAATTTAGGGGGAACCCCACGTCATTTTTTTTTTTTATTTTGGCCGGGGTTCCCCTTAATATCCATACCAGACCTGAAGGGCCTGGTATGGAATTTAGGAGGACTCCCACGTCATTTTTTTTTTTAAATTTTGGTTCGGGGTTCCCCTTTGGGGAATTCCCATGCCGTTTTTATCAATGAACTTCTATGTGTATTGTCGGCAATGCAATAGCCGCGGGTAGTTTTAAATGAGTTTTTTCCTTCAAAATGTCATTTTGCTGTCAGACTGTTCTAAACACAGGAAACATGCGCCCCTTTACAGGCATACTATAGACACCCCCCAGGTACGAAATTTAAAGGGATATTACACTTTTATTGTTTGACTTTAAGCATTATTAAAATCACTGCTCCTGAAAAAACGGCCGTTTTTAAAACTTTTTTTTGCATTGATCCATGTCCCCTGGGGCAGGACCCAGGTCCCCAAACATTTTTTATGACAATAACTTGCATATAAGCCTTTAAAATTAGCACTTTTGATTATTCATGTTCGTGTCCCATAGACTTTAACGGTGTTCGCATGTTCGAACGAACTTTTTTCCTGTTCGCATGTTCTGGTGCGAACCGAACAGGGGGGTGTTCGGCTCATCCCTAGTTGTTTGTTAGGAGCGTAGTAGGAAATCACCGTGATTGCTGTATCCATTATATAACCCATGAGTATCAGGTATCTACCTTCTGGGTCTTTAATTTCTGTTGATAAGGTGAATGGTGTGGATCGGTGAAATGCAATTAGAGTTCCCCTTTGCTTGGTACAGGCAGAAGCCGTGTAAATTTGTTGATAAAAAGGAGAAATATATTTTGGAGTAGAATCTTTGGTGAAGTGTGTTTCTTGGAGGCATACTATGTGAGCCTTCTTGTTATGGAAAGTATGGAAGGCTTTGGTCCTTTTTTGAGGGACATTTATTCCCTGAACATTCAGGGAAAGTATATTCAGTGGTGCCATGGCAATAGATCAAATAGTTTTGACTTACTTTTTGTTATGCAGAGCTGACTGCGCAGATCAACCTGTGTGGACTGAAGAGATGAATAGATAGAAAAGAAACCAGTGAATTCTGGAGTAAAGAGTAAACAAAAAACATATGAGATTAGATGATACATTGTATAAATTATTTTTTGCAAGTAATCACAATTTACCCGTGAAAGAGAATAAATATCTCTCTCAGGGGAATAAGTGCCTTCGTCACACTCCCACATAATATGGTTGGGAGAATGAGGAGGGCTAATGGGGGTACACGGATCTTCCGCTTACAGGAGAGAAGTGCTATGTCAAAAGACATCAAAATGATGTTTCATTAATTGGAGTGCAGAATATAGTTTTTGTTGAAATTATTTATTCCAGGGTGGTTGTATATGGTTAGTCTTGCCCTAGGCTAAATAATTCAGTTAGAAAGGTACTGTTAATAACTTTGGTATTGATGAAGATAGTTTGAATTATTTTGGGATTTTAACCCTTTTAGAGTAAACAATTACATATTTTATTCATATGTAACTGTTTAGATATGTTAACTCATAAAATTGAGGTTGTATTGCTTCAGATTAGAATAAACAAAAACATAATTCTAGGAACTAGTTAGGTAATAATATATTTGTTTTAAGAAAAGAAAGAAAAAGCTTCCATTACTTCTGGATTATTGAACATATTTGTCCTAAAAAGTAATAAATCTATTGTTATTACCTGATAATATATAACTGAACAAGAATTTCCTTATTTCACTTATATATTCTAAGGCTATATGAATCAGAAGTAATAAGAAATATAACTGGAATGTAACATGATCCCACACAGTGTGTGACTATCAGAATGCAGTTACATTCAGTTATAAATATAGGTTTTTTATAGAGAACCATCTCTTAGTATAATAAATGAAGAGATATCAGGAATTAGGATGTCAGTCCATTGAATCTTCTTGGTCCATGGATGATGTGGCATAACGGCCTCTTTTGTGAGAATGATGATTCCCATTTTGTTCTGAAATTTTCTGGGTGCTGCCTGAAGGTGAAGATGATGCCATTCTTCTGCGTGTGGGAGTGTTGCTGCTTGTGGGTTCTGACAGATTTAATTTTAAAAGGGTTTGTTGTAGTTCATCTGCTGATCTGCTTCTGTAAATTGTACCTTGGTAGTTAAATCTGACTGAAAAGGGGAAGCCCCATTGATACATAATGTTGTGGCGTTGCAGTTCCATTAGTTGGGGTTTCATGGATCATCTTTTAGTAATAGTAAGTTGGGATAGGTCAGCAAAAATTTGATAATTGTGTCCTTGAAAATTAAGTTCCTTTTTTTCTCTTGCAGCAATTAGTATTTGTTCTTTCGTTCTGTAATAATGAAATTTTGTGATTATATCACGTGGGGGTCCATCTTTCTTTTTGGCTGTGAGGGCTCTGTGTACTCTGTCCAGTTCTAAACGTTCAATAGGGATATCTGGCTTTAGTTCTTGTAATAGAGCAAAAGAAGTTCCCCTAGCGGACTTTAAAGGCACATTTTTTAAGAAAATATTTTAAAAAAAGGTATGTAAAGTAGATAACAGTTTATTAGTTACAAAAAATAATCAAGTGAATCACATAGTTATAAAGTTAAAAACAAGGAATGCATTTCCATAAATATAGAAGTTGATACCAATACATGTGCACCCGACGCGTTTCGGAGTTACTTATGCCTCCTTCTTCAGGGGTGATTGTAGGGTTTGCAACAAGAATTTTCTATATGGGAAATAATATGTATAACATAGACATGATGAGTGCACAATAAAGGAACGTAAATACAAAATCTATAGTTGTATGAGTCTGTATACATACACATTCATTTCTCTGTTTACACTTACATTGGTATCTACGGATATAGGTTGTGCATTCCAGGACGAATTAAAAGAAACATAGATATGTTGACGTACTGCCCATCGGACACGCTCCCTGGTCGTGGTGTGTAGAACTTTAGTGAAGTATAACAGGAGTATTCACATAGCCACTGTCAAGGTGGAAGTAGAGACGTATAAATATATAGGGTGGTTTTATTCTTCCTTCCAGTAGGAAGAAAGGCCCAAGATTAGCGGGCATATGACAGTTTAGATCTGAGGTCACACTGGGGCCAAATGTGTATCCTGTAAATCATGAAGATATATATATATGTAAGGATGTGCATACATATGGATAATTAAAGTAGTACATGGAGAATCCAAAAGCTGTATCCTACCTGGTCCGCCTACAATAATGGGGGGCAGTAACTGGTGGTAAATATGGATCAGATGTAGTTCAGAAAGCTGGAGAATCAACATAGAAATGGGAAGTATATTAAAACCCTGGTTGGTGAGAGGGAGGGGGGGAGGGGGGAGGGGGGGGAAGAGAAAAGGGGGGGGGCAGGGGAGGGGGGGAAGGGAAGGGGGGGGGGGGGAAGAGAAAAGGGGGGGGGGGAAGAGGAGGGGGAGGGGGAGGAAGAGAAAGGAAAGGAAAAGGAAGGAAGGCAAGGAACAGAAAGTAGAAGAGGGGGAGGGGGTGGGGGGGGGGGGGGCAGTTCGGAAAGGAGGGGGAGGGGAAAGAAGAAAGAGGGGGGAGGAAAGCAAGAGGAGGGAGGGGAAAGGGAAAAAGAGAGAGAGAAAATATAGTGGGTGAGAAAGCAGAAAAGAAAGATGTATGACATCTAGATAGCATAAATGACTAGTGATTTCAATGAGGAAGGATGGATCACCAAGCATATCATAGGAGAAGGGAAAGCCCCAGAACATAGTAGATAGCGGGTGAAGCAAATATAGTATGATAGGCAACAGACAGGGTTTACAACCAGTGACTTCAACATAGGGATCCATGTCAATAGGTAGGGGATAAGTTACTAACCAAGTGTCACAGCACCTCGCACCAAGAGCGTCCTGTCTGCAGCAGATGACGCCTGGTGTGGGCTGGAGCCGAATATATAAAGCCCTCCCCACCTATCAGCTGTTGATGGAGGAGATACAACAGCTGATTGTGGTGAGGGAGGGACGGATACACTAGGACTGGCCCCCCGGGTGGAGCGCGCGCCGCCAGGCATCCACAGCGCATGCGGACGCAGACGTCGTGAGGCGTGGCCGCGCCCACTGCACCCGCCGGCACGTCTGGCTTCCCCAACGGACTGCGCATGTCCGTTGGGGTCGCAAGATGGAGGACAGATGATTCTGTACCTCACACAGCGCCACCATGAGTCCAAACTTCGCTCAGGCGGCTCTTTTCGTGCCGGGCGGATCACAGATCATAATGTGAAGCTAATAAGTAATAAGTCAAAGCATAAATTAATGCAACTGAACAGGGGAAAAATAGTATCACATCTTTTGCTATCACAGGGAAGCAGGGCCGATAGGCAGTGCGATACGGGTTAGGAGTGAAACCCGATGGAGGAAAACATTTCAAACATGACAAAGTAGTAATTATGTACAGATATTAAAAGTACAATTCGAGGGCAAGTTATACAGATAGAGTGATATCAGGTTATATGCATATAGTCCAGAAATCAATAACCTAGAGTATCATACAATATACATAATAGAAAACAACATTACAATACATGACCTAGAGTGGCATACTGTATAATATAGAGACTGTATGTCCCATAGTATAATTAGGATTGCCCCTATATGCGGGTCAAGGGGGGGGCCCCAATATGTAATAGTCGGGCTCGATTACTGTAACGAATGTTGGGTATGGGGTCTTTTTTCTTTTTTTCTATTAGTGGGTATGGAAAGCAGATATATGGGGGGGTATCTCAAAACATATGGGGGGGCCCCATAGCCAATAATAGGGTCCCCTATGTTTGAGGGCAGTGATAGATGGAATAGATGTAGTCGGCTGGTCTCTAAAGTCACCCCAAGCATATAGTTGTCTGTGGGGTGGTCCTCCCTATTGTTCTCTGCCGCCGGAGGAAAAGCCTTCGAGGAAGGGTTTAAACCAAATGGTTTCGTTTAGGCCTGGGGGTTCAGTAGCCCTTAGGTTATATATCCATCGAGACTCTAATTGCAGCAATGTCTTCTTCCAGTCCCCTCCCCTTGACTCTGGATGTACCCGATCCAAGATGAGAAATTTGATTTTTGGGCATATGCCATTATGTACTGTTAGGGTGTGTCTCCCCAGTGGGAGGTCCGGATCCCCAGTTTCCATGCTTACTAGATGTCTATATGCCCTCTTCCAAAATTCTGTCTTGGTTTTTCCTACATAAAAGCAGGTACATTCACACAGGAGTAAGTAGACAACCCCAAAAGTCCTGCAATTGGCAAAATGTTTGGGGTGGAAAAATTGACCATTTGGAAGGGTCGGGTTTCTAGTTGTAAGCATGTATTTACAGTATCTACATTTGCCACACATAAATGTCCCCTTATATTTACAGTGTATCTTATTATTCTCTGCCTTGAATTCACTGGCTGTGATTTTGTCTCCCAGGGAGGTGGTTCTTTTAAATGTAAAGAGGGGTCTCTGTGGGACCAGTGGTCCTAAGGTTGGATCGCATTGTAGCATGTGCCAATACTTTGTCACAATGTTCCTCACCTGTCTGTGTTGATTATTGAATTTGGTAATGATTCTAAGAGTACCAATATCATTCTTGTCAGACTTGTTGGCTTTTTGAGAATATAGTAATTCCTCTCTTGGCTGCAGGAGGGCTTTTTTGAAAGAGCGTTTCAAAGACGCATGGGAATACCCCCTTAGTAATAGCCTATCGCGTAGCCTATTCGCCTCCAGTTTGAAGGTGTCACTATCTGAGCAGTTTCGTTTTGCTCTCAGGTACTGGCTGTATGGAATAGAGTTGAGGAGGGGTTTAGGGTGGAAACTGCTTGCATGTAATATGGCATTGCTTGCGGTTGATTTCCTATACAGTTTGCTAATGACACTACCTTCCTCACCTCTGCAGACCTCTACATCAAGAAACGTGATACACTGTTTATCAAATGACATAGTGAAGTTTAGGTTGAAATCATTGCGGTTCATCCTCAATAGACACTCCCTGAGGAGGTCGATCGACCCGTCCCAGACGATGAAGAGGTCGTCGATGTACCGGTACCAACATAATATGTGGTCCGTGTACATCGACAAGCCCTCATCACCTAGGAACATGGCCTCCCACTCCCCCAGGTACAGGTTGGCATACGATGGGGCACAACATGTCCCCATCGCAACCCCCTGCACCTGGAGGTAGTGGGAGCCGTTGAAGGTGAATACATTATGGCTGAGGATATGTTCCAAAAGTGAAGTAATGAATTCACTATATGTGGGGTCCAGATCTTGTGTTGTGCGTAGAACATGTTTTATGGCTGCTACGCCCTTCTCATGGGGGATAGAGCTATAGAGAGATTCAACGTCAATTGTGACAAACATGGCATGTTCGGGGATTTTTAGTTGGTCAATAATTTGTAGAAAGTGTACTGTGTCCTTTACAAAAGAGGGGAGAGCATGAACAAATGGTTTAAGTACTTCATCTATCAGCCTGCTCGCATTTTCACTAATGGCCCCTATGCCGGAGATGATCGGTCTGCCGGGGGGATTTTTAATGTCTTTATGGACTTTGGGCAGTGCATAGAATACTGGTGTACGTGGGAAGTCATTTCTGATAAACTGCCATAAGGATTTGTTGATAGTAGAATTAGAGTATGCCATATCTATCAGTGTGTAGAAATCTTTATTATATTTCTTAACCAGACTCGCTGGTATGGGACGGTACCACTCTCGATTATCCAGTATTCTATTGCACATTTTGATGTAATCCTTATTGTCAAATACTACAATGTTCCCACCCTTATCTGCATTTTTAATCGTAATATTGTCATTTTTTGACAATGATTTGAGCGCTGCCTTCTCATTTTTAGTGAGATTTTCAGGGAATTTGTTGTAAATTCTCATTTTGTCTAGTTCTTTGCCAACTAGCCTTAAAAAGGCTGCTGCGTTTGGATGAGTACTTGGCGCGGGGCAGAAGTCAGACTTCTTTTTGAGTGTGGGGATATTTCCCCTCGGGGGTTCATTTGATTTTTCGATGGACTCTAGAATTTGAGATAAATTAATTTCATCTATAAGATCAGTTGGATTATTATCATCCAGAAGGGATACTAAGTGCTCTAGTGCTTGGTGTTCCTGTGGCGTCAAGTTGGTGGGTCCTTCCTGTTTGTGATAAAGTTTTTTTAATATAAGTTTGCGTATAAACAGTTGGAGGTCCTTATAGATCTCGAACTTGTCCAGATTTTGGTTAGGACAAAAATTTAGGCCTTTTTGCAGGACATTAGTTTCATCATGGGAAAGTATGTGCGATGAGAGATTAATAACATTGAGACTGTTGAGTCTCGATTCTTGATCAATATCAGGGATAGTTAAAGTGCTATTTGAGTGTACGTATTGGGGTTGGATTGCGTGGGTTGTACGCCCATCAGGATTTTCTCTAAAAAAGATGGATCATTTGAGATTGTGTCCAATGTTGTGACTGTCGAGGGGTTTGATTGGGAATTCATATCCCTTATTGGAGTGTGTGTATTGCTCTGTGCGTATGTTTTAGAGGTTGGTTCCTGTGTTGCTGTGGGGGGATGCGTTTTTTTTAGGGATATCAAGAGTTAGTTTCTTCGCTTGTTCCCCTCATTGGGGTCACCCCGAAATGTGCGTTTGGTGCTGTGTCCCGTGTTGGGTTTCTGGAGTGTTTGGGTGTGAGTTTGGGGTGGATTAGGGGTGGTTTGTGAAGGATTGGTTTGGTATCCCTGGTATTGATAGTTTCTATTCTGATTAGTCCTATTTTGAGTCCATCTATAGGCCCTTCCATCTTTAAACGCATTCCTATCACGGATGAGTTTCTGTCTTTTTTTAATGAGTACATCTTTATTGAATGTTTCTAGGTGCGTTTTCAGTCTATCTTCTTTGTTAGTAAGTGGTCTCTGCATTTTTAATTGCTGTAACTTGTTGCAGAGGATTACAATGTCTGAGTCTAGGATATTAGATCTCTTTTTATATTCCTCGATAAGAATTTCCATTAGCCTTTGCGAGCATGCCCGCAATGCATGTTCCCATTTGCTTTTGAACTCCGAGTCCAGACCTTCTAATGTCGGGAAGATCTGGACTCGCAGTCCTGCAGGGTTGATGTCCTCTTTAATGTAGTCCTGAAATGATTTGACATGCCAGTAGAAAAGAGATTTTTTCTCCAGAGTTTTGGATAGTCTGGAGAAGAGGGAAGATATTTCGGAGTCAACAGATTCCTTATCTCCAAAATCTTTTAAGTAGCCCTCCATCAATGTTTCCCATCCGTCACCCGTAAAGCTAGTCATTTTTGTCTCTTCGTAAATAACCCAATATTTAAGAAAAAGTGTTTGATATTATTTTTATTACTAAGTTAAAAAAGATAAAGAGTGGGAGCAAAAAGAGTAGATTATTGGCGGTCCAGAATACTCAGCCAGAGTTCTGGACGGCCATATGAAGATAATTGTCGATCTGATGCGGGGAGCGGTATCTACTACCAGTAAACTAGGAACAAAATATTTGATCGATCAATTATCTACTTGTTGTGCCACATCCTAAATTCGAGTTTAGAGCAAAAGAAGTTCCCCTAGCGGACTTTAAAGGCACATTTTTTAAGAAAATATTTTAAAAAAAGGTATGTAAAGTAGATAACAGTTTATTAGTTACAAAAAATAATCAAGTGAATCATGGAGGGATTGATGGAGGGCTACTTAAAAGATTTTGGAGATAAGGAATCTGTTGACTCCGAAATATCTTCCCTCTTCTCCAGACTATCCAAAACTCTGGAGAAAAAATCTCTTTTCTACTGGCATGTCAAATCATTTCAGGACTACATTAAAGAGGACATCAACCCTGCAGGACTGCGAGTCCAGATCTTCCCGACATTAGAAGGTCTGGACTCGGAGTTCAAAAGCAAATGGGAACATGCATTGCGGGCATGCTCGCAAAGGCTAATGGAAATTCTTATCGAGGAATATAAAAAGAGATCTAATATCCTAGACTCAGACATTGTAATCCTCTGCAACAAGTTACAGCAATTAAAAATGCAGAGACCACTTACTAACAAAGAAGATAGACTGAAAACGCACCTAGAAACATTCAATAAAGATGTACTCATTAAAAAAAGACAGAAACTCATCCGTGATAGGAATGCGTTTAAAGATGGAAGGGCCTATAGATGGACTCAAAATAGGACTAATCAGAATAGAAACTATCAATACCAGGGATACCAAACCAATCCTTCACAAACCACCCCTAATCCACCCCAAACTCACACCCAAACACTCCAGAAACCCAACACGGGACACAGCACCAAACGCACATTTCGGGGTGACCCCAATGAGGGGCAACAAGCGAAGAAACTAACTCTTGATATCCCTAAAAAAACGCATCCCCCCACAGCAACACAGGAACCAACCTCTAAAACATACGCACAGAGCAATACACACACTCCAATAAGGGATATGAATTCCCAATCAAACCCCTCGACAGTCACAACATTGGACACAATCTCAAATGATCCATCTTTTTTAGAGAAAATCCTGATGGGCGTACAACCCACGCAATCCAACCCCAATACGTACACTCAAATAGCACTTTAACTATCCCTGATATTGATCAAGAATCGAGACTCAACAGTCTCAATGTTATTAATCTCTCATCGCACATACTTTCCCATGATGAAACTAATGTCCTGCAAAAAGGCCTAAATTTTTGTCCTAACCAAAATCTGGACAAGTTCGAGATCTATAAGGACCTCCAACTGTTTATACGCAAACTTATATTAAAAAAACTTTATCACAAACAGGAAGGACCCACCAACTTGACGCCACAGGAACACCAAGCACTAGAGCACTTAGTATCCCTTCTGGATGATAATAATCCAACTGATCTTATAGATGAAATTAATTTATCTCAAATTCTAGAGTCCATCGAAAAATCAAATGAACCCCCGAGGGGAAATATCCCCACACTCAAAAAGAAGTCTGACTTCTGCCCCGCGCCAAGTACTCATCCAAACGCAGCAGCCTTTTTAAGGCTAGTTGGCAAAGAACTAGACAAAATGAGAATTTACAACAAATTCCCTGAAAATCTCACTAAAAATGAGAAGGCAGCGCTCAAATCATTGTCAAAAAATGACAATATTACGATTAAAAATGCAGATAAGGGTGGGAACATTGTAGTATTTGACAATAAGGATTACATCAAAATGTGCAATAGAATACTGGATAATCGAGAGTGGTACCGTCCCATACCAGCGAGTCTGGTTAAGAAATATAATAAAGATTTCTACACACTGATAGATATGGCATACTCTAATTCTACTATCAACAAATCCTTATGGCAGTTTATCAGAAATGACTTCCCACGTACACCAGTATTCTATGCACTGCCCAAAGTCCATAAAGACATTAAAAATCCCCCCGGCAGACCGATCATCTCCGGCATAGGGGCCATTAGTGAAAATGCGAGCAGGCTGATAGATGAAGTACTTAAACCATTTGTTCATGCTCTCCCCTCTTTTGTAAAGGACACAGTACACTTTCTACAAATTATTGACCAACTAAAAATCCCCGAACATGCCATGTTTGTCACAATTGACGTTGAATCTCTCTATAGCTCTATCCCCCATGAGAAGGGCGTAGCAGCCATAAAACATGTTCTACGCACAACACAAGATCTGGACCCCACATATAGTGAATTCATTACTTCACTTTTGGAACATATCCTCAGCCATAATGTATTCACCTTCAACGGCTCCCACTACCTCCAGGTGCAGGGGGTTGCGATGGGGACATGTTGTGCCCCATCGTATGCCAACCTGTACCTGGGGGAGTGGGAGGCCATGTTCCTAGGTGATGAGGGCTTGTCGATGTACACGGACCACATATTATGTTGGTACCGGTACATCGACGACCTCTTCATCGTCTGGGACGGGTCGATCGACCTCCTCAGGGAGTGTCTATTGAGGATGAACCGCAATGATTTCAACCTAAACTTCACTATGTCATTTGATAAACAGTGTATCACGTTTCTTGATGTAGAGGTCTGCAGAGGTGAGGAAGGTAGTGTCATTAGCAAACTGTATAGGAAATCAACCGCAAGCAATGCCATATTACATGCAAGCAGTTTCCACCCTAAACCCCTCCTCAACTCTATTCCATACAGCCAGTACCTGAGAGCAAAACGAAACTGCTCAGATAGTGACACCTTCAAACTGGAGGCGAATAGGCTACGCGATAGGCTATTACTAAGGGGGTATTCCCATGCGTCTTTGAAACGCTCTTTCAAAAAAGCCCTCCTGCAGCCAAGAGAGGAATTACTATATTCTCAAAAAGCCAACAAGTCTGACAAGAATGATATTGGTACTCTTAGAATCATTACCAAATTCAATAATCAACACAGACAGGTGAGGAACATTGTGACAAAGTATTGGCACATGCTACAATGCGATCCAACCTTAGGACCACTGGTCCCACAGAGACCCCTCTTTACATTTAAAAGAACCACCTCCCTGGGAGACAAAATCACAGCCAGTGAATTCAAGGCAGAGAATAATAAGATACACTGTAAATATAAGGGGACATTTATGTGTGGCAAATGTAGATACTGTAAATACATGCTTACAACTAGAAACCCGACCCTTCCAAATGGTCAATTTTTCCACCCCAAACATTTTGCCAATTGCAGGACTTTTGGGGTTGTCTACTTACTCCTGTGTGAATGTACCTGCTTTTATGTAGGAAAAACCAAGACAGAATTTTGGAAGAGGGCATATAGACATCTAGTAAGCATGGAAACTGGGGATCCGGACCTCCCACTGGGGAGACACACCCTAACAGTACATAATGGCATATGCCCAAAAATCAAATTTCTCATCTTGGATCGGGTACATCCAGAGTCAAGGGGAGGGGACTGGAACAAGACATTGCTGCAATTAGAGTCTCGATGGATATATAACCTAAGGGCTACTGAACCCCCAGGCCTAAACGAAACCATTTGGTTTAAACCCTTCCTCGAAGGCTTTTCCTCCGGCGGCAGAGAACAATAGGGAGGACCACCCCACAGACAACTATATGCTTGGGGTGACTTTAGAGACCAGCCGACTACATCTATTCCATCTATCACTGCCCTCAAACATAGGGGACCCTATTATTGGCTATGGGGCCCCCCCATATGTTTTGAGATACCCCCCCATATATCTGCTTTCCATACCCACTAATAGAAAAAAAGAAAAAAGACCCCATACCCAACATTCGTTACAGTAATCGAGCCCGACTATTACATATTGGGGCCCCCCCCTTGACCCGCATATAGGGGCAATCCTAATTATACTATGGGACATACAGTCTCTATATTATACAGTATGCCACTCTAGGTCATGTATTGTAATGTTGTTTTCTATTATGTATATTGTATGATACTCTAGGTTATTGATTTCTGGACTATATGCATATAACCTGATATCACTCTATCTGTATAACTTGCCCTCGAATTGTACTTTTAATATCTGTACATAATTACTACTTTGTCATGTTTGAAATGTTTTCCTCCATCGGGTTTCACTCCTAACCCGTATCGCACTGCCTATCGGCCCTGCTTCCCTGTGATAGCAAAAGATGTGATACTATTTTTCCCCTGTTCAGTTGCATTAATTTATGCTTTGACTTATTACTTATTAGCTTCACATTATGATCTGTGATCCGCCCGGCACGAAAAGAGCCGCCTGAGCGAAGTTTGGACTCATGGTGGCGCTGTGTGAGGTACAGAATCATCTGTCCTCCATCTTGCGACCCCAACGGACATGCGCAGTCCGTTGGGGAAGCCAGACGTGCCGGCGGGTGCAGTGGGCGCGGCCACGCCTCACGACGTCTGCGTCCGCATGCGCTGTGGATGCCTGGCGGCGCGCGCTCCACCCGGGGGGCCAGTCCTAGTGTATCCGTCCCTCCCTCACCACAATCAGCTGTTGTATCTCCTCCATCAACAGCTGATAGGTGGGGAGGGCTTTATATATTCGGCTCCAGCCCACACCAGGCGTCATCTGCTGCAGACAGGACGCTCTTGGTGCGAGGTGCTGTGACACTTGGTTAGTAACTTATCCCCTACCTATTGACATGGATCCCTATGTTGAAGTCACTGGTTGTAAACCCTGTCTGTTGCCTATCATACTATATTTGCTTCACCCGCTATCTACTATGTTCTGGGGCTTTCCCTTCTCCTATGATATGCTTGGTGATCCATCCTTCCTCATTGAAATCACTAGTCATTTATGCTATCTAGATGTCATACATCTTTCTTTTCTGCTTTCTCACCCACTATATTTTCTCTCTCTCTTTTTCCCTTTCCCCTCCCTCCTCTTGCTTTCCTCCCCCCTCTTTCTTCTTTCCCCTCCCCCTCCTTTCCGAACTGCCCCACCCCCCCCCCCACCCCCTCCCCCTCTTCTACTTTCTGTTCCTTGCCTTCCTTCCTTTTCCTTTCCTTTCTCTTCCTCCCCCTCCCCCTCCTCTTCCCCCCCCCCCTTTTCTCTTCCCCCCCCCCCCCTTCCCTTCCCCCCCTCCCCTGCCCCCCCCCTTTTCTCTTCCCCCCCTCCCCCCTCCCCCCCTCCCTCTCACCAACCAGGGTTTTAATATACTTCCCATTTCTATGTTGATTCTCCAGCTTTCTGAACTACATCTGATCCATATTTACCACCAGTTACTGCCCCCCATTATTGTAGGCGGACCAGGTAGGATACAGCTTTTGGATTCTCCATGTACTACTTTAATTATCCATATGTATGCACATCCTTACATATATATATATCTTCATGATTTACAGGATACACATTTGGCCCCAGTGTGACCTCAGATCTAAACTGTCATATGCCCGCTAATCTTGGGCCTTTCTTCCTACTGGAAGGAAGAATAAAACCACCCTATATATTTATACGTCTCTACTTCCACCTTGACAGTGGCTATGTGAATACTCCTGTTATACTTCACTAAAGTTCTACACACCACGACCAGGGAGCGTGTCCGATGGGCAGTACGTCAACATATCTATGTTTCTTTTAATTCGTCCTGGAATGCACAACCTATATCCGTAGATACCAATGTAAGTGTAAACAGAGAAATGAATGTGTATGTATACAGACTCATACAACTATAGATTTTGTATTTACGTTCCTTTATTGTGCACTCATCATGTCTATGTTATACATATTATTTCCCATATAGAAAATTCTTGTTGCAAACCCTACAATCACCCCTGAAGAAGGAGGCATAAGTAACTCCGAAACGCGTCGGGTGCACATGTATTGGTATCAACTTCTATATTTATGGAAATGCATTCCTTGTTTTTAACTTTATAACTATGTGATTCACTTGATTATTTTTTGTAACTAATAAACTGTTATCTACTTTACATACCTTTTTTTAAAATATTTTCTTAAAAAATGTGCCTTTAAAGTCCGCTAGGGGAACTTCTTTTGCTCTAAACTCGAATTTAGGATGTGGCACAACAAGTAGATAATTGATCGATCAAATATTTTGTTCTTAGTTCTTGTAATAGAGCAGTAATAGTAGATTGCAGGTCTGTCACAGTTTCAGGTATTCCCCTTATGCGCAAGTTTGAACGTCTGGCTCTATTTTCGTAATCTTCAAGCTTAGTTTGAAGTATTAAATTCTCTTTTTTTAATTGTTCCAATTCTGTTATATTTTCTTGGGTTGTAATTTCAATTTCATCCATTTTTATTTCTAAGGCTGCGGTGCGGTTTCCCAGCTCTCTTATTTCTTTGGTTAGGCTTTTTGTTATTTGGTCTGAGGTTTGTTTTAAAGCCTTATGAAGCATCTTTTCAAATTGTAATAATATTACTGGGGATACTGAGGAGGCTTGTGGAGAAGTTTGTGAGAGGATTTGTTCTGTATCTGACTCAAATGGAGAGTCTTGCTGTGACATTTTCTGTCTGTGAGAGCGCCCTGATGCTGTATCTTGTGAGGTGACTGGAGCTGCTTCAGCTGCAGTGAGTGCCAGTGAGCTCTTTGTGAGGTGATTTTTATTTCTGCCACGGTTTCCTCCCAGTACCATATTTCCTGCCTAAACTTTCACAGTTTGTTCCCTGGGGCAAAAAGGTTCAAATGGATACCTTTTGAGCCTGCAGGCTCCGCTTTGTCCTTCTCTTCTCTCCTCAGCGGTGCGGAGCTCTAACAATGCATGTCTGCTCCGCTAGGCTCCGCCTCCTGCCCTCTTCGTTCCCTAGTGTTTTCAAGCCTTTACGAGGATTCCCGAGTTCAGCCGAGCTGTTCCCGAGTATTTCCGAGGCTTGCTCTAGAAGTCAATGCGGAACAAATTATCTTTGTTTCCACTGACTTCTATGGGGAAACTCGCTTTGATATACTGTACGAGTGCTTTGGATTACAAGCATTCTCCTGGAACGGATTATGCTCGTAATCCAAGGTTCCACTGTACTCTGATAATCCTGAATGGTTTCAAATTGGGGATCCCTTTAAATCACATAAGTTTCTAATCTACAATGCAAACTCTTTGCCTCCTTCTTCTAAAAATCCAGTATGGTTCAATGTTTGTACTTCCACCCCCAACTGGAAATTACAGTCCACATTTACTGTCACAGAAAATTAAAGATGTACATTTTATAAGTATGGACACCATAAACGCTGTCTATTCCAGACCAATGTTTGAGCTGATGTTACGTTATCTGTTCAAGGGAGCTATTCACGCAAGAAATCCTATAAATTGATAAGATGCAATAGTTTTGTAAGGCTATATAGTATTATATATTTATATATATATATATATATATATATATATATATATATATATATATATATATATATATATGTATATGTATATATATACTATCATAGTGACTCTTAACCATTGTGCAAGTTTGATCAATAGATAAACAACACGTTTGGAGTGGAGGCATAATGCTGCTATAATCATTTCTACTAGTTTACTAAGACACAACTTTTTATGCCCCGTACACACAGTCGGATTTTCCAATGGACAATGTCCGATCGGAGCGTGTTGTCGGAAATTCCGACCGTGTGTGGGCTCCATCGGACATTTTCCATCGGATTTTCCGACATACAAAGTTGGACAGCAGGAGATAAAATTTTCCGACAACAAAATCCGATCGCGTCAATTCCGACCGTGTGTGGCCTGTTCTGACGCACAAAGTGCCACGCATGCTCAGAAGAAATTCCGACACGGGACAGCTCGTTCTGGTAAATTTAGCATTCGCAATGGATACAGCACTTTCATCACGCTGCAATGTTCAAAATGGTTTAATACAGCGCACTCTCTTCTTCTTTATAATGTGACAAGAATTAAGTCGTTTTGATGCTCATATTCACACACACTTCTCACAAACTTCTTTCGTTACTATTTATCGGAATTCCCTCAATATATTTTGATTTCTCACATCTGACAACATAATTTTTTTTTTTTTTTGTTACTTTAATGTAGAATCTTTTTTTGTGTTTCTCTTTTTTAATTTTTTTTTTTTTGGTGATTTTGATTTGTACTCCCGAAAATGTTTGTGTGTTTTTTGTGACAAGTTCCCACAACACCATTGATATGTTGTTCTATTTAATCTGTAGGAGGAGATTGTTTGGTGTTGTTGTCCCTTGTTAATTTAACATTGTACTTTAGAAATGTACCTGAATCGTCACCAACAAACTGTCCTTTTTGGATGAAAACACACACAGGAGAGTAGAATTTACCTAAAAAATTTTATTAAGGGCTTACAACTATAAACAAAGAGGGAGGCAACGCTGGAGAAACTGCAGAAGTGGGTGAAGCCTTGGACCCCCAGGGCAGACATCAATTATTTAAAAGCAAAATTGGTGGCCTGAGGAGTCCTTATCTAAGGGAGGGCAGTCTGGTCCAGAAGTCCCAGAGATCCGGAAAGCAGCAGATGACATCTGTGTCCCCAGGCTGTGGTCATACGAGAGACTGCAGCTTTTGTCAGACCAGACTGAACCCAGGGTCAACACTCTTTGGTCTTCCTTCCACGCTTCCTTCCAGCCTTTGGCTGTGGTGGTGGAGTTGTGGCAGCAGGAGGAGGAGGATCGTCCATCTCAATGACATCCGTCTTGTGTGTCAGTTCCCCACTCTCCCCCTTACGTAGGACTTTATAAATCAGGTCCTCAGAGATCTTGCGTTGGCCCTCCTGCATGCCCAGCAATTTGGTGGCAGCCATACAGGCAAAGGCCTCTTCAGGACTGGGGAAGGCTCTGAGGGACGCAGAAGCCTCCTGGATCAGCCTGTATGCTGAATCCTGCACAGGACTGGGAGTGGCCTTCCTGGCCCTTTTGTATGGAAGGCGGAGGGGAGGAACCTGAGACTCAGTCAGGCTGCGACTTGTCCCAGGCTTCTCTTGGCTGACACTTAGCCCTGCCTCCTCCTGGCTGCCACTAATCCCCGCCTCCTCCTGGCTGACACTAATAATCCCCGCCTCCTCCTGACTGCCACATTCCACAGCCTCCTCCTGGCTGAGGTCTTCCTGTGTATGAAAAAGGGACATAGTTTTAGTTTTTTTTACATCAATCACACACAATTTTCACCTCCAGACTGCTGCAAATTCAATGTTAACAAATATAACAGACTATCCTTCTGAGCCCAGCATTTTGCATTCTTGTCCCAATTTTTGGTGCCCATTACTGTCTATTGATATGTAAAACACTTTTTTTAATCAGCAATTAATGATCAATAATAACATCTAGTAAACATCATTTATTTATTGCCCAGAAATCTGTAGAAGAATGCTATACCTGACTCCAGCTGGGCTCCTCCACTTCTTCCTGACTGGTTGGACATCGGAAGCCTCAGCTGGGATGGAAGGAAGAGTGGAAGGAAGAGTTGAGAGAGATTCCCTGACTTCAGTGTGGTCTGACAGAAATCGCAGTCTCTCGTAGTACCACAGCCTGGGGACATAAACGTCATCTGCTGCAGCTCCGGATCTCTGGGAATCCGTGACCCGTGAATCTTGTTACAATATAGGCTTCCATTTCGAAGCAGTATAGGCCCAAGTTTAGATCCTACCTTCGTTAGCACGATCGGCGTCTCCGATGCTCCTTCCTCCGCTCACAGATCGTACGTAAGACGCGCGCGTTACGATTTATACACACTGCGCATGCGTATAACTCCGCCCGCCCCTGACGTTCTTTCTATTCTATTCCCCGCCCCTTTTCGTTCGGCGCAGTGGAGGAAGAGCACATGGTGGAGAGACAGCAGGATCCTGATAATTGGAGCAACGAGGAGGAGGAGGAGGAGGAAAGGCCGGAGCCTGAAACATCCCAATCCAGAAGGAGATTAAAGGACTCAAATATGTCCTTTGGGGAGATGTTGGAAATGGTGGACATCCTGAAGAAGGCCGACTATGATGGAAAGTATGGGCCTTACCCCAACCCCAATGTCCGAAAGGCCAAGATCATGGCGAAAGTGGTCAGGAGTCTGCACCGGAAATTCAGGGTACGACGATCGAAAGATCAGCTCAGAAAGCGGTGGTCGGACCTGAAATTACGAGAAAATGAGCAGTACAGAAAGATCCGGAGAGTGCTGCAAAAAAGTAAGTAGTTGTCCTGTGTTCCTATTGTTCTTGTGTTTATTACGTTCGTGCTGCTCCATGTGCTTTTAGGAACTGTTGTACAGTTTAAAATGGCAACTTTCATGTTCATGGGCACATTATTCGTTCGGATCACACATTTTTATTTCGGACTATAAAATACCATTGTTTAGGCCATATGCATTTGGCCACCATTTTGAGGCCCTATACTTGTCTTCAAAGAATTGGGTTGTGTAGCTGGCTTGGTTACTAGAATGAAATGCAAACTAGATTCTGTGTAAGGAGAGGACACTCAGCAGCTGTTTTCACATCTGGACACTGGAGCACTAGTGTGGGACCCCAGAACACCCTTTTTATTAGGGGGGCCACACAGGTGCTCCAGTGTATACTATAGGGGGGTTTCCATCTGTGAAGCTTGTACCAAACAGGTAAAGTATTGCAGCTTGACAAAGGACACTAAAAAAGCTACATCTTGGAACTCTGCTAAAATAGATCATTGTACCCCACTTCCAAGCAATGTTTCATCTTTCTAGTTCTGCCATCAAATATCTGTGTACTAATTATACCATTTTTGTTTTACATAGGGGATAAAAGACTCGGAGGACACCCCTCATCTGAGGAGACCAGAGACCCCCCCCCCTCTGGAAGAAGGTGAAATCCACCCAACACAAGATGAGCAGGAGGAAGAAGACGTGGTGGAACTAGTCACCACAACAGGTGAGTGTCTGCGACCACAGGCTCCGATAAGAGATGGATGGCGGCATTTTTTTTCGACCTAATTTATTTTGGGTTTCCTCTCTTTTTAGGTGATCGTGAGGTTGTGGATGAAGATCCTTTCACATCAGAAAGTGCCCAGATCGTGATCGGGGAGATCATGGGGTGTAATTTACAATTGGAAATCATCAAGCAAAACAATAATGATGTTATTCCAAAATATAAAAACATCATTGATGTTTTGGGGTGAGTTTAAAGCCCCTCCAAATCACTTTCTTCTTTTGTCTGCTACAATGTGCGAAATGTTTTTGTGATTTTTCCCAAAGTCAAATTTGGAGGATGCACACAATGTGTCAACGTGTGCTATCTGCCATCACGGGAGATCAATGGACGCGTTTTGGGGGTGCAACCCCTTCCTCAATTATAAAGTCGCGTTGAGGAAAGGCTTTCTCCCCCAAAACACGTCCCTTGATCCCCCGTGATGGCAGATAGCACATGTTGACATTGTGAAATTTGTGTGCATCTTCCAAATTTGGCTTTTCCAGGGGTGATTTCCCCCCATCTGAACGCAATATCAAACACAGTTCCTAAATACTCATGTCTGATATTGCCTTCAAGTTCTACCAAATGTGAACTTTGTAAGATCAAGATTTATGTCTTTCTTGTGGGTTTTACACAGGCCTGTTTTCTATAAAATGCACATTTTGATTTTGGATAATGACACCACAAAAATTATTATACAACAAACATGTTGGTTTGTCAGAAAAACCTTTGGTAAATGCACATGTGATTGTGCAGGTATTAAAAAGATTGCTCATCAAGAATGTGTGGATTATTGTCTCAACACTACAACACTTTTGGGGTGATGTAATTGATGTTTTATGAGAAAATGGGGGTAATTTCCTAAGGGCAAATCCACTTTGCACTACAAGTGCAGTTTCAGTGCAGTTGCAAGTGCACTTGTAGTGAAAAGTGTCTTTGCATTTAGTAAATAACAGCCAACAGTGCTTTGTATAAGGTTACACAATCACGACATTTTCTGCACTCCACACATTTCTGTCAGGGTCAGCTAAAACAAACACAAGCAATAAATGTCCACAAAGAAGAGCCTGGGGGGAGATGCCTGTCGAGAACTTGAGGTCCTGCAGGCTTCTCCCTGTGGCCAAATGCCGCAGGGTAGCGACCAACCTCTGCTCCAGAGTGATGGCTTGCCTCATGCAGGTATCCTGCCTGCTGATATAGGGGGTCAGCGAAGCCAACAAACGGTGAAACACGGGGTCCGTCATCCTGAGAAAGTTCCTGAAATCATCAGGATTATTCTCACGGATCTCATGGAGCAAAGGCATATGAGAGAACTGGTCACGCTGAAGCAACCAATTCTTGGTCCATGAACTCCTCCCCACCCTGTTCATGGACTGGACTTGTGTCAAGGTCAGGACCCCAACACCAAGCCCCCGCACAGCACGAACTGTACGAGGAGTACGTATACGAAACGTGGCTAGAAAACGGTCGGCTGCTCAGAACGAAGTAACAGAACGCACTGAAGAACAGCAAGGCCTGTGAAGAGCGACCTGAAAAACAGCAACGAGCAGGCAAGATCACACAGAAAACTCTGATACGAACTGACTGCACGCACTGAAGAGCAGATACAAACCCCACAAGCACAAACTGAACGTCAGAAAACGATTTGAAAGCCACGAGTCTGAAAAAGCGCGAATCGTCTCTCACCAAACTTTTACTAACACGAGATTAGCAAAAGGAGCCCAAAGGGTGCCGCGCTTGGTTCTGAACCGGCCTTTTCTAGTCTCGTCATACGTGGTGTACGTGACCGCGTGGTTGTCGATCGGAAATTCCGACAACTTTGTGCGACCGTGTGTAGGCAAAACAAGTTTGAGCCAACATCCGTCGGAAAAAATCCTAGGATTTTGTTGTCGGAATGTCCGAACAAAGTCCGACCGTGTGTACGGGGCATTACAGTCTATGTGTGTTCAATAACAAAATATGTATAGTGATTGTGAATAGTTAATGTAAGAACATTGATTTTTTTTGTTCATTATTCAGACTTAGAAAAGGATAGGACCACATTGCAAAAGTCTTTTGCACAGAATTTCAGTAATTTAACTGCATCAACAAAGTTACATTTATCCTTTAGCAATTATATGTATTTGTTCTGATTGTATACATCTTGTTTATGTCAGAGTCCAAGCAATTGCAAGAAGGCAATCATGAAATGATGAGCACATAGGACAAGATTTTTCAGCAACGGCAATTACAGATACTGTATAATAGATACCTGTATCATTGTTAAACTATCTTCATAGTTCATTGTGTAATTTAGCGTTTTGTACATAGTGGACATGAAGTAATATATAAGAACAAACTTATATATATTATTGAATATATATAAATATTAAAAAGACCAAAAATCTAGAGAAAAAAACACGCTTTTCTTTGTTTCTTTTTTTTGTAAATAGATAAAATTTCTTCATAAATTTAGGTCAAAATGTATTGTGCTACATTTCCTTGGAGAAAATATCCCAAATCAGTGTTTATCATTTAATCTGTAGAAAAGTTATAGAGTCCACAACTATGGCATACATATCTGAAAATTGATCAATCCTAATGTACTGACATCCTATCTCATTTCTTGAGGCCCAAAAAAGCCAGAACAGTACAAAATATCCCCCAATTGACCCATTTTTTGGAAAGTAGACAGTCCAAGGTATTTAATAAGAGGCATGGCGAGTTTTTTGACGTTGTGATTTTTTGTCACGATTTTTTGAAAATTTTAGAAATTGAAAAAAAGGGATTATTTTTACAATTTTTTTGTTACATACTGTCACCAGTGCAGTACAGTGTTATCATATAACTGGTGTGGTGGTGCCCAGAGACACAGACTGGCGATATTACATAAAAAAAAAATGGTAACACTGTACTACTCTGGGGTAGTGATCAGAATTTTTATTTTTTACCCATTATGATTGCTTATACCAGTGAATTTCATTGGTATAAGCAACCATTTTTACTGATTAAAACTGATTCACTCAGTGTCTTTTGTTGTGATTAGCTGTGATTGGCTACATTGGCTGTAATTAGTTCTGTCGGTGCCACATGACTTCTGTAACCAATCACAGCTAACAACGTAATTATATACAATGGATGGCATAAAAGGAAGTCGTCCATTGTTTACAATTGTCTTGTGTCATTGATTGGTCACAGCGATCAGATGGTACTGGCAGCGGGTATAGTGATCAGTCATCAGCTGTGTACGGCGGACACAGCTGGTGACAGATCGTGCTGCTGCACGGGCCCATAAGAGGTGGGTTCTGGGAGGACGTCATATGATGTCCACCCAGTACAATGAAACTGGCTATATATATATATTAGTTACCATTCTATGCTATCTCACTCTTTAACTTGATGCGCCATGATAATGGTGGAGTTTTAGAGGAAAGCACTGTCACATAGGTCCAAAGGATGGCTAAATTACCTGAAGAAGTCATGTGACGAAATGTGTTGGGTGGGGCTTATTGATGTTATTGAGCACAGACCAGGAAGCAACTTGGATTCCCCGTTTTTCATGCTGATTTATGCTGTATACCAAACAAAGATATTTAACTGGCATTGCAGAGGATGGTGCACTGTTGTGTGTGAGTGTTTTTTTAATGGTTTTTAATAAATTTTGATTTAAAAATGGAAAGTCTCTACTTGTCTTCAATGATCGTGAGGAAGTGTAAACTATCTGGGACACCTGGACCCCAGGAAGGGGGACTAAACAATAAAAAGGTTTATATGACCTTTTTAACCACTTCCCGCCCGGCCTATAACAGAATGGCAGCCGGGAAGTGGTTCTGTTATTCTGACTGGGCATCATATGACGTCCAGCAGGATAACATGCTAATAAACATGCTGATAATCAGCACACTGAGTATCAGCACAGCCCCCATCAAATGCACCCATAAGCTGCCAATCAGTCCCCAGCAGTGCCCCAATAATAAAGTCTGCCAGTGCCCACCACAGTGCCAATCAGTGCCCATCACAGTGCCAATCAGTGTCCATCACAGTGCCAATCAGTGCCCAGCATTAATACCTGTCAGTACCTGCCCAATCAGTGTTGCCCATCAGTGCCATCTATTAGTGTCCATCAATGCCACCTGTCAGTGCAAATCAGTGCTGCCTATCAGTGCCAATCAGTGCCTCTGGTCAGTGCCCATCAATGCTGTATATCAGTGCCCATCAGTGCCACCTGTCAGTGCTCATCAGTGCCACCTGTCAGTTCCCATCAATGCCACCTGTCAGTGCCCATCAGTGCCGCCTGTCAGTGCCCATCAGTGCTGCCTGTCAGTGCCCATCGGTGCTGCACATCAGTGTTGAATATCAGTGTCGCATATCAGTGCCCATCAATTCTACATATCAGTGCCTCCTCATCAGTGCTCATCAGTGCCACCTTATCAGTGCCAACTCATCAGTGGCCATCGGTGCTGCCTCATCAGTGCCCATCAGTGCCGACTCATCAATGCCCGTCAGTGAAAGAGAGCACAAAATTTTATAACAGAAACAAAGAAAAAGTTTTTTTTTTAGTTTGTTTAGAAAAAAATAAAAACCACAGGGTGATCAAATACCACCAAAAGAAAGCTCTATTTGTGGGAAGAAAATAATAAAAATTTAGTTTGGGTACAGTATTGTGTGGCCGCGTAATTGTCATTCAAAGTGCGACAGCACTGAAAGCTCAAAATTGGCCTTGGGCACGAAGGGGCGAAAGTGCTTGGTATTGAAGTGGTTAACCACTTGCTTACTGGGCACCTAAACCCTCCTCCTGCCCAGACCGATTTTCAGCTTTTAGCGCTGTCACTCTTTGAATGACAGATAAATTCAGGAAATGGGGTAAGTGGCGCTCCCTAATAAGGGGGTAGGTTGTTCTATTTAGGCACCCATAATAACAGGAGACTACCCTAAACAGAAATAACAGAAACCACAAAACAAATTATAAAATATATAGCGAGCAAGTGATAATCCACTAGTATTAGCGTCCCCCTCTAAAAATGCAGATGTGTAATAAATAATATATATGAGTGATGCTGTATTATCTAGTCACATCAATATGTATGCCTACAAATAGCCATGAATGTATATTTGAAAATGCTGGATCATAAGTGTGTCATCTCAAAATTAATGATCCCGTGAAAAAAATAAAAATAAAAAATAATAACACCAATCATATAACAAAAAAACAAAAAAAAATAAAATAAATGAAAGTGCATGGATAATGTTCACCTATATATATTCTTATTGCCAAGTCCAGCAATGAAAAAATATGCCAAGTTCAACAAAAACCGTGAAAAACAGTATACCAAGTCCAAAATAAGCAAAAAAAAAAACAAACAAAAATGGTGAGCCAGAAAAATATAATAATATTAGTCATGATCCAAATAGCACAACATGTGCAAACAGTCTGGTGACTCTTGTGCTCAAAGCTGAGCTGGTGACTCTTGTACTACCCCTATAGGTCCCCACTCACCGACTAATTAATGAATGGTCCCCCTAGGTGGTTTACTCTTTGAATGACAATTGCGCGGTCATACAACACTGTACCAAAATTAAATTTTTATAATTTCTTTACCACAAATAGAGCTTTCTTTTGGTGGTATTTTATCAACTCTGGGTTTTTTATTTTTTGTTAAAAAAATGAAAAAAGACAGAATAAAAAAAAAAAATACAAAACCATTTTATATTTTGCTAATAAATTTTGCAAACAGGTATTTTTTCTCCTTCATTTATGTATGCTGATGAGGCTACACTGATGGGCACTGATAGGCTGCATTGATGGGCACTGATAAGGTGACACTGATGGGCACTGATAAAGTGGCACTGATGGGCACTAATAGGCGGCACTGGTGGGCACTGATAGGCGGCATTGGTGGGCATTGAGAGGTGGCACTGATGGGTGGCCCTGATGGGCAGCACTGATGGTCGGCACTGAAGGGCATTGATAGGTGGCACTGAAGGGCACTAATAGGTGGCACTGATAGGTGGCACTGATGGGTGGCAGTGATAGGCACTTATGGGTGGCAGTCATGGGCTCTGATCGGCACTGGTAGGTGACACTGATAGGCAGCACTGCTAGGTGGCATTGATGAGGCACTGCTTGGCACCACTGGTGGGCATTGATAGGTGGCACTTGTGGGAAATGATAGGTGGCACTGGTTGCTGGCACTTAAGTAACGTGGGCACTGTTGGCATTGGTTGGTGGGCACTGTGGGCTCCGATTTTTGGCACTGATTTGTGGCATTTGCAGGCGGTACTGGTGGACACATAACATGCTGCTCCTCTTCGGGACTGATGTCCCTGCAAACTGAAGCCGGTGATCAGCTTTTTTTATTTTCACGCTGACAGCGTGAGAAGAAAAAAAAAAGATTACCGATCCTCTGTTTGCATCACGTGATCAGCTGTCATTGGCTGACAGCTGATCACATGGTAAGGGGCCGGGATCAACCCCGTTACTCGGATCTCTGATCACCCAAGTCTCTTTGACTCAGGTGATCACAGAGCGTGCCGCATGCCCCCTTCAGGGGGCGTGGCGAAGCTGCAAAGGGGAGGACATCAATAGACGTACTCCCGGCAAAGCAGATCCACGCTGTAGCTGTCATTTGGCTATAGCGCAGATCCGAAGGAGTTAATTTGCAGGTCATTCTTTTAGTTTAGGTTCACACAGTTGTGGGTTTGCTGACCATGTTTGCACATGCAGGCAGCTCTTTCATTTAAATGGGCTGCTGTGCCTGCGCTTCCCACAGAAAAAAGGTGTCCCTGCGGTTCCCACACCCGCAAAAGCTCTGTGGGTTTAGATGTGTGAAGGTGCCATTAAGAATGAATGGCAGCCCCATGCATCTCTTCAGTGCATTTTGGCTGCAGGTGGTTGCGGGTGCGAGAACAACTGCGATTTCTGCACCCGCAACCACCTGCAACAGTGTGAACACAGCCTTAAAGGGGTTGTAAACTCTCATTTTTTAAATAAAAATAACAAACATGCCTATGCTTACCTGCTCTGTGCAATCATTTAGCACAGAGCAGCCCTGATCCTCTTCTTCTGGAGCTGCACCACCGGCCCTCCAGGCCCCACCTCTTCATCGTGTGCCCCCAAGGTAAGCTGCTTTCCATGGGGGCACACATGTGGGCTCGCTTCTGAATACCACTGCTGCATCCATTGACACAGGCAGTGGGATTCGGCCATGACCCCCGCTCCCAAGTCACTTGATTTGATTAACAGCAGTGGGAGCCAATGGCTCCTGCTACTATCAATCTGTCCAATGAGGAGAGAGACAGTGGCTGGAGCTGCTGCGCTTGTGCACCTCGCTAAATCTGATCAAGCTCAGGTAAGAAAAAAGGGGGGTCTGGGGGGAGCTGGAGCACAGAAGGTTTTTCCCCTTTCCCCTGAGAGCACATCTTGAGTGAAGCACTGTGTTGGAGGAGTAGTGCAAATCACTGTAGTTATTTGCACAGACTGACAAAAAAGTGTTTTTTTATTATCTAGCACTTGGGGCTGATATCATTCTATATTTTTGAATCTGTTTGTGTGGCACTGCACAAGTGAATAGGTTTTTATCAGTTCACAAGTATATATGTTTTAGTTCTTTCTTGTTTTATGTATGTTTTATATATGATCATGGTAGGAGTCGCACTGTCTATCTATCTATCTATCTATCTATCTATCTATCTATCTATCTATCTATCTATCTATCTATCTATCTATCTATCTATCTATCTATCTATCTATCTATCTTTCTATTACCAAAGAGAATAGCTTTGACTTGTATTGGTTATCAATCATAATGGTCCAGAAATGTAGTTTTTAAGTCTTTCAGGAACTCTTGCTGCACAGCTATTCAAAGTCACCCCTTTCCCCCTTGAAATTTCATGGCCCAAAGAAAGATGTCATTGCATGAAGTACCATGACTTTATCACCTGTTGGTTTGATATTGTCATTGCTATGACGGTCTCTGCAAATTTCTTCCACTTTAGCCTGTTGAATATTAAATTAGTTGTGAGTTAAAAATATACATTTTTAACTTTAGGCATGGCTTAATATACAGAGGCTCTATAGTTAGTAGCACTGCAGGTATGATTTGTTCTCAGACTATTTTTTATGAACAATTGTGTAGGAAAAATAGCTTGGTATATCTCTAACACTACTTAAACAACATGACTTTGATTTGGTCATCCTGCATGAATTTGTATAATTACTATCACATAGCAGAACATAAATCTTCTCTCCAATAATTTACTTATTTTGAATTAGTTGGGATGTATCTAGACCTATGTGTCAACTACGACAACCTGTAATTTTGTTCACTAATATGACACATTTACAACATATAACTTACAAATTTTTTCAATTACAGTTACAAATATTCACTATTATAAGAAAATCAGGCAGATGTCTCAAAATTTTCCGATGCAACTGCTGTATGTGTTGTTAATGCCTATAATCAGTTCCTGAAGGAAAGGATGACAGGTGGACAATATAATCAGTTCCTGAAAGAAAGGATGACAGGTGAACAATTTGAATTGTTTCCCTGGGGCCCCCAATGCATAATGCATAAAAAAGAATATTGATTTAAAAAAGTGATTCTACAGAGCTTAATTATATTCATGTGTAAGACAACAGCTGTAGAAGAAAGAAAACCCCTTCCAATCACAAAACAAAATATAGGAACTTTTATAGATATTTATTCCCCACTGATAATATTGTATACTGCATATTAAAATAACCATTGGATATAGAGCCAAAGGGCATCTATCATTAAAGGAAATCGTAATGTGAAACTTCCATTCCGGACAAAGTAAAATGTTTACTTAGCCCTTACCCTACTGCTGTCTCCACCACCCCCTTCCTTGCATTTTCCCACCTTTTCTTTACCACCCCACCACTCCCTGAAGCCACCAGGAGTTAAGATATTTATGGGTATGGGTTAGCATACAACTACCCCCACACACACAATATTGTACAGGAGTGGCAGTGCCTCATAAATGACATAGTTTGTGTTGGTATATATAAAACAAGTGACAAGCTCAAGTAAATTATTTTTCAGTTACTTTGTTATTCTGCAAGAAAAATAGAACATTTATGTTAAAATGGCTTGGGAAACATTTTTTGAACCAAACTGACCAATTAGGAGTGTAAAAGGAATTCAATGAATAAGAGGGCAGATAAAGTTTGTATGCAGGCCTTACCTGCTGAAAAAGAGATAACCGAAAATAATTTACCTGTGGGGCTGTTGCTTCAGAAATTGGGCTTCTATGCTGTGGTAGTCTGGATGTAGATTATCTGTGGTGGGTGCTGTGATTGGTAACTTGTTGGGGTTGATTTACTGAAGGCAAATAGCTTGTGCACAGGGTTCAAATGCAGTTGCACTCTGCAAGGGAATTCTCCATAGAACTTCATTTTTTTCTATTTTCTTTGCACACAATTGGATATTATTTGCCTCCAAATTCACTTGGCTCTTGGAAAATTTCACTTGCAGAATTCAACTTCACTTGCAAAGTTAACAGTGTACATGCCTGTAGTAAATCAACCCCATAGAGTACCTTCTATACATCTGTCAGGAAAGGCCTACAAGAAGAAATGGCTCCTGTAGGCTAACTCCTGTTCCCCGAACTTGTCTTGGGAAAAGTGAAATAGCGAGTGTTAAACGTACGTTTGCGCATGCGCAAAAGATGCACCAGAATGCAAACAGATCGAGGCCTTCCTCTGCATAACAGGCTCTTCCTACCAGGTACGTGAGAACATCATTCAACACCTTCCCTTCCCATATAAAGAATGGCTGCAGTGCTCAAAATGTAAGCTGCATTATTAATATTGTAAATACATTAATGTTCAGAACAAAATTATAACTACTGTAGGTACTAGTCTTAGAATTTTCAATTAAGGTGTGCACATTGCAGAAAGCAGTGAGTTTGCGTAGATTTTAGCAAATCAAAGCAACTAATCAGAACCAATCGCTTAACTTGCCTTTAGTAAATAACATTCTGGTTGATATGGGGATGTCCATAATGGGGATGATACTGACACTGCCCCAAATGATCCACAATGGCTCAAAAGTGATATGCTCCAGAAATATTTAGACAGAAATATTTAGACAGAATAAAGGTAGATAAAGCACCAGGACCAGATGGCATCTACCCATGGATCCTAAAAGAATTGAGCTCTGTCATTTCAAAGCCATTGTTTCTAATATTTAGGGACTCGTTAATGCCTGGAAAAGTACCACTGGATTGACATAGGGTCAATGTGGTGCCTATATTTAAACCGGGATCAAAGTCTTTACCAAGTAACTATAGACCTGTTAGTTTAACTTCTATAGTGGAACACACTGGCAAGTTTAATAAAAGACCACATAGATGACCACATCAGTGCTGATGAAGGAGGCATGGCCTTGCCCCTGAAACATGTTCTGATTGGCCAACACAGTGATAGGCGGTACCTAGGTTGACAGCTCCAGAACACCTCCATGTGGAGAGAGACCCTGCTGGCATCTTTCGGAGTTTCCTCGAGGCTTCAGCTCCCGCTGACACACGGCGCCCGTGGCTGACATCCTAGGATTTCTTGGTGTTTTCTTCTATCGCTGCACCTGACATGCTGTCACCTATCCAGCACTTAGAGTGCATTTTACTTTATTTAAAATGTTGCTACTTTGTAATAGAACGATGCTGCACTAGGAGTGGCTTGGTGCTTCTCTTTCCTTTTTTCCCTGCCCTCTTGTTTTTACAATATCTGGTTCCCCAGCCCGCACCTATACATCTCTTCCCTCCCTTCTCGAATTTTAATTATATAGGACCATCTTTTTCGCCCAAACAAAGGTCATTTATTTGATCCTGCTTTTATTTATTTTTTTAGACTTTCTTTGTTTTCTCAATACACTGCAAGTTGCCACTCAATCACTTTGGTTGATCGATTATCAGATACTATCTTTTTAGATTTAGAACCCATTTAGAACCTATTTTTTATGACACAACAGTGTACCTGACCGCTCCAATTCCTTCCTATACTGGTTCATTATTGTTTTCCTTCCGGACACAGTCAGGTAGCTTATGTGAATTTCAAACATCAGTGAGAACATTCACTTATTTGTATAGCGTGAATACCTTTTCTCTCTAATACTTCATTCACAGACACCATCCCCAACATGGAGTGGCTACAACAACTTGAATCGGCCAAATATGACATATTAGATCAACTGTACGCATTAATTCCAACGTTGTTTTTTAAAAATCATTTCACGTTCCAATGTTGTTTTCTCTGACTTGCAAAAACTATGTCAACACACACATGACAGCCATTCCAACCACTTCAACCTCACTCCCTCAGAAAAAACAGCCTTTAAACAACTCACTGACAATCAAGATATAGTAAAAAAAAAAACTCAAAACTCATTGTTATTCAAAATTGCAGTGATTATTTGGCTGAAGCCCGCCGTCTTCTGTCTGATGACAACACATATCAAAAATTATGCTGTGACCCTTTGTCCAACTTCATTGCAGAAGTGAAAATGCTTACAGATAAGGCCAAAAACAATGACATTATTTCCAAGCATGAATATGCTTTTTCAATAAATCATACTTTTCCGCTCCATATTTTTACCACATCCCCAAAATACACAAGAGCACCCATAACCCTCCAGGTCGACCTATAGTTGCAGCCATAGACAGCATCACTAGTCCCTTTTCTCAGTATATAGATCGATTTTTGCAACCTCTTGCAACCAGCCTTCTCTCCTATATCCGTGATGGCACTCATCTTTTGGAATTATTAAAACATTATACATGGGAGCCCACCTACATGTGGACTTCCCTTGACATAAACTCACTTTATACCTCAATCCCACATGAAATAGGCCTCAGAGCCATTGCCAGTTTTCTTTCTTCTGATCCTTTAAATCCAGGCCAGGCAGAGTTCATTTTGGAGGCCACGGAATTCTGCCCGACCCATAATTATTTCGAGTTTGATGGAGAATTCTATCTCCAAATTAAGGGTACAGCAATGGGGGCTAATTTTGCCCCCAGTTACGCCAATTTTACCATGAAGTTCTGGGAGGCCAATTACATCTGGCACAACAATCCCTTTATCTCCCATATAGTTTTTTATGGGAGGTATATTGACGATATTATCGTCATTTGGGATGGCCCAGAGCCCCTTTTTCTAGATTTCTTGACACATTGTAATAACAATGTTCATGGTCTTACATTCACTTTGGAGCATAATCCCCTACAACTTGCATTCTTAGCTCTCACACTATTTCACCAAGACGGCAAAAGTTTGGCTAAAAACTACACAAAACCCACAGCTGGCAACTCCTTCTTACACCATCAGAGCTTCCACCATCCTAGGTGGATCTCAAACATCCCCAAAAGCAAATTTTGCCGCCTGCGTAGGAATTGTACCAGAGAGTCGGATTACATCGCAGAAGGGTCCCTTTTGAAACAGAAATTTATCGATAAAGCATTTCCATCTAAATTGATGGAATTGATTGATTCACCAGAGACACTGATCAGTCCATGGCACAACCTGTTAGATTTCTGACCCAGTTCCACACCCAACACAAAGCTATGGAACGTATTCTGAACAGACATTGGTCAATCTTACTTCAGGATCCACAACTCAAATCCATTATCGCACCCAAACCTAAATTTACATATCGGAAAACTAGGAATATCAAAAACCTGATAGCACCCAGTAAACTTCCCAACAAGGTTCTAAGATTACATTTTCATGTCTCATTCCCTTGGTTGGGATGTACCAATGTCGTAAAAAAATATGCCTGACGTATAGTCATGTCACACACAGTCAAAAAGAGTTTACCAACAAAGGCAAGACCCACCAGATTTGTAATTTTTTCAATTGTTCTACAGAATTCGTAGTCTATTGTTTAACCTGTCCGTGTGGGCTTTACTATGTGGGTAGAACCATACGCACTCTGAGGAAAAGATTTGGGGAACACCGTCATCTTGTAGAAGCAGGAGACGACACTCATAGTGTCCCCTTACATTTTCTTCAAAGACACGACCATTCATCTTTTGGTCTAAGAGTCTGGATCATTGAGTCCATTTCTGGTACGTTCCCACTAGCAGAGCATTTTAAACGTCTCTGTCAGAGGGAAACGTACTGGATATACACTCTGGACTCCCTTGCCCCTGGAGGTTTGAACAAGGAAATAGAGGTGCATAGCCTAATTTGACTGCTCCCCTCTTCCTCACCTCCCATATTGAATTGGTCCACCATTGGCCAATTTTCACTACCCTTTCCTTTCCTGGTTGTCTCCACACCCTCTCACTACATTTTTATTAGAGTAGAGTCCAACATCATATTTATCGGTCACCCCAATGACTTGTCACACAAGGTGCTGTGATTCCCCATTTCATATTTACTATCATTCATCCTTATTATTATTTTTATTTTTATATTTATTTTTATTTTTACTTTTATTTTTATTTTTATTTTCATTTTTATTTTTATTTTTATTTTCATTTCAATTTTTATTATTTTTTATTTTAAATTTTATTTTTATTATTATTTTTATTTTCATTTTTCATTTTAAATATCCTCTTTTACATTTATCATTTTCATTATCATTTTTTTTCACATATGTTTTTCATATTCTATCATTATTATCATTATCATTATTTTTTCCATCACAATATCTTTATAATTTTTTCAACTATACATCACATTCTGTATTATTCTCGATCCCCCCTTTTTTTCGACCACGAGCAAAGTGTTCAAGCTACGGATCCATGCAGCACTATCCGTGTTCCAAACATGTCCCCGAATCTGGTTCCCCTTTTTTTAGTGTTTTTATTATTTCCACATACACATATACAGTCTTCTGATTTTTGTTTCTTTCATCGTTTGTTTTTAAATTTATATTGCAAACACATTATGTGTCTTAATTATTTAGTATCTGATATAACTTCACCAGTCATCATTTTATAGTCAACATGAGTGATTGTAGTATCATCCAATGTACCAAGCTCGTTTCTAACCAATCAGCGCTGTCCACCAGCAGTATAAGCTTTGTCCAATTACAGTCCACGTTAGGCCTGAGGAAGGAGCGTAGCTCCGCAAACGCGTCACCTACACGTTCCCAATTCCGGAAGTGACCACATCACCCTGGTTGTCAATGTGCGTTCCAAGGACAGTAAGTGACGACATCCATCGGCGCAGCCTGTCCACCGGAGACCACCGCCATCCAGTGTTTGATTGGATACACTTCCAGGACACCCAGCAATTCCTTGCCAATATGCCTTTTTATATTGCACTTTTGTGAGTACCGCTTCTTACCGTTTCAATTAAACTTCATGTAATTTATTGCACTTAGAGTGGTGCCTTGTTTTCATCTCTATACGCCTAAAGCAGCCTCGCCATCATTAGCAGCTCAACACCAGAGACTTTGTGAACTGGTTTACCGTTTAGACTTTCACTAAGATTGACTCATATTCATCCCCTGGATTGATTTTTTTACAAATAATCAATATTTATGGGGTTTATACACTACTCTGCTGTTCTTAGGTTTTAGCATTGAGCTTCACACTGGTTTTGTGTGCATCTTTTCTTTATGTTACAAGCAAGCAGTATGCCTTATCCAACAGTAGTACAATGTTGCAAGCAATAGGGAAAAAGTAAAACTGAATTATCTGTTACCTATAAGATGCTTTGCACATGCTTGGAAAAAGACTGAAGCTATAAACAGGGCTATCTCAACAAAATATGTTTCCTAGTCAGATATGGAAAGTTATTTGTTAGAGGGATTTGTTAAAGGGAGAACCTGTCCCTTAAATATTTTACTCCATTTGCATAATTCAGGTATATATTTAAATGTATGATTATGGACAAGCTTCAGCTTTGGGTTGACAAAGAGTTTGGAAGAAACTCTAGCTGTTCCAGGTTCACCAAATGAATGGGTTCAGCTGCCAGCCAAGGAACTCTCATTTGCAGGGAGAGTCTGGTAGGAGAGGATGGTTGCGCATAGGTCATCCTGTTTGTGTCAGTGGCTCATTGCTGCATTGCTTATCTGGATTGATGATGAATCTTCATCATTGGATAATGTGATGGATTCACATTATAAGACTTTTTTTTCAGTTTGGTGCAAGTGTCAGGTTTACGGATGTGTCTCGGCAGCGATTCTGTGGGTGGAGGTGGACCAGCAGAAAATATATCAGTCTTTCCTGCTAACAGTATTTGTGTAAGGAGATCCACAAATGGTTGGTCTGACAGAGAGAGAGGGAGAGTGAGTAAGAACACATTCTTTCCAGGCTGCATCACAGGCCTACATAGGGGTAGTAAATTAGGGTCAGAGGGTATTTAGTTAAAAGTAAAGGGGAACTAAACCCACTGACTTAATGATTTCAAAAAAGCAGTTACATTCCCAGCATGCTGTGATTGTTAACTGTTACACTTGCTTGTGCTCTCAACCAACCTGTCAAACTTTCAAATGGTTGGTGTCATAACTGATCACATGCGCAGCACCATGGCAGCTGCAGGTCAAACAGAGGCTAAGATGGGAGCTTCCTTGGGGTTAGTTCCACTTTAAGGCTAAATGCTGCATGCAGGCTAGGGGCAAACTAGTGACCTATTTGAGACCCTAGTGGACCTGAAGATAGAAAAATGATCATGATTATCTATGTACAGGAGATAAAGAAATAATTTTAAATTTTAACTGCATTAATATATTCTTTTTACTCTTGTTCTATCAACTGGATATTCTTGCTAAATTAAAATACAATTAAACACTAAGAAACAAATGTGGGGGGCGTGGCCAGCATGGCATGTAAGCAGACGCTTAGACACAGAGCTCCCGCACATTACCCTGAAACAATCCGGTTTCCAGCAGGATAAAACGAGCGGTTTTGCCCCAGAACCCACAGCACACCCTGACAGTGCTGATTGCTGAAAATAGGCTATTCTGACACGGGGAAACAAGGGAGATGGAGTGCGGCCTGAAATCCAACCTGGTGGCGCCCCGTCCTCAGCTCAGAAGGCCCATGGGGGAGACAAAGCCAAGGAGGTGGTGAGTAAGCCCCATAAAGACCTAAAAGACGGGACCGGTGACCCCCCAAAGGATATGCGCTATTATGCACTAAAAATGACAGGAAAGTTTGACCGATTTAACCAGCCTGACCTGGACACAGTCACAGAACATGGCGATTCAGACATGGAGGACAGTGAGCGGGGGAGGGGTGCAGCGGCCACTCAACTACCAACAGACAGTCACATAGAGGAGATGGAGGAGGCAGAAGACCATGGGGAGGAGGAGGGGGAGCAGCCAACCCTGGCAGCTATACTAAAGGCAGTAAACAAATGCACAGCTTCTGTGAACAACCTGCAGGCCCACTTTGGAAGCTTAAAAGAGGAGGTCAGCTTGGTCAGACAAGATATTCAAAAGATAAGAGAGAGAACAACGGCGGCTGAAAGCAGGATCAGTGACATGGAGGACAAGCTGCCTGCCATGATTAGAGAATCTCAAGCTACCACTAGTTTGGCTAAAGCAATTGACCTGCGTGCCGAAGATTTTGAAAACTGCATGAGGCGCAATAATGTGCGGATAGTAGGGCTGCCTGAGAAGACAGAGGGCCGCGACCCCACTCGATTTGTGAAGCAATGGCTCATAGACACATTCGGCAAAGAGGCATTCACTCACCTGTATGCAGTGGAGAGGGCTCATAGGGTCCCTACCAGACCACTACCTCCTGGCCATCCCCCGCGCCCGGTGCTAGCAAGGTTGCTTAATTACAGAGACAGAGAAATTATCCTAAGGCTGGCAAGGGAACACAGGAACATACAGTTTAATGGAGCGACAATATCTTTCTACCCGGATTTCTCAGCTGAGGTGCAGAGAAATAGATCGCGCTTCTCTGATGTTAAAAAGCGCTGCATCACCTGTGAAGGGAGAGCCCACTCTTTTGAGAATGCGGCAGATGATTCAACATGGTTGGATGCCAATGAAAACGCTCTCAGACAAGCCCAGAGACCAATAGCGGAGGAAGATTAAAACACCCCATCATCATACTAAGTGAAGAAATACAACATCTACCTACCCAGCCCTCACTCTTGCCTGGGAATACTGCTGGAAACATACATTGATTTACAGATTAATCAAAATGCGAGTTTGGAACTGTGTTTATGTATGGAACTTTCTATACCCCTCTTTTTCACTTGTATACTCATCTCCACATGTTGCGGTCAAGTAGTCAAGGACTGGGACCTGTTGTCCCCTATTCAATTAATGTTTTTCAGGTCATCTCAGTGCCATGGTGTACAGGTGAAAGGGGCTCCGTTCTCTACTTCCTTACTTAAGTTACTTCCCTGTCACACCGCACTGCAACAGTTAAAAACACCGTTGTGCTTGTTGAGCATTCATTTTTTGTTGGGTTCATTCAGAGCATCAGAGAGATATTGTTATGCATACACTGACAGAACTTATATACATGGCCTGGACTAAGGGTAACTATGCTTCCTGAACTTCCGGGACAAAGACGCTTCCCTCATTACCCTAGCATACCCAGAAATACCTTTTTAGGATGGCGGCAGTGTCCATAATTTCCTGGAACGTTAGGGGACTAAATGATCACTTAAAATGCACTATGGTGTCTTCTTTGCTACATAAACACCTACCTGCCATTTGTGCCTTACAGGAAACACACCTCACTGCTGAGTGAGTGACCTGTCTGAATTTTAGTTGGGTGGATGGGTGGGGAGGGCTTACCGCTCCACTCACACCTCGTTTTCGAGAGGTGTGAGTGTACTGGTTCATAGCTCTTTAGACTATGAGGAGGTTGATTCAGAGATTGATAGTGAGGGAAGGTATATTTTTCTGATGTGTTGTTTATATACCATTAAATGTATATTGGCTTTTGTGTATATACCTCCACCGTATGACAATCAGATTCTCAGAGAGTTACTAGAATTTCAAATTAAGTTCCCGGAGGCACCATTGTATGTCTTAGGGGACTTTAATTGTTATACAGACCCAGTTCTAGATAAACACCCTCCTGTTATAAGGGGTAAGGGAAATAATCGTACACCCCTGAAAAAGTTTATAGATGAAGTAGGATGGAAAGATCCGTGGAGAGCAAAACACCCTGGGTTAAAAGTATTTTCTTGTTTTTCTAAGAGTTACTCTGCACTGTCACGTATAGATTTGTTTATATGTTCATATATAGCAGAACGTTATGTGTCAGATATTAAGCACGCGCCTCGAAGTGTATCAGATCACTCACCATTAGTGGTACAGCTAGACGTACGCATGCCATCTGAACTGGCTGGAGCACCTTGGAAGTTGAATGCCTTCTGGCGCCATCTCTTCTCCTCACATGAGCAAATTGAGACACAAATTCTAGAATTTTGGCGTAACCACACTGAGGAGACAAATACTAATATCACTTGGGAAGCCTTTAAGGCGACCCTTAGAGGAATCTTTATTAGAGAGATTCAAGCGATTAAACGCAACACCAATGCTCAGAGGGAGGATATGGAACGGTTGGCAGGAGACTCTGAGAAGGCCTTTGCTGAAAACCCCACAGACAGTAATAAGAAAGCATGGTTGGTTGCTCAGGAGGCCTTGAATCGCTTGACTGTTTCTGCAGCAGAAAAAAAAGAGATTTTTTAGTAGGTCAGCATTCTATGAGGAGGGGGAGCACACGGGTCACTTACTGGCCAAAATAGCTCATGCACAGCAAATGTCTCCTTCCATTGGAGCACTGCGCACTGATACGGGGCAAGTAATAAATTCCCCTTCTAGGATAATGTCCACGTTAGTGAATTACTATTCCACTTTATATGAGTCTAAGCAAAATTATACTACTGACTCCCTTAATCAGTATCTAGAAAAGGTACAACTTCCGTCCATGTCTTCCCCCCACAGGAAGCTATTGGACGCTCCATTGACTCTAGATGAGCTGCGGGTGGCAACTAGTGCGTTCCCCAATTCTAAGGCCCCAGGGGATGACAGTATACCCATAGAGGTTTACAAACAATATACAGAGTGCATACTACCCAGATTGCTGAATGTGTTTAATGCAGCTAGGAAAAAGGGGGAGCTCCCCCAGTCTATGTCTAGAGCTACAATTGTACTAATTCTGAAACCACATAAAGATCCCCTGGACCCAGGTTCCTATCAACCCATTTCCCTTTTACAAAATGACGTTAAGATTTTAGCGAAAGTTTTGGCACTTCGCCTTAACAAAGTAATCTCCTCAATTATCCATTCGGATCAATCTGGTTTTATGCCCCAAAAATCAACCGCAATTAATTTGCGACGGCTTTTTCTCAATGTCCAGTCCCCGGCAGATAATGTTGGAGACCGGGCATTACTGTCTCTTGACGCTCATGAAGCATTTGATAGCATTGAGTGGGATTATCTTTGGGCAGTCATGCGCAAATTCGGCTTCGGTGATGGATTCATCTCGTGGGTCCAGTTGCTGTACTCACAGCCGACAACTCATATTAGAGAGGGAGGTCAAGTATCTCAGAGTTTCAAACTATACAGAGGTACAAGGCAGGGATGCCCCCTATCCCCTCTTCTGTTTTTCCTGGCCATAGATCCTCTGGCTGCCTTGGTGCACGCTGAGTCCTCTGTTCAGGGCTTCAGATTTGGACAACTACATGAAAAAATAATGATGTATGCTGACGATACAATGCTATTTCTGGGTGATATGTCAACTTCCTTGCGGGAGGCAATGCTCCTGATAAGAGAATTTGGGGAATAATCAGGATTAATAATAAATTGGACGAAATCCTCCCTTATGCTCCTAGATGTGACACTGGATTCGTCGGTGCGAAACATACAGGACATCCCACTTTCACAATCAATTAGATACTTGGGTGTACAGGTGACCCCCCCACACGCTTATATATCGAACTTAACTTATCCCCTTTACTGAATCGTTGCAGAGATAAGGTAAAAATATGGAGTAAACTTAAAATATCCCTTGCAGGACGGGTAAACCTTATAAAGATGATCATGATGCCACAGTTACTCTATGTACTGCATAACACCCCAATGGTCATTCCTTTGAAAAAATTTCGTATTATAAACCCAATCTTCAGGTCACTCCTTTGGCAATCTAAACTGGCAAGAATAAAATTAGAGCAACTACAATGCCCCAAAGATGCTGGAGGACTGGCGTTGCTAATCCCTGGCTCTATTACTTAGCTTCCCAGTTACAACATATAGCGAGGGCAGTGAGCCTCCAACAGGCATCACACCTGAATTTAGTGGACTCCTCTCATACACTGCTCACTTTCAGGACAGGGTCGAGGGTAATAGATGACCTCGAGGCCTTACACTTTAGCAAATCTAACAGACTCTAGCCTACTTATGTACTTATGCAAAAAGTTTGGAACAAAGCAAGAACAATGCAAGGGGTGCAAGGATTTACTAAATACAGTCCTATATGGAATAACCACCATTTTTCTGAACTAGTAAAACTACCTTATGGCACAAAGTGGCTACAGTTTGGCATCTCACATTTATCGCACATTTTTCGGGAGGGTAAACTGAGGTCTTTTTTGGAGCTCAGAGAGGCCTTCAGGCTTCCAGACACTATGCATTTTTATTATATGCAGCTTCAGCATGCGATTAGGGTACATGGGGATGGGGCCCAATGGTCTTTGGATCCCACACCCATATTTAACTGCTTATCGGATGTCACAACGTTTAAAGGATTTATTTCTTGTAGCTATACCATGCTTCTCGGCCTTTTCCATGGTGATGCCCCTCATGGAGTGGTGTCGTGGAAGGAACAGGATGTGGGTGCCTTCGAGGAAGAGCAGTGGGAGGAGGCCCTACAGGCAGTACCCCAGTGCTCCCTAAATGTAGCTCAATGGTTGTCACAGCTATACATTTTACTAAGAGTGCACTATACACCTGCCAGATTGGCCGTTATGGGGGTAAGTTCAAATCCCAAATGCACTAGATGCAACAGAGAGCAGGGAGATTTGATACATCTCTTTTGGAGATGTCCAAAACTCCACAGATATTGGACACAGGTCCTAGCTACTATATTAATAAGGTATTCCAGGTCATGTTACCTACTGACCCCAAGATATGTTTATTAGGTATACTAGACTCATTACCCCTGGAGGATATTCCCAGACAGGCGGTAGCTAGGGCCCTCTTCCAGGCGCGAAAGCTAATATTGAGACGCTGGAAATCCACGGAACCCCCCACACTACAGGAGTGGATCACTCAACTGGGTGACACTGTTCGCCTGGAAAAGATCATATATCAGCATAGGGGTAAAAGAGGTAAATTCAACGACCTGTGGTCACAGTGGTTGAATGTTCCTGGACTAGCCCCACTGGATCTGGTGTATGACAGATTGTTCCTATGATTGATTTGTTGTTTACCACTGTTTTTTCTTTATAATGGTAATATTTGAGGAAAATGTTTGCCTAAAGGTGCGCTACTGCGAGTAGATTGATCCCATTTTCTCTTTTTTATATCCAGATAGCTAAATACATATGCTGATAGTAGACTTGGTAGAATTACCAGTGTTTATCTGCTTTGCTCTGAACCATGTATATATATGTACCATTTATGCTCAATAAAATACTTTTTGTTCGATTAAAAAAAAAGAAAAAAATGTTATGAAATTACATCAATATAAAGAATTATAAAGGATTGTTTTTAAATCCATTTGTAAACAGCTTGTGCACCCACAACAGGTGATCAGCATGTTAACAGGTGCGCATCACTGTGTGATGATGTGGCTAGCTACAGTACATGCCAACAAAGCCAGAAGGTGCTTACACCATGGTAGTGTTGAAAAAAATAGCTACAAATATGTACCACAAGCCCAAAATGCCAACACTTTGTGGGGCATAGTAAAATTATTTTTAGAGGGTCTTGAGAGTTATGCCGCATACACACGAGCGGACTTTACGGCAGACTTGGTTCCGGCGTACTGGATTTCGCCGGACAATTTTATCGTGTGTGGGCTCCAGCGGACTTTGTTTGCTCCAAAGTTGGACGGACTTAGATTTGAAACATGTTTTAAATCTATCCGACGGACTCTTCTTTCTAGCGGACAAACCGGTCCTCTGTGTGCTGTTCCGACGAACTCAAACTGACGCATGCTCTGAAGCAATTACAAGACGGAAGCGCTCGGTCTGGTAAAACTAGCCTTCGTATTGAAGCTAGCACATTCCTCTTCTGTGATCTTTTAATACAGCGCTTTTTTAAAATTTATAATGCGAGAGGAATGAAGTTGTTTTTCTGCTTTATATTCACACAGAGTTCTCACAAACTACTTTCTTCATGATTTATCCTCATGCCATGACTAATATGATATTTTTAAAAAGCCAGATCTCCATAAATAAAGTATTAAATTAGATTTTGGACTCATCTTTATTTTTTTAACGATTTCAACACTTATCTATTTTACAATGTGTGCTAAATTATACAAACATTTTTTTTTGTTTATATTTTTTTGTATTTTCAAGTTACCACAATAACCTTCATATTTTGTGTTGTTTTAATGAACCTTAATGAGGTTGGTGTCCCTTGTTAATTAGACATAGGGGGGTTTATTTTCCAAAGGCAAATTCATTTTTCACTACAAGTGCAAATTCTACTTGGAATTGCACAGAAAGAGCATTTTGAAGTGCCTTCGCTGTGGATCCGAGGGGCACATGCAAGGAACCCCCCCCCCCAAAAAAAAGCCTTTTTCTTGCAAATGATTGTATGATAAAATCAGCAGAGCTTCCCCTCATTTCAGCTCTTCCCCTCAGATTTACAGCGACTGCACTTCCAACAAGTGCACTTGCTGTGCAATTTCTAAAGTGAACTTTTCACTAGTACTTTTCACTTGATTTTAGAAATGATTTAGCCTTTTGGCAAAAACACACATAGGGGTTGATTTACTAAAGGGAAAAAGACTGTGCACTTTGCAAAGTGCAGTTGCCCTCTGATAGAGAAGTTGCTTCAGAGCTGAGTAAATGAGCAGAAGCTCTGCTGACTTCCATCATCCAATCATGTGCAAGCAAAAATGCTTTTTTTTTTAATTTTCCTTGCACCAGATTGGGTACTCTTTGCAAAGTCAAGCCTTACCTCATTTCCTAAGCTCTGCAGCAATTGCACTTGCAGAGGGCAACTGCCCTCTGCAAAGTGCACAGTCTATTTGCTTTTATTAAATCAACCCCATAGTCTTTTTGACCTGTACCTGCCTACTCCCAAACAAAATGGCATTTTGGAATCAAAACACATAGTCAATAATGTAAGGTAACAAAAAAATCCATTTATTATGGTGAAAAAAAAAAAAAATAGGAAGGCAGCACTGGAGACACTTTTAGAATCTGTGAAGCCTTTCATCCCCCAGGACACACATCAAGTTTTAGGACAAGAAAATTGGTATCTTGCGACTAGGGAGTACAGGGAGCCCAGTCAGACCAGACAGAAACCAGGCAATCACTTTTGACTCTTCCGTAGAGCCTTCCCTGCACGCTTCTCTGCAGCCTTCCCTCCACGCTTCTCTGCAGCCTTCCTCGGAGGCTGGGTCTCTGGTGGTGTAGGAGGAGGAGGAGTGGCTTCATCTGCCAGATACCTGGTAGCAGTAAGCTCCTCTCTCAAGCCCTTCTGGTAGGCCTGAAAAATCAAACCCTCACAGAGGAGGCGTTGGCCCTTTTCCAACTCCAGCAATCTGCTGGCTATATAGGTGCCATACGCCTCCTCTGGATTGGGTGGTGTACTCAGGATTTGGCTTGCTTCACGTATGAGGGCTAGGGATTCCTCCTCAGTTTGTGTCATTCTCCTGGGCCTTTTGGTGAGAATGCGGAGGGGAGGCACCTGACACTCCATGCGGCTTCTACTCGGCCCAGCCACAGCCTCCTCCTCTCTCCCACTGGGCAAGGCCTCCTCCTCTCTCCCACTGGTCAAGGCCTCCTCCTGGCTGAGGTCATCCTGTGTCAAAAAAAGGGACATAGTTGTAATTTTGTGTTACGCAATCACACGCAATTTTCAGCTCATGACTTGCAAATATAATTCTCAAGAAATAGTAAAGGCTATCTATTTGACACCACCATTATTTCAGGTGATCAACAATATCTGAAGTACACAGGCGTGCGCACAGGGTGTGCCAGGTGTGCCTGGGCACACCCTAATTGCCTTGTGTGGTGCATATTCCCCCCTGTTTAGACCACTGATATTTCAAACCCCAAAAAAATGTTACAAAAGAAAATAATTTTTTGGAAAAGAAAATAAACAAAATTACACTGTCCACTGCCCTACTGACACCATCAGTACATATACACATGCATATGTATTTGAGCTTTGGGGTGCAAGAGGCTGTGCACACCTATGCAGAAGTATATTTTTGGCCACTACTGTCTAGTGATATGTCTACATATTAATATTTGTGATGAAGTCATTTTTTATGAAGCACTTAAAAATTTAACACGTTAACATCATTAATAACATTTACACAATCACAAATTCCACAAAAAAGGATACCTGGCTGAAGCTGGGCGCATCCACTTCATCAATGATGAAAAGGCCCAGTTCTTCCTGGGACTCCTCAGCTGGGGTGGAGGTGGATGGAAGGCTGGAGGGAAGAGTGGGGGGAAGGCTGGAGGGAAGGGTGGGGGGAAGGGTCAAAAATGATTGCCTGGCTTCTGTCTGGTCATCCAGGAATCGCATTTTGTGGTAGTACCACAACTTGGGGACATAAACTTGGTCGGCTGCTGCTCCAGATCTGAGCGACTCCTGGATTTTATTATGTTCCCGCTTGTACATGTTTCGCAAGATACCAATTTTCTTGTCCACAAACTTGAGATCCGCCTGGGGGACTCGAGTCTTCACAAATTCTAAAAGTGTGCCCAGTGTTGCCTTCCTTACATCTCTATTGTAATATAGTGGGTGTTTGACCTCCCACAGGTTTTTCTTTTCCTTATTTAGGTCAATAAATCGCGACAAAAAATCTGCCTCTTTAAAGGGATTCATTGTTGCTGAAAGACAAGACACAAGATCAAAACTGTAATGTCAGTCACAACTCACAGGATTATTTGGTGAAGAATCTAGGGGACACATATACACACACACACACACACACACACACCAAACACATTCACCAAACACACACACCCCCACTTTAATCTTACCTTCGTTTCTGACGCTTGCTACTTCCGCACGGACATACGTAGGCCATCGTAATATCTTTATATACACTGTGCATGTGTCATGCTCCGCCTGCGTCGACCGCCCCTGATGTTCTTTAGTACGATTTCTCCCCGCCCCTTCACTCTTCGTTGCGCAGTGGGAGTATATAGATAAAGATGGCGGAGAGAATCAGTAGAAGTAGCGCGGAGGAAAGCCCGGAGCCACAACCATCGACATCCCAGAGGAGATATAAGGCCACCAACATGGCTTTTGAAGAGATGGTGGAGATGGTGTCCATATTGAGAAGGGAGGACTACGATGGCAAAAAAGGACCATACACACGACTGAATATGCGTAAGGACAAAATAATGTCCTCAGTTGTCACCGCTCTAGAAGCAAAATTTGGCACAAAACGGTCTAAAGAACAATTGAGGAAGCGGTGGTCTGACATCAAAAGTCGGGAGCCAGAACAAAATTGGCGAATAAAGAAGCTGCTTAAAAAAAGTAAGTACAGTACTTGTTGTGTTTTCCTATTGAGATACTTAACTTGCATGCTGATCCATATTTTTTTCATTTATACAGCATTGTTCGTAAAGACCGTTCTTTGTAAAATACATATGATACTTTAGAAAATGACATTATTTTTTCACCAAATACGATGGTACAGGGTTGGACATACATTTATGTCTTGATAATTTTTCGTATTCCCAAAATTTGGTGATGTGGTGTAGATGTGTTTGAAAATATAATGCTTCTTCAAAAATGAGTCAGTGTAATGTAAGGACAGGACACAGCAGCTGGTTCCACATCTGGACTCACGAGCACTAGTGTACTATGTGACCATAACTACATTTTTGAGGGGTAATACACATAGGAGATAATTGAGGTGTCTGCATCTGTGAAACTTGCCTGAAAATGTGCATTGTTTAGAATTGTTGTTCAGAGGGAATGTTCATCCTGTCTTCAAAATTTTTAAGGACCAAAAAAGGCAATTGTCCACAACTCATAACCAACGTTTCATATTATTTTAAAAAATCTAAAATATCACTGTGTTTTAACTATACCTTTTGTTGAATTATCATAGGGGAGAAAAGACTCAGACAACAGTCCAAGGATCCCAGGACCCCCCCAAGTCACCAGCCTGAGGCTGAAGATAGCCCAAGACCATGCCCACCTGACGACCTGGAGGAAGGAGAGGTGGAGGAAGTGTGCAAGGTTTCAACCCCACCAAGTGAGTGACTGACACCCCAGCTTAAGGTAATGTATTTAGGCGTGCATATTTTAACCCTTGTTTTTTTCACTCATTTTAGGTGAGCTTCTGGTTGTGGAAGGCCAAGCGGCAGAGCCATTCAGCACAGACAGTGCCCAAAGACTGATTGGCCAGATAATGCTGTGGAATGGCCAAATTGATAAAATGCGTGACCAAATTCACAGCATGCAACTTCGCCTAGACTCCATGCAACAGGAAATGAAGAACATGATTCATGTTTTGGGCAGAATATAATAACTTTTTGCCTAAAAACATCAATCATGTTCTTCATTTCCTTGTGAAGTTTGTTTCTTGTTGAAATGTCTTTTTAAATTTTCTTGTTAAAAAAATAATTTTTATGATGCACACGATGTGTCATCATGTGCTATCTTCCATCATGGGTTATCAATGTACTTGTTTTGTGTTTGCAACCCCTTCATCCTCAAAATTATTTAGTGGTGAGAGGAACAAAGGGATTGCACACACAAAACACGTACATTGCTCACACATGATGGGAGATAGCACATGTTGACTTGACCCTTTTGTAATGCTCAATTTAGAGCATCTGAAAAATTAACGATTTACAAGGGTGACATCACCAGCGCCATTCTCAAAATGTTGAACTTTGTACAGTAAGTTCTTTGTTTTTTTTTTGTATGTTTTTCTAAACACTGTTGTGAATTTTAATATTTTAAACAAGGTCTATTTTTGTTGAAATATGCCTTTAATAACGTTATTCAAAAAACTAAATTTTTAGAAAAAAAAAAAAAAAAGTATTTAAAAAAAATAAAAAATTCATCTTTCAATGTGCACACAGTAAAATGTTTCTACTACTACAATGTGTGTGGCTGATTATTTCTCAATAATATGTATTTTAAAATTTGGTGTGGTTACAGTGACAAAGGGCCTTATTAACTAAAGGTAAATGCACTTGCCACTACTACAAGTGCACTAGGAGACAGACCAAACTAAATGCAAACAAGAATAAAAACAAGATATTTTTTAAAAATGTATTTATTTTTATTTTTTGTAAAAATTAAAGCTCTTGTTGAATAGCAATGGCCCCTGACCATTAAAATAATTCACATATCGCTCACGCACTTGACGTGCGGTTCGGGGGGCCAAGCCAATACGGCCAATTTCTAGGCCTGTCATTGTTTCATCTTGTACAAGTCCGGCCTCAGGCCCAACAGAGGTAATATATGTCGCAGAATGTCTACGTAAAAAGTTATGTAGGATGCAGCAAGCAAGTATGATGTAATTAATTTTATAGTCCACCAGATTTATTGCTGAAAGGAACAAACGGAACCGGCTGGCCAGAATCCCCAAGGCATTCTCCACAACTCTTCTTGCTCTGGCCAGCCGGTAATTAAATACCCTCCTCTCAGGGGTGAGTCTCTTTTGGGGGAACAGCCTCATCAAGTGCTCACCGAGAGCAAACGCTTTATCAGCGATAAAAACTGAGGGGAGTCCATCAACATTCTGGTCATCAGGTGGCAATCCCAGGCCACCAGTCTGGAGATGCTGGCACAGCTCGGTCTGTGCAAGGACTCCTCCGTCAGACATCCGGCCATTCTTCCCCACATCCACAAACAGAAAGTCCAAATGTGCCGAGACCACCTCCATCAAAACTACACTATGGAACCCCTTATAGTTGTAGAAATAAGACCCCGAATGCGGTGGTGGCACAATGCGGACATGCTTCCCGTCAATCGCCCCGACACAGTTGGGAAAGTCCCAACGGTCAGCGAACTGGGAGGCCACAGTCTGCCATTCCTGTGTACTGGAAGGAAACTGTGGAGTGAAAAAAATTAAGATAAGGACTTTTAAACATAACTTGGATATCAGATTACACAAAAACATTAGTGAACAACAGCAGTCAAACATTATTAATATGTGTGTTTGTAATTTAAATTTTAAAATACATAAGGCCCACTTATAAGATTAATCACCCCCTCTGCTGGCCCATTGATCAATTTGAATGTGGGGGGAGGGGTTCTAATTAGGGTCCAAAACACACCTGACAGTTTTAAACATTTGAGGGGTGGGGTTCTAATTAGGGTCCCAAACATACCTGACAGTTTTTAACATTTGAGGGGTGGGGGAGGGTTTCTAATTAGGGTCCCAAACACACCTGACAGTTTCTAACATTTGAAGGGTGGGGGAGGGGTTCTAATTAGGGTCCCAAACACACCTGACAGTTTTAAACATTTGAGGGGTGGGGGATGGGTTCTAATTAGGTTAAGAAACACACCTGACAGTTTTAAACATTTGAGGGGTGGGGAAGGGGTTCTAATTAGGGTCCCAAACACACCTGACAGTTTTAAACATTTGAGGGGTGGGCTAGGGGCTCTAATTAGGGTTCCAAACACACCTGACAGTTTTAAACATTTGAGGGGTGGGGGAGGGGTTCTAATTAGGTTAAGAAACACACCTGACAGTTTTAAACATTTGAGGGGTGGGGGAGGGGTTCTAATTAGGGTCCCAAACACACCTGACAGTTTTAAACATTTGAGGGGTGGGGGAGGGGTTATTATTAGGTTAAGAAACACACCTGACAGTTTTAAACATTTGAGGGGTGGGAAAGGGGTTCTAATTAGGGTCCCAAACACACCTAACAGTTTTAAACATTTGAGGGTTGGGGGAGGGTGAAACAAGACAATGGAGCAGACAATATACATTGTTCAAGGGACTATAGGCTAGAGATATAAATGGACCCAGGATTGCATGGTGGGGAGGTTATTGAAGGTAAATATGCATGTAGGGCAATAAACGATTAATGTCCAAAAACAGGCATGCATGAAGATAAAGGGGACATTCACAGCATATTAAAAGCATGGTAATTAGGTAAGGAGGACATTTAGACTATACATTAGCAAACATTTAATACATATCATGTAATGTTAAAGGAGAAAACTTACCTTCATATAGTCCTTCTGCAGGACCTGAATAATGGCAGAACAGGTCTCTGGGATTATGATCCCCAGAGCCTGGGGGGAGATGCCTGTTGAGAACTTCAAGTCCTGAAGACTTCTCCCAGTCGCCAAGTAACGTAACGTGGCAACTAGCCTCTGCTCCGCACTGATGGCTTGCCTCATGCAGGTATCCTGCCTGCTGATATAGGGGGTCAGCATAGCCAGCAGACGCTCAAAAACGGGGTCCGTCATCTGGAGATAATTCCTGAAATCCTCAGGATTATTCTCATGGAGCTCACAGAGCAAAGGCATGTGTGAGAATTGGTCACGCTGGCGCAACCAATTCTTCATCCATGAACTCCTCCTCGCCCTGTTCATGGACTGGACTCGGGTCAAAGTATTAACCCCAACACCAAGTCCCCACGCAGCATGAACTTGAGAACGAGTACGTCCATGTGACATGGCTTCAAAACGGTCGGCTAGTCAAACAAACAAACTTATAACAAACGCACTGAAGAACAGCAAGGCCTATGAAGAACGACCTGAAAATCAGGAACGAGCGGACCAGAAGGGCCTGCAAGGCAGGTTACGAACTGACCAACACGTACTGAAAAGCAGATACAAACCTCACAAGCACAAACTGAACCACAGAAAACGATCAAAATAAGCTGTAGTGTGAAAAGCGCGAATCGTCTCTAACCAAACTTCTACTAACACGAGATAAACACGAGATTAGCAGAAGGAGCCCAAAGGGTGCCGTAGTGGGGCTTGAACCTCCTTTTTATAGTCCCGTCGTACGTGCTGTACGTCACTGCGTTCCAAACCAGCGGACTTTTGCAGTGATCGTGTGTGTCCAAGTCGATCCCTTTTTAAGTCCGGCGCAAGGAGCCGACAAAGTCCGGCAAAAAGTCCGCCGAGCAAAGTCTGCTGTAAAGTCCGCTCATGTGTACGCAGCATTAGATGTGTTTTTTTTTCTTTTAATGTATTGTATGTTGTAAAAACCCCATGTGTGGGATTTCTGCCACTAATGCTGAGTCCTGGAAGGACTTGCAGGATCTTCACTGCACCTGAGCAACATAAACTAAAAATGCTATTTCATAAAATTTTAATATTCAAAGCAAATGCATTAAGAAAAACGTCAAGGGTTTACAACCCTTTTAAGGAATCACTTTGAAAAACACCCCCCTAGCATTTCTGGCCCTGACTATCTTGAGTAAGGGCAGATGATTCATGTAGCATTTACTTCCTAGAATCCATGTGCCCTTAGCTCAAGCATGCATGCAGGAGGGTGTGCTTAGCTGAGAAAACCCCTCCTCCCCTCCTGAAGACTCCTGTGATGTATGACAATATTTACCTAGGCATGGAAACCAGAAAGTAACTGAAGTAATGTAAAAAAAAAGATTAAAACAAGTAAATATGATATTCTTTACTATCCATTTACTAATGCTAGCAGAATGAGGATTACAAATAATCAGGGAATGGACAGTGTTGGGAGGCACTGGGAGCAAAGCTCGCTGTTACACCAGTGATCATACGGCAGAGCAGGTGAACAGAAAATTGAGCTGAACTCTCCTTGAAGACGGGAAGCTTGTTTTGGGGCACCTGCGCCAGTGAATTAGCTGTTGCTGTGTATCAGAGGTGCTGAGCAGATCCACCATATGTGCCCATAGATACAAGTTTTTAGCCTTTTGTGTGGTAAATGATTGGGCCATGTCTTTGCTGAATTTGGGCTGTCTCTTTCCTAGACTGAGTTATCGCTTTACTGAATTTAGGCTGTCTCTTTGCTGGACTGGGCTGTCTTTTTGCTGGACTGGGATGTTTCTTTACTGAACAGGGCTGTCTCTTTGCTAGATTGGGCCATCTCTTTGCTGGACTGGGCAATCTCTTTGCTGGACTGGGACATTTCTTTGCTGGATTTGGGCTTACTCTTTGCTGGACCAGGCTGCTCTTTGCTGGATTGGGCTGTCTCTTTGCTGGATATGGGGCTGTCTTTTTGCTAGATAGGGCTTTCTCTTTGCTGGACTGGGCTGTCTCTTTGCTGGATTGGGCTGTCTTTTTGTTGGATTTTGGCTGTCTCTTTTCTGGATATTTTTTATTCAATAATGTAATCAAATCAAAAACACTGAAATTTGTCCAAACAAGGGTGCCATATTACTAATCACTGCAATACTAAACACTGCAACAAATTTTGAAACATGGGACTTCACAAAGTCTGACATCACAATCAGAACAATGGAAAGCATCCCTCTACATCAAAAGCAGTTTTAGACCAGCTAGAAAACAGCGATAGTGAATTAAAATAACTAGCAGAATTTAACAATATTGATTCATGGGTAAACTCGTTATCAGACACTGAAAGTGACGACAGCAACAATTCTGTGACTGAGCTCAGTGATGTGCGAACTTGGTGCTCTATTGACTATGGTACGGATCACACAGCACTGTGTTCAGTCTCAGAATTGTCGCTTTCGTCACTTTCAGTGTCTGATGACGAATTTCCCCACGAATCACTATTGCTCAATTCTGCAAGTGATTCTAATTCACTATCGCTGTTTTCTAGATGGTCTAAAACCGCTTTTGACATAGAGGGACGCTTTTTGGATGCCATGAATGTTCTCAAATTTCCAGGCAGAAAGAATGACAGAAAGAATGGTATATAATATAAAAGTCCAGGCAGGGCACTGGGCAAAGCACTAGGGACAAAATCGATGTGAAAGGATTTGATACAGTTATGTAATCTACATATTACAGTGTATTATGTGTGTGTTATGTTTTTTGTACTTTTTGAATTTGCCGCCGGGCTCCACCCCCATGCGTCATGACGCTCACAGGGTACGGAGCCCAGAACAGTAATACATCAGGCGGAGAGTCCGGCATGGGGCACAGTGGGAGGACACCTTAGGAGTACAGGGACAACATAAGTCACCTGTACCTGGATACTGGGATGCAATCCCAAGTGCGGCTCGGGGTTACCTCTCTTGGTACTGAAAGTTTAAACTCGGGATTACCGCTAGGGAGGTTAAAAGATATAGTAATTTGATTATCTTACAAGGCTTTTTAATAGATAAATAACAATGTGTTATGTAAGATGATATGAGTTTTTATAGCTAACTATGTAAAAAAGTACTTTTAGTTTTTAGAATTAATGGGAACCTATTGAACTGAAAATGAGATTATACATGTGAAGGCACTGTGGTGAATAACATTGTTTAGAAATATAGAAATAGGCATTTGCATAATGTATATATCTCTTAATTATATGAATAAAGTTCAGTCTTAGAAGAAAAAAAAAATGTTAGGAATAAAAAGAATCATGTGACAAACCATTGCCATTTTATGAAGTATTTGTGAAAATAAAGAAGTTGCATATGATTAAGAATAAGTGAGAGTTTTAAACAGCTGAGTACCAGCCTGTGATAGCCCTTCATTCCCCGGCCATTTTTCAGTTTCCAGTGCTGTGATATATTTAGACAGAAAATTACTTCATAATGCAATACTGTATTTTTTGTACACATTTCCTTGTGTTAATATTTGATAACCATGTAATATTTATTTTTTTATATATAGAAAAGTCCAAACATTATAAAAAGTAAAAGGTTTCCCTTTCTCCCTGTTAAAATTTTAAAAATGCCAGGATAGTACAAGCACCCACAAAATGACCCTTTTTGGAAAGTAGAGGCCCCAAGTTAATTTCATTTTTTGCCACTGTTATTTTGAAACTGAAGACAAATTCTTGCATTGAGAGGGTTAAAGCACGAAGCTTGGTAAGGATGCACTAGATACAGGTCATATAAAGAGGGAGAAGTTGAAGTTATTAATGTACAGGATACATACAATGGACATGTGTAGGATAAGGAAGCTGAAGGGTTAGTATACAGATTACTGAAGTGGCAGGCTGGAGATAATAAGTATAGGACAGAGGGGGGTGGAAGGGTTAAACTTTACTTGTCTCTACTGTGATCAGAAACAAATGAATATTCATTTATTTATAAGTTTCACTATTTTGCTCTCTGTTGTAAGGGGAAGGGGAGGAACACAGATGTAAACATACACTTTTTATATCATGTGATCACTGTGATTGGTCTCTCTATGACCAAGCACAGCAATCCTTAAATAGAAAGCCTTTCAGATTATATTTGTATTCTCTATCTGTGACTGATATTAAAGGACGCGCTTGCTGTCCAAGGGCTATTTCTGGATAAGCAACTTTCCAGAACTAGACATCAACCATTCCGATGTTTTTTCTTTTTATACATTACATCAGTAGTGTAGTGATGAATTTTTCACTGCCACGTTTGGCACTTTTTGGGGGGAGCGGGTACCTGGTTTTGACAGGTACACGCTCCCACTTCTGGATAAGATCGCCATGGTGATCTACAAGTTTGTCTTGGCCCCTCTCCCTCCCCCAGCTCCAAGGGTGCTTGGCACTTAGCTGCAAGGGAAGCCCCCTTGTCACTTTGGCCTCTATCCAGGTATGTGACAGTCCAAAGCCTGACTACAGGTATACTTTAAGGTGGAATTTTATCTTTAATGGCCAATAGGATCCCTGGTGTTCTTACTCTACTTCAGCATATACTTTGTACAAATGGACATTTATACATGCACCAAGGAACACAGAACAGTTTTGGAGTGCACCTCAAGTACACATGAATATGCCAAGACATGATATGGAGTTTATTTAATTGGACGAAATTATGTTTTTATTTTTATTATGTGTCTTTTGCGCCCTTTATTATTATTTTATGCTAAGACAGTTGTTGAAGGAAAAAAATTGGAACAGACTGCCAGTGATGTCTGATGAGTGTTCTCTATGCATTTTTCAACATGGTCTTGTTGTTCATTCTGCACTGAGGTGCACTTAATGAGCGCTGAGTGCAACAAACCACAAAGCACGCTACAGGAAATGTAGTTTGAATCTTATCACTACAACATTGTGCATAGCTTAAAAATAAAAAATCACCAGTACAGCATAGTTTAAAATTTACTTTCCAGCAATTTTGGACTATATCCAAACATTTTTTCTTCTTAAAAAGAAAGTTCAATTCAGTATTTTGCTGATTTCTATTCATATCTATTTTATGAATCCCTACGCAACATTGCAATTTTTCCACGTTGTATTAATGGATGTCTTGGGTCTTCTGAAATTGGCCATAATATTTTTAAACGCTCTTTTTTTTACAACATCACATTGTAATTCTTTTAGCGCTCACCAAAAAGTGTTGATGAAATTAGTGCCGTGAGTGGAAATTAAGATTTGCTGGTACAGATGTGTTATATATCAGCTGCAGTAAACATTAATTAGTCACCAGTGACTCCAGCCTCCTAAAAAATGTCTGACAGAATTTCGGCAGCCACAAGTAGTCAATTGATTTCCTTGCTATTGAACTAATCCTGAACTGAAAGACTTCCTATGGGCCATATTCCAATCACCCTGGCTGTAATTAAATCTGACATGCAATTTGTGAAAAAGTTAAGCAGTTTGAATTAGGTTTTCTGTCTAAAAGTTAAACTGGAAAATAGCAAGGTGTTATATTTAACATTTTATGCAAGTTTTAACATTTCATCAGTGAGGATTTCTAGCTTATTGGGGTAATGATTTGAAAGAATTGTTTTGCATTTAGCTAATACAGAGTAACAGATGTCTAAGTGATTAAGATGATATTTCTTAATAACATGAACATCATAATTAATACTTATTTCATAAGACCTCGTATATTAAGATGTCAGTACAAGAAAACACTTTAATACCCCCAAACCAACAATTTCAAGGTCATTTTCAAGACTTAATTTGATCTAACAAAACATTAGTACTGACACTTTGATATAAATAAGACCAATTGTGATGTAGCTGCATATTAAAATGTAACACTGTAAGAATTAACAATGTTTATTAAATTACACAGCAAAGAAAGCAAAACACCAAATACAAAGTGAAGTATTCGTAGAAACAAATAGAGTTCCATCTTGCACATCTGTTCATAAAGTGTAAAATTGCTGTAGGTTACATAAGCCTATCAATATCTAATTAATCCCCCTTCATTGAGAAAAGTTGTTTCACTGCTTTCACTGCCTGATATATGATCTGTGAATGGGGAAGAGTCTGATGATCACAAGATTTTTTTCCTCATTCATAGATCATCTTACAGGAGGGAAAGGCAATGAAAGAACTTTTCTCAATGAAAGAGGAGGAAGGCAAGGGCAGGGCCTCATCAGGGTTTTTTTTTCACAGCAGTTCAGCCCAAAGTATGAAGCCAGTAACCTCCTGTGCACAGGAAGTTTAGCCAGAGAAAGAGGAAGCCCAGCAGTAAAGATTTCTCTATGATCCAATTGCCTGTACCATATGGGACATCCTTCACTACAGGTAACTTAAACTTAAAGCGGAGTTCCACCCAAAAATGGAACTTCCGCTGTTCAGATTCCTCCCCTCCTCTGGTGTCACATTTAGCACCTTTCAGGGGGACGGGGAAGCAGATACCTGTCTAATTCAGGAATTTGCTCCCACTTCCAGCGAAAGATCGCCATAGGATCTGCAGCAATCTACGTCATGTCCGGCCCCTCCTCCGCCCCCCGCTATCTTCTGGGAGACACACGGATCCCAGAAAACAGCAGGGACCACTCAGAACATGTAGCGTGACTCACGCATGCTCATTAGGGAACCAGGCTGTGAAGCCGCAAAGGCTTAACTTCAAGATTCCCTTACTAGCAATGCCGGTGCTGGTGCCGGCACCTCCACCTGGAGCTGAGGGATGGGTCGGCTTTGGGTGAGGACATTGTGGGTGCCCTGGACAGGTAAGTGTCCTAAGTCAGCAACTGCAGTATTTGTAGCTGCTGACTTTTAATGATTTTTTTTAGGCGGAACTCTGCTTTAAAGTTAACCTTTCATGAAAATGCTTTACTGACAGCCCCAAACAGAATTAGCTTTAAATACCACTCAAAGGTAAAGCTTTGACAAAAAAAAAAAAGAATGAAAAACATATCTCTGCTCCTGATTCTGACAACAAAGAGGTGAGGATAAAGTCACTGTGCTTTACTGTTTCCTCCTGGGAAAAATGAGTGCTCAAAAACCCATGAGAATGCACTTCAGCCCAATGTAGAAGTAGATTGCTATGGGATTACCCAGCTTTTTTTAAGAGGCAGCGATGAGACACAGTGATATCACCAACAACTTTCAAAAGTGTCAAAAGCCGAGCCAAGGTAAATGTATTTCGTCAATGCTTAATTGTTATGTTTTGTTTAACTTAAAGAGGAGCTCCAGGCCCCCCCCCCCCAAAAATATGAAAAGTCAGCAGCTACAAATACTTTGCTAACTTATAATATTAGGGCACCTACCTGTCCAGGCATCCAGTGTTGTCTTCACTCGAGCCGATTCCTCAATCGGCTATCGAGTGCTGGCGCCACTAAGGGAAACCGTCATTGAAGCCTTGTGGCTTCACTGCCAGTTTCCTACAGCATGTGCTTCGCTTTGTGATTGGGCCGCAGTCTTCTGGGACCTGTGAAGTTTGCCTGTTAAAACTCGGTACCTGCTCCACCCCCACCCCCCCAAAAGGTGCCAAATGTGGCAGCAGAGGAGGCAGACTACGGAGCTTCCCCTTTTGGGTGGAGCTCCGCTTTAATATGTTTGGGGTGGGGGAACTGGTAGTGAATATGACTTTCTATTTTTCATGGTAAGTCCTATTTAAGTGTTTGGGTTTAGATACACTTTAACCTTTTGTGGACTACTTAGACTGTTCATTTGAGGTGGGCACATTACTTCAATGAGCATTTCACACTTATTCCTCAGTAGTGTACTATGTTTAAAAAGGGTACAGTACATACGCTTTATTTTTCATTTAGGCTAAGCAAAAATGACCCATGCTCATAAATGTGTTCTAGATCAGAGATCAAAGCTAGTTTTAGGATCAGTAGAGCACTGCCTGCAAGTGCTTGATAAAAATATTAATTTTATACCATGCAATATCAGAAGTAAATGTATTTTTATTAATACAATTTAACTGAAATGTCATTTGCAAAATAGATATGGAATCCAAGTAAAGTGTATCTTGTCATTTATTTTAAAAGTAGCAGCAAGGGTAGAAAGTATTTGCATCCTTTTCTCCTTTTGGATGTGCTATTTTACTATCAAACCCTTTGAGAAGTTATCTTCTGTGGAACAGAGCTGAAAGCGTTTGACACTTCACTGCTTTCATTTTGATCAGGGGATAGATAGCAGCACGTTAATAGCATTTAAAAACCTTTGTGACTTTTCTGCAACATATGTGACTTTTTCAAGGATCATAATACAATTCTGCATTAAAGCGATGAAATTTATTTAGTCATGTGCACAAGTAAGGTTTCAATTTCAGAAGTACGGTATGCTTGCTCTTTAACATTTTAATGGAAAGCCATATACGGCTACAAGAATTGTAATTTTATTTCTAATGCTCCTAAAAGAGCCAAGGTTGTGAATAGGTCTTAATTTGCTCTGACCGCGACAGAATTATTTAACAGAAGAATGGGCCTCCAGTAAAATGTACTGGCAAAAGACAAAAACCTTAAATAAAAGATCACAGATAACAGGAACACAGAACTATTTCTATTATGAATATCATGATACCTCCTAGAGTAATGTACAATTGAATTTATATAAAATGGCAGAAGGATTACAAGTGGAAAATGCCACAAGGGAAAATCTACTGTTACTATAACTTGGAAATTTTGAATTTGTGATGCTAAATGAAGGATGCTGTACACAATAACATTTTGTATTAATCACTATATTCAAGAATTGACCAAGTCAAAAAAATTGTGGACTTTGTGGGCACATAATGAGAGAGACAATAAGTAAAAAAGTATAAAGTTTATTAAACATAGTTAAAAAAACATATAAACAGCATACAAACAACACCCTGTATGGACACAGTTACCAGTTACCCAATAATGTAGTTATAGAGGACTGGACCTACAGTACAAAGGTTAATTTAACACTGTATCAAGGTAAAAGAAAAATTTCTGATCCAGTAATGCCTCCAAAAAAGTGCTTGTCGATGCGTTTCACTAAAATATTAGGACAGATACTGGGTAGGTGCTGGTAAACTTGTGGCTCAAGGTGTGGGAGAACTTGACCAAACTGACAAACAACTTAAAAAAACGAAATTGCATATGTGTGTCTAAAGTAGTGGGATACACATATATCATGTGGTTGTACCACTGGTATACAGTAGTCATGTATAGGTATTTGAGTAGAAATCACACACAGTGGTAAGTGGTCACAAATTCCCACTATAAGCGTGTTCAATACAATAGCAATAGTACCAAGAGATGGCCCATGGATGCCAGACCAAGTTATTAAATTGTTAAGTATACAGTCCCCTTAAGTATAGAGGTGAATGGAATATCTGAATGTGTAAGAACTGCGCTTATCAAATAGGGGAAGACCTTTTATTGGAGCTCGAGTTGGTATTGCCGCATACATAGGGGAAAAGTGTGCCCCTTTTGGTGCTACACCCCTGTGGACGACTTTCCTTGCTGTGTGTGGCCAAATGAATCACTATTATATGTTTTTATTTGTATGTGTATGTGTACCTGATTCAAGGTGTCATCTTTAATGAGCATTTCCCCATTTGCAGTCAAATTTTTAGAAAATCCCACTTTATGTGTATTTGTTCCTATTCACACAGCATGCCTGGAAAAAAAAAATATGTTTCTTATGCCCCATACACACGGTCGGTTTTTCCGACTGAAAATGTTCGCTGGGAGATTGCTGTCGGAAATTCCGACCATGTGTAGGCTCCATTGGACATTTTCCATCGGAATTTCCATCACACAAAATTTGAGATCTGGATTCCGATTGTGTGTACACAAAGTTCCACGCATGCTCGGAATCAAGCAGAACAGCCGCACTGGCTATTGAACTTCATTTTTCTCGGCTCATCGTACGTGTTGTACGTCACCGCGTTCTTGACGTTTGGAATTTCCGACAAGATTTGTGTGACCGTGTGTATGCAAGACAAGTTTGAGCCAACATCCGTCTGAAAAAAATACATGGACTTTGTTGTCGGAATGTCCGATCGTGTGTACAGGGCAGTACGAGAATGTGTCATGGCTGACTGCAAGGTTTTATGAACAATGTTAGAGTTAGCCTGTTCCAAGTCTGTCCTCATTAGCATACAATGCAAGAAGCCCAGCCTCTACCCCATTAAACATTTTTTGGATAGACAGAGGTTGATTTATTACAACTGAAAACAAAAGAAAAAGTTTCCCCGGGGTGGGGTTTTTAGGCAGCACAATGACAAAGTGGAGTCAATGATGTATGAAAAGTATAACAAATGTATTGAATAGTGTACCATGAAAGCTAAAACAATGAGCTCCAGTGGGGGGTACTTAAAATACAATTAAATTAAATAAGCTGAACATCCATTGGCAGACACATATTTATAACATCGCTTGGTAACATGAATATTGAAACTGACGCGTTTCGACCCCTATACTTTGGGTCTTCTTCAGAGGGTCAGTCTGCTGGAAAATATACATAGATAGAATTGATATACATATATAGGTTCCATTGATATAACAATAATTACATCCACCATGTGGTGCATAAATCCAGTATAGTTACCCAATAATGTGTGTCCAGCAGAAAAAGAAAAAAAGCCTCCCACATGGAGATCCCCTAAAAGGACTGTCCTCCCCTCTTCCCCAGAGGGAGAGTCCCAGGCGCCTCTGTTGCCAACACGACTTAGACCAGGGCAGTGAAAACAGCGACGTGACTTACGAGAGGTCACACTCTTGGGGCACTGCCCGCCAGGCCAAACGACCAACCAGGGAACACAGAAACACACCTGTGATGAGAATCAAAGAAAGCGTCCATAATGTATTTAATTACTGTGCTACATTTGTTATGTGGCCAAGAAAGGCCACTAAGGGACAAGAGTCTCCAATGTTGGCGACAGAGGCGCCTGGGACTCTCCCTCTGGGGAAGAGGGGAGGACAGTCCTTTTAGGGGATCTCCATATACTGGATTTATGCACCACATGGTGGATGTAATTATTGTTATATCAATGGAACCTATATATGTATATCAATTCTATCTATGTATATTTTCCAGCAGACTCACCCTCTGAAGAAGACCCAAAGTATAGGGGTCCAAACGCATCAGGTTCAATATTCATGTTACCAAGCGTTGTTATGAATATGTGTCTGCCAATGGATGTTCAGCTTATTTAATTTAATTGTATTTTAAGTACCCCCCACTGGAGCTCATTGTTTTAGCTTTCATGGTACACTATTCAATAAATTTGTTATAATTTTCATACATCATTGACTCCACTTTGTCATTGTGCTGCCTAAAAACCCCACCCTGGGGAAACTTTTTCTTTTGTTTTCAGTCTCTAAGAGGTGAGCAGCAATCCTTTTCTCTCTCTCTCTAGTGTCCCCTTCTTTTTGCGATTTATTACAACTGGAGCGTGCAAAATCTGGTAGATCAAGCTGAAGTTAGAAGCAGATTAGCTACCATGGACAGCTGCACCAGATTTTGCACTCTCCAATTTTAGTAAACCAACGCCACTGTGATCAAATCTAGTTATACTTGATAATGAAGATCTACCTGCACAGAACAGACACAATAAATGGCAAACATACCTGTCCAGCACCCTCACAAACAAAAGAAAACTACCTAGGATTTTTCCTTGCTGGAGGGTCCTCCATAGAACATCTAAAAAAATGTAAGCTGCAATTGTATTTTTTCTTTTAGGTCATGCTGCGTGAACAGGGACATGTAACAGATATAAAATATATGTTATCCCAGTTTGGTTGCAAACTTGGAAATACATTATAGGCATCCTGGAAGAGAAGAAATAGTGCAGTGTTAATAAGCACAACATAGCGGTAAGAAGGGTCACTGGTTCAAATCCCAACCATGACACTACCTGCCTGGAGTTTGCATGTTCTCCCTGTGCCTGCGTGGGTTTCCTCCGGGTACTCCGGTTTCCTCTCACACTCCAAAGACATGCTGGTAGGTTAATTGGATCCTGTCTAAATTGTCCCTAGTATGTATGAATGTGAGTTAGGGACCTTAGATTGTAAGCTCCTTATGGGTAGGGACTGACGTGAATGTACAATATATATATGTAAAGTGCTGCGTAAATTGGCGGCGCTATATACAGTAAGTACCTGAAATAAATAAATAAACATGATGTTTCCTGTTGGAAAAGCCACAGAATGGTAATAGAAAACTTTCCTTCTGTGTTAAAAAAAAAAAAAACTCTTGATGATAAAGAACTTCTGCTTTTTGTGGAAACTTTCCAAGTATAGATAAATTTGGTGGGGAAAAAAAATCATTCTTTTAAAGGCTCTTCTTCCCGTATATATATATATTTAAGCAAAAACATTTTTGGATATAATAGAGAAGGTTTAAAGTGGAAATCAGGTATAAAAGACACAAATTGATGCAACTCTGTATTTACTAATACCATCAATCAATGGTGTTGATTTACTAAAGGCAATTAGGCTGTGCACTTTGCAGTTGTTCCAGAGCTTAGTAAATGAGGTAAAGCTCCACCTCACAAAAAATCACGTGTAAGGAAAAAAACAAAAAACAGCACACGCTTGCACATGATTGGATGATGGAAGTCAGCAGAGCTTTCTCTCTATGACTAAGCTCTGGAGCAACTGAACTTGCAAAGAGCTCAGACTATTAGCCTTTAGCTCTTAAACCCCAATGTGTTTTTAAATACAAACAATGTAAACACTTGAATGTGACCTGGTATCAGCCTCTTGTATTCCCTGTACAGCAGAGCTGGAGTATGAGAGGAGAAAACAGAACAAGGAGTTAATCAGTTTGTGTTCTGACAAAAAGGAAGAGAAAGCAGAGTGATGGAGAGATGAGCTCAACACTGTGCTGTCTCTCCTTTCATTGTCCAGTCACAGGCTTGGACAGGTCAAGGACCAGTCTGACTTAAAGTAAGTGGGTTAAATGATTCTGGCCACCAGACTGAGAACATTTGGTGGCAGAAAAAAGCAAATCTCTGAATTGAAAGTGATTATTGCAGCAAAAGCTATTTTCCCTATTTTATGTTTTAATTGGCTATTCATTTATATATTGGTATTTTCGACTGGAGTTCTTCCTGTTCATGTTTTCTTTTGCAGTCTATGTCTAATCATAGGTATTTTCCTTACTTACTGTTATACTGCTTTCATAGGAAAATAACTTTATAATATGTATTGCCATATCTCATATGCTTTGAAGTAACATTTTTGAAGTATTTGAAGTAACATTTTACCTCTTGCTAAATGTTTGCATATTGGGTATTTTCAATACTCACCATACTCTGTACTTCATTCCTTTTTCTTTACTTATACAATAAACTTTATAGTGAAAAAAAAAATATTTTCCTTCACTTCCTGACCCATACAGATATCAGGAAGTTAAAATAAATAAATAAATAAATCTTCTGCAAAGTGAGGGGAGTTTTCTGCTTGACAATTGTCACTGCAACAAGTGTACCATTGGAAGACTTACACTCTGTTCCTGTCCAAGCAACAATTTTTGGATTTTCCCTCATGTTCAGTGTCAATGGTTACCGGAGACCAGAAATACATCTCCTTGTGAAGTATTAAGCAAGGAAGGGCTGATGTCAGAACCCCAGAAGAAGTCTTTTGCAGTGTGGTGTTACAGCTTTCCTTTACTTTTCATGTGGAGCAAGCAGCTGCCTAAAATGCTTCTGGGTGTCTAAGCAATAGTCTGACCTCCATCTCCTGCTTCCCAACTGGAAGTAGATTTATTTTCACCTCCAAGCCTCTAGGGCAACCTAGACTACCATATGGTACAGTACTACCTTAGTACTGTACCGTATATGCTATGTTGTGCAATACATAGTCCTAAATGCTGCTCTTTATACAATATGTTGTACATTACATATTCCTGATTGTTGTGTTTATTGCCTCAACAGTGAATGTTTGCTATGTAGTCTCCAATTGTTAAAGTAGGGCTAGATAAAGTATTAGCTGGTAAGTGTTCTGGGAAATTTGTATTTGTTTGTGATGTGCATTGTCCTTCCATGTACACCTTACTGCAAAGGCTAGTTATGAATTGGGGTGGTTGCCATCTTTTTGTATAGCTTGTTCACTAATTTGGTGTGGGGGTTCCTTGGATGCCTTTAGCTGCCATTGTGCTCTTGCTGGGCGTCCAATGTGTCCCTGTGCCTTTAAGGAGCAGTGGGCTCCCTCCAGACAAACCTGTCCTTAATTTATCCACTGCTATATATGCTCCAACTTGGAGAGCCTCAAAACTAGAGAATTGGGACTGCACTATTCAGAGGTGCCTTGACATTGACACTGCAGCTTCCATGTACACTATATTACCAAAAGCATTGGGCCTGCCTTTACATGCACATGAAATTTAATGGCATCCCAGTTTTAATCTGTAGGGTTCAATATTGAGTTGGCCCACCCTTTGCTGCTATAACAGCTTCAACTCTTCTGGGAAAGCTGTCCACAAGGTTTAGGAGTGTGTCTATGGGAATGTTTGACTATTCTTCCAGAAGTGCATTTGTGAGGTCAGGCACTGATGTGGACGAGAAGGCTTGGCTCGCAGTCTCCGCTCTATTTCATCCCAAAGGTGGGTTGAGGTCAGGGCTCTGTGCAGGCCAGTCAAGTTCCTCCACCCCAAACTCACTCATCCATGTCTTTATGGGCCTTGCTTTGTGCACTGGTTCAAATCATTTGGTGGAGGGGGGATTATGGCGTGGGGTTGTTTTTCAGGGGTTGGGCTTGGCTCTCTTGAAGAATAGTCAAACATTCCCATAGACACACTCCTAAACCTTGTGGACAGCCTTCCCAGAAGAGTTGAAGCTGTTATAGCTGCAAAGGGTGGCCAACTCAATATTGAACCCTATGGACTAAGACTGGGATGCCATTAAATTTCATGTGTGTGTAAAGGTAAACTTTTGACAATAGAGTGTATATTTGCAAACGTGTGCAACAAAACCTTTGTTTTTAATGTGAATTGTTATTGTTAGTTTGGTTTGTTTGCAGGCTAGCTGTTAAGTGTGCTGGGAAATATTTGTTTGTACTGGATAAAGTATTAGTCTGCAGAAAAGCTTACTGTATGTAATAGAAGAGTGACATGTTGAAAGAATTATTTTTTGTCCTGAGGAATATGTGTGGCTATGGGACTGTTTGCTGTGGCACTATAATTAGAGCATAATTAGGACATATTTTGCTGGTACAATGATAGTGCAGTGTTTACAGCAAGCATGCTATTTAAAGCTGAACTACAGCTTTATACACAGTCTTGCAAAGTTGCACAGGCCTCTCTCAGTACTGAAATAGCTTACTCTGATTTCAGTGAAGCTCACGGTGTGCATTAGAAGCTGCAGTAAGTCAGATAGAGCCACATAATTTCTTGGATAGAGGACCTCCAGCAGCATCAAGCTCTTCCCTCCCCAGCCTGACCTGTCCCTGGCCTGCCTCTTTCATTCATTTGATTTATGTTCTTTAAATCATGGGGGTTCAGCATTAGGCTAGCAATACTTTTTCCAATTTTCTTATTCAAATTCCTTTAGATTTACCTTCAGCTGTGTAGGGCAAGGGCCTGCCTGATTGCATACAAATGAAAAGTGTCTAGGTCTGACCTCATCTTACAGGCAGTCCCCGAGTTACGAACATCCGAGTTGTGAATGATGATGTCACTGCAGCTCGCTTGCGCTCCACGCTGGTCCCAGATACCGCCAACCGGCCATCCTGCAGTGCCGGACACATCCCACACAGCAATACTGCATGGCCACAAGAGCCTCAAATAACACGACTGCATGCCCAGAAGCACCTATAACATTCCACACCACTGCACAGGTTTGAGTTACACTTAAAAATGTACTGTTCGGACTTACAAACAAATATGACTTAAAAACAAACCTACAGTCCCTATCTTGTTCGTAACCTGGGGACCGCCTGTATATGGTTTTGGTAAATCTAAAGGAGAATTGTACAAGAAAATTGTACAATGTATGGCCAGCCTTACACATGGGTGAATGCCTAGGGCAGTCTAGGTACAATTGCAGGCTACCTAGGAACTTTCACTCCTCCAGATTGACATCCACCCATCAGGGAATATTAATATTTGCACTAATCATCTCAGGAACTCTCCCCGTGGGCTCGGACGTGTTCGGGATCCCACCTGCCCGATCCCGCCAGGAAGCTGACACTGAACACCGCTAATCTCACAGATAGTGAGACATTTCCTGGTCCGCAGCTGCACAGATCGGGAAATGTCTCCTTGCCTGTGATTAGCCGTGTGAAGTGTCAGCTTCCTGGCGGGATCGGGCATGTGGGATCCCAAACAAGCCCAAGCCCACTCCTACTGCCAGCCATGCTTTTGCCTGGAATTAATTTAGTTTTAATTTGATCATGACTGTATAGACGATAATACATCATTACAAACTTTTTTTACACATTTTTCACTGTTTAGAAAACTATACCAAGATTTTACAAATTGTATTGAATTTGTTGGCAGTGTTATATCTTTTTACCCCAGTATAATTATTGGGTAGTAAATCATTTCATAGGTATACAGGTCATTAGCAGACATGAAAACCCTGGGACATTGCTATTTTGACAAACCTGTCACCTCTGTTTTAAAGTACAAAAAAATCTTTTATTTTGCCAATTTTTCTTTCACGTAAACAATATATAATTTAACTGCCTCCGTCATTCAGGACATGTACTCCCAAGCTTTCTTCCCTACATCAAAGCAATATAGATTTAACAGGTCAATTTGTGATAATAGCTTTCACCTGGATTCACCTGGTCAGTCGATTTCGAGGGAACAGCATGTATCCCTAATTATCTTCTATGTTCAGTGACGCTTGTTCACACAAACTATACACAGAGTATAGTGCAAGTGCTGCCCATAGCAATCACATTCAAGCTGTCATTTTTCTATTGACTGTTATTAAACCGCACACCTTATTGACTGTTTTGAGAAAATCTTTTTTTTTTTTTTGTAACTTCATATTTTATTAATCCTACAAATTTATCATTTTTAAATTTAGGAAAACGACATGTAAAAAAATCATCAGTGAAAATACATATCAGTTTGTGCTCATTTCGTGTTTACTTTCTGATTTGGCCTACAGTGGTACAAGAATTGGTTCAATTTCTCAGACTTTTCTGAAAACATAATTGGTATGCTTTTCAATGGAACTGCATTGTGTAATAGCTAGTTGGCACTTAAAGTACACATGTGAGTTGATGGTAAAGACAGGCTTAATTCCCTGCTAAAACTTCAAATTTTGATGGAGCATTATTTTTATTTCTTTAAAACTGTGCGCTTCATGCAATAAAAATTACACAGAAGTAATCAGCTTTTTAAATTTTTTCTTAGTATAAAAAACTGCACAAGTGCAAATGCAACCTTTAGTATCCACCCCCTTATGCTCCGTACACACGATCGGACATTGATCGGACATTCCGACAACAAGATCCATGGATTTTGTCTGGCTCAAACTTGTCTTGCATACACACGGTCGCACAAAGTTTACGGAATTTCCGAACGCCAAGAATGCGATGACGTACAACACGTACGACGAGCCAAGAAAAATGAAGTTCAATAGCCAATGCGGCTCTTCTGCTTGATTCCGAGCATGCGTGGCACTTTGTACGTCAGAATTGTGTACACACATCGTAATTTGTGCAAACAGATTTTATTGTCGGAAAATTTGAGAACCAGATCTCAAATTTTGTGCGACAGAAATTCTGATGTCAACTGTCCGATGGAGCCTACGCACGGTCGGAATTTCCGACGACAAGCTCCGATCGCACATTTTACGTCGGAAAGTTCAACCGTGTGTACGCGCCATAAAACTGCATCCCAGATTCCCTTAAGCCTAGTACACATGGGCCAAATATTGGCCGGTATCTGCTGGTTCATCAGAAACCTGCTAACATTCGGCCTGTGTGTACATCAGCCTGTCTGACAGAAGCTGGCCAAATATAAAGCTTTTGTCGAAATGCTGGAAAAACAGCAGCCGATCGATGCTGGCAGCCAATGCCTGCAAGCGATGACCGTGTGTACAAAACAGATCAGCGGGGAGATTGCTGTACTAACATTGTATAGTTAGTACAGCGAGTTCCTCGATTTTTTCCCATTCAGCCTGCTGAGTTGAACGAAAAAAAACTGTGCACCAGGCTTTAAGTAAGTCTTTCTTTGGCTCCTTTGCGGTATTTCTTAGATTGATTCACTTACCCAGTCACAGATTGTTCTGTTTGGCAGTCCAGGTAATTATACATTTGGTGTATGTAAAAAAAGAGAGACGAGGTACTGTATATTGTGCAGAATAAACATCAGATTTATGTTCAATTTATAAAAAAAAACAAATCATATAAAAGCCAAACAACATGTGTTAAAATTATGAGGACCTAAAAGTGCTAAACCAGTACAGTATATGCAGTAAAGCATGCGTGTTATACTCACTGTGGAACCTAAGGGGTTAATCCTCCGCATGGTGTAAAAAAGACTGCTTGATCCTGTCTTATCTGATCCTCCCCTGATCCTGATCCTTCCCTTCTTTTAATGTCCCCAATCCATCTGTTGCTAGTACAGAGCGTTGGGGCACTCTGCACATGCTCAGTTTGGTGTGTATTGCTCGAGAGGTTTTTTTTTTTTTGGGAGGGTGCATGTGATCGGCACAGGTCCAATCGGCCCTGTCCAGAGGGTCAGGGGTCATACAGCCTCATAGGACAATCAAAGGAGAGTGAAAACTCCTCCTACAAGCTTTAACCAGTGCTCGACTGGACACTGATAGAAGTCACAAGGATGCTATATACTGCTGATGAGAAAAGGTATTTAGCAGTTTATATTTACTAAAATAATTGCATTTCCATGTTCTGTGTACTGTGCGAGACCAGATATAGTGAATGCAGGGTCCCGGGTTTAGTAACACTTTAAGATAGTGGAAGCATTCTGAATTGACTCTGTATATCTGTTTTAATAAATTTAGTTTTTTGCCTTTTTCTTTTATGGTGCTCATGCACATTTCTCTCGAGATGGTCAATCATTTGATCTAATTAATGGCCCAAATGTGTCTGCGAAAAACATGTGTGGGTATTTATTGATCAATTCCATTTTTTCTCAATTCAAAAATGAAACAATGAAAAATAATTATGTAAATAATTTAATTAAGCTCCCGTTCTACTTTAGTGCGATTTCAGAGCCTCAGGACAGTGTGATTTCATCTGCGGCTTGCCGACATTTGTGCAATATCATGCACTGATGTCAATGCAAGTCACACATGAAATTGTGAAAAATACTGCCAGAAATATTTTTCAAATTGCGCTACTTGAAATCCATAGAAAGACATTAGATGCGACTTCAGGTGCGATTTGTAAATTGCATGTCACACCCGAACTTACACCGGTGTGAATGGGGGCTAAATTAACTTGTATATGAAAACAAATTTTATTCTATTACAATTTTGTGTCAAAGCAAACAAAAACAACTAAATATTTTACATACAGTTTATGATTTAAAATGCCAACCAAGTCCAGAAACAAATTATGATGCAGACCAGGGGCGAGTCCAGGGGGGGCAACGGGGCAATTGCTCCCCCCGAAAATATCAGTGACTGCAGTCCCGACCGAGTCTCTCTTTCTCGCACCAGTATAATCAGCTGATCAGCGGCGCAGAGAGAAAGACTCTGTGTTATGTCCATTACGCCGTGCTGGAGGGAGGAGGTGGGTGGAGCTGCGCCACTGGCTAGTGTTCCCTGCACTGGTTGCTAACGCCTGTGCCGCCTGGCGTGTAGCAACCAGTGACGTCAGTCACATCGGAGACTGGAGCCGCTGCTGAGGAGAAGGAGAGCCCCAGCATTTAGAGCGGAGCCTTCTTCATTCTCTGCCCCTGAGAGTGTTGGCTTCACCCACCTCCTCCCTCCATCTTCTCCACAGCACGGCGTGAACACAGGAAGAAGCAGTGACTGTGTGTCACTGTCATCTGATGCTGCCGGCTGCACCTGCTAACGGATCCTGCTCATCTCCATTGCTCCTGCATGGGAGCCCCTCCCCCCCACCAGTGACCAGAGTACCAAAATATTATATAAAAGTGAGTAAAAGAATTAGCGAATGTGTAAAATCGCAAAATCTTGTGTGCCATACTGCCATTATTTATGAAAAACAAATGCTGCCCTTTGAGTTTTGTTCAATCTAAACCCTTTCAACTCCGGAAAGTTTTACCCCCATGAACAGGCCATTGTTTGCGATACTGTGCTGCATTACTGTAACTGACTGACAATTGCGTGTCGTGCAACGCTGTACCCAAGTAAAATTGATGTCCTTTTTTTTCCACTAATAGCACTTTCTTTTGGTGATATTTTATTTTTTGCAATATAAACAAACTGACAATTTTGAAAAAAAAGGCAATATTTTTTACTTTTTGATATAAAAAAAATGTCTTCCTGAATTTAGGCCAATATGTATTCTGCTACATATTTTTGGTAAAAAATCCCAATAAGTGTATATTGATTGGTTTGCACAAAAGTTATCGCATCTAGAAAATAGATGGGATAGATTTACAGCATTTTTATTTATTTTTTACTAGTAATGGCGTTGATCAGTGTTTTTTTAGCGGGACTACAACATTGTGGCGGACAGATCGGACACCTAACTGACACTTTTGACACTTTTTGGGGACCAGTGCTAAAAATATGCACTGTCACTGTACTAATGACACTGGCTGGGAAGGGTTAACATCAGGGGTGATCAAAGGGTTAACTGTGTCCCTAGGGGGTGCTTGCTAACTGTGTGGGGGATGGACTGACTAGATGAACAGAGTGATCCGTGTTCCTGGTTAGCAGGAACACAAGATCACTCTGTTCATCTCTGACAGAACAGCGATCTGCCTTGTTTAAATCAGCAGACTGATGTTCCATCTCTGTGTGGAGCGATTGCAGGTGGCCGGCGGACATCACTTCCGCCGGACCAGCTGGATTGGCTCCCCCTCTGGCCAATCAGCACGCGTGCCTTTGCTGGCTATTTCACAAAATGGCGTACAGGTACACCTTATTTTCTGGCAGTGCCCCTCCTAAGATTAGACTCTGGATCCGCCCCTGATGCAGACTTGTCTGTGCTCAGCAATGTCTCTAAAACGTGACTTTTGGAATTCTGAACTGAGCAGTAAATTAATAATATACAAAGCACTGTTTACTGAAACAATATACAACATATTAAAAAGGCAAAAGCCAAAACTAGATCAGTTTTGGTCAATGTAAAAAAATGTTAGATAAAGATGTTGCTTCAAAAATATTCAGGTTAAGTTACTGGAAGTTTAATGAATGCAATTTACATATAAAAGACTCCATCACATGTTAACGGCGAGTCTAGTATCTATTCAGTTCTGCAATGAAAGCTACCTTATGTCTGACATTGCATCATTTATGACATTTGTGCTATGCTATGTCTATTTTTAGCAATCTCCAGCAGTGTTCAATAAGGCCCATCAGTTGATTTTTCTCTCTTGCTTTACACTTTACATCAAAGAAAATTAACAAGTTCTTTTTTTTTTTTTACCCAATATTTCATTCCTTTTTCATTCAATTCTACCTCTCACCATAAAAGAATACAAATTAGAATATTCAGATCTCTTACATCTGTTCACTACATTTTCACACCTTCTACACTTGTATCTGGGGATAGATCTGAAGCCCAAAGGGACCGTAGAACGTAATTACATAAAGACTGAGATGTAAAAAATGATTTGGATCAAGTACAGTACAATATAATGCATGTTGTAGCCTTGAAAATTTCCTCTCATATTTGTAGTTCTGAAGAATGGCTATAATGTTGTGATCAATTACATTTGAGGAAGAGTGTTAATTTTTTTCTTTAGAAAACGATTATCTGTTTAAATACTCTTTTAATTTAATGCATGTGAATTCAATTAATAAGCAGCTAAATATAGGTAAGGTGATCATGCTGAAATTGAAAGATGAATATCATAAAGATGAATATTGCTCTGACTGCACTATGAAGTCAATGAGAATCTGTATCAGGTTCCCAAAAAGTTTGTACAAAGCAGAACATTATGCATGATTGTGCAGAATTGTGAATCTCTTAGCAGCCATGCCTAATGATGATGTTGATGGTGCCAATAAGCAGCCTGAGCCAATTTTACCAAAATTCTACAAGGTATTTCTGGACCGGTGTAATTGGCAGTCAAACTATGGGTGCTAAGGCAACAGCAAAAGCAAATAGAAAAAAACAGCCTTAGGAAAAGCTTTTGGTCCCTTTCTTCCAGAAGCCATTTGGGAATCTGAACTACTAAAAATAACACTAAAATTCACATTTGGCTAAGACCATCCTATTTTTTTTAATTTGGTAAAAACCTAATATCTACATCAAGGAACAGCTTTACAGGAAAACAATACAGTCATATAATTACATTATTGAGTGATTCACTCTCAATTAGGTCTAGTATTAGATATTGTATAGATGAGCTTCAAGGTGTTGGCAATGGGCATCTGAGATGTGCTTCAGCACTATATATATATATATATATATATATATATATATATATATATACAGTGAGGAGAAAAAAGTATTTGATCCCGTGCTTGTACATTTGCCCACTGACAAAGAAATGATCAGTCTATAATTTTAATGGTAAGTTTATTTTAACAGTGAGAGACAGAACAAAATAATCCAGAAAAATGCATTTCAGAAAAGTCAAATTGATTTGCACTTTAATGAGTAAAATAAGTATTTGATCCCCTATCATTCATCAAGATTTCTGGCTCCCAGGTGTCTTTTATACAGGTAACAAGCTGAGATTAGGAGCACTGTCTTAAAGGGAGTGCTTCTAATCTCAGCTTGTTACCTGTATAAAAGACACCTGTCCACAGAAGCAATCAATCAATCAATCAATCAGATTAAAATCTCTCCATCATGGCCAAGACCAAAGAGCTGTCCAAGGATGTCAGGGACGATATTGTAGACCTACACGAGGCTGGAATGGACTACAAGACAATCACCAAGCAGCTTGGTGAGAGGATGACAACAGCTGGTGCGATTATTAGCAAATGGAAGAAACAAAAAATAACTGTCAATCTCCCTCAGTCTGCGGCTCCATGCAAGATCTCACCTCGTGGAGTTTCAATGATCATGAGAACGGTGAGGAATCAGCTCCGAAACTACACTGGAGAATCTTTTTAATGATCTCAAAGCAGCTGGGACCATAGTCACCAAAAAAACTATTGGTAACACTCTACACCATGAAGGACTGAAATCCTGCATTGAGCAATGACCATTTCTTTGTCAGTGGGCAAACGTACAAAATCAGCAGGGCTTCAAATACTTTTTTCCCTCACATATACTGTATATACTATGGAATGTAAATTAGCTTAATAGTAACATGCCTAAAATTAAAATGTAAAGGGGCAGAGCCGGTGGCCAGAGCTGATGGAGCAGTGAGGAGAGAGCTCACACCGAGTGCTCAGAAGCTACTAACAGCGGCTAATAGTAAGCTGAGAATGGCCACACGAATAGCGGAAACAGCAGGGAACCGATCCGCACTGATGGCTAAAAGAAAGGAGAGAGAGGGACCTTGGAAGCTGACCGACTTCTATACAATGGTCCCAGCCAGCCTGTCTCAAGATGACGAAGGGCATGACATCTCCTCACAGCAGAGGAAGGCACATATTCTGAAGCCGGTGAGTCACCTGACATTGACACCGCTCTGAAACCTCCACACTCAGCCTCAAACAGCCCCATTAAACAAAAAAGAAGACTAAACTCTCCACATGACGCTGATTCTGGACAGGTCAATGAGGAAAGTGACATGGAACACAACAGCCAGAAGCTGAATGCTTTCCCCACATCAGGCCTGCCCATGACAGATATTACCATGAAAGAGATTATTCTCACCCGTAGGGGGGGCATATAACAAGACATCACTAATGTAATACGCTCCACACACAAGGAATTGACTGCACTAGGTAACAGGCTGGATTATGTAGAAACTAAAATGGACGATTTCTCTGCAGCCCATAATGAGCTAGTGGATGCGCATGTGGATATGGAGGATGAACTTAAGGCCCCTAGGTTAAATGTCGCTGACCTCGAGGACCGTTTACGAAGAAATAACGTGAAATTTAGGGGGAAATTTCGGATCCCCGAATTTGTGAAACCAGCTGACTTTAGCTCATTCCTCCAACAACTTATGATGAAAGCTCTGCCATCCCTATCACTTGCAGATGTCATCATTAACAGAGCCCACAGGCTGCACAAGCCCCCGAACCTCTCGGAGAGAATTCCTAGAGATATCATTGCTAGGATTCACTTTTTCCATATAAAAGACCAACTCAACTTCCTTAGGCAAAACAACACCCTCCCAGACCCATACGCGGGGATCATCCTATATGCTGACCTCTCACAAGCCACCATGTCAGCCAGGAACAACCTGATCCCGATTACTAAAACTCTGCGGAATCATAAGATACTATATCGATGGGGCTTCCCAGCCAAACTATTAATTACTCTGGGCAATGAATCTTACACCAATTCATCCTTAGAAAAAGGCCTGGAATTGCTGCGCAAGTGGAGAATTCCCCCTCCCGAGAACAACTCAGAAGGAAAGGGCCCGTCTCTCACCACTACTATGCGATGAAATCTACCCACCCAAACCTTTGGCGAACCTACCTTGCAGCACCACAAGCTTCAGTAAAGCTAATACAAGTAGCACCGGATGTACGGCTGTACCAGTAGATAAATACATGACTTAACCCCACTCTGTTTTCTGGGACGATCGAAAATTCACCCAGTTATTGTTGACTGTTCTATTGTTTTCACTTCCAGTTATCACAGTTCTTTTACTTAGTCCTCCATCTTACTGGAGCTTTCAATCTTAGTTTATTTTCAAAAGTAAGAACACAAAGAATATAACAGAAAAATACCATTCTTTACAGTTTGGCAACACATATAGTATACATAGAATAGTGAGGTGAACTTTACCCATGTATAAACAGGAGTGATCATTTTAACATACAGCTTTCGGTGAACTACTGGTATATCATATTGTATATTGAAATCTTTATTCTAAGAGAGGAATAATATACGGGTGGGGGCCAACATATAATGAACCTTGTAGTTTCGCGGGTTGGTGTTATCTGAGGGTTCCCACTCAACGAATTAGACTGCTGTAGAAGTCTTTTATTCACCTATTATAGATAATCAAGTCATTTAGCTAGTCCAAAGATATGATCTTTAACTATATATGTGAGTGGTCGGTTCAGTACTTAACAAAGAGGAGACAGAAAAAGTCAGAAATAAGAACGTGAGTAGAAGTGTGGGATGGTACCTGAGGCACCAGGCACTCCAGCATGGCTAATCGGCGGGTAAGGGTGGGGTATCTCTGACCCAAAGGGAAAACTCATCAGAATAGCGAAACATGGACCATGAGGTCCAGGTGGCGGTAAACTGCTCCTCCTTTCCCACTTCCTCCGCCAACAGGCGCTCCAGATCTCTTATCTGGTCCACTTCAACCACCCATTCTCCCAAGGAAGGCACATCTGTCGTTTTCCAATGTCGGGGGATCACTGTCCTAACTGCTGCCAGAAAGTGGCGCAGTACATCTTTTTTAATCGACTTGAGGGGGCCTGGGAGTATAGATAATAGGGCTATCTCTGGTGTGGGTTTGATTGATGTCGCCATCAGCCTGCTGTAAAGATCAAAGACCTTTTGCCATAGTTTCCAGATTGGAGGGCAAGCCCACCAGATGTGAAGCATTGTCCCGCTAGAGGACAGGCATCTCCAACACACGTCTGTCAAAGAGGGGTTAAACTTTTTAATATCTACTGGGCATCTGTACCACCTCGTTAATAATTTAAACCCTTTTTCTTGGTTCTTGGTTGCCAGGGAAATCCTATGCGTTAGGATAAAGCTTTTTTGCCAATCAGTGGGGGAGATGGAGTGTTGCAGCTCCGCTTCCCATTTCTGTGTATATGTTGGAAGGTCAGGGGCATATTCGTTCAGTAGTAGGGAATACAACAGTGATACTACATGTATTGGTGGGTCTGGTTGTAAAAGCAGTTCGTCAAAGTCTGATGGGTCGGCCAGTATCTCTGAGATGGATGAGAAAGTGCGTATGTATGACGTTATTTGACCCCTTTGTAACCACATTGTTGAGGTCCCTAATTCCGTCCGAGAGGGTATGTCCGTTCTCAAGGATGGGTCAGCGCGTAAGACCTGTGCTAAACGTCTATGGCTATCCCTACTCCAGGGTCCAAATCTTAACTTGTTCGCTGCTGGGGGGAAAGCCGGAGTCCCGAAGAGAGGGGTCATTGGGCCCTGGATTTTAGACAATTTACTCGCTGAGATCATGCGGTCCCAAATCTGGAGAGTTTGGCGAGTAAGAGCAGTGGAGAATAAGCCGTCCCCACGCCCAGCCATAGGGGTCCATGGCAGGGCGCAAAGATCAGCCTCATTAAGATATTTCTCTAGTTGAACCCAAAGTTTGGAGGAAGAGTGGTGGAACCAATCCACTATACGCACGAGTACCGCTGCCTTATGGTATATAGAGGCATCTGGGACCCCCGCACCCCCCCTGACTTTCGGGAGAATCATTGTGTCATGTTTTATCCTGGGGCGACGTCCCTGCCATATAAATTTAGAGAAGATCTGACGGAGCCTTTTGAAGAACGAGGTGGGGATATAGATAGAAATGGTCTGGAAAAGGTATAAGAATCGAGGGAGAACATCCATCTTCAAGACATTCACCCTACCCAGCCAGGAGAGCTGTTTAGAGGCATATGTGGTCAGATCCGCTTGAGTTCTGGTAAGTAAAGGGGTGAAGTTGCTGGAGAATAGTTGGGATGAGACTGTTGGAATATGGATTCCTAGATAGCGGATAGATGTGGAGCTTGTCTTAAAAGGGAAGGAAGTCGTAAGCTGTTGTAGAACCGCTGTTGGGAGTGAAATGTTGAGGATTTCTGACTTATTTAGATTAACTTTAAAATTACTAACCTCTCCATACCTCTGAAACTCCTGCATAATGGAGGGTAGAGAAATTTGTGGTTGGGTTACAAATATGAGTAGATCATCAGCAAATAGGGCAATTTTAGTGTGTAGTGGGCCTACTCTAACGCCATGTATGGCCGGATTGTTTCTAAGGGCAATGGCTAGGTGTTCCATGACAATTACATAAAGAATGGGGGACAAGGGGCACCCCTGCCGCGTTCCGTTGTGTATAGTAAACTTAGGGGATAGGGAGCCGTTTAGTCTAATCCTAGCGGAAGGAGATGTGTAGAGGGACATTATTCTGGAGATCATGTTTTGGCCTAGACCTAGTTGTTGTAATGATAAGCGGAGAAATTGCCAGTCGACACGGTCGAAGGCTTTTTCCGCATCGACTGTGAGAAGGCACAATGGGATATTGTGGGCCCGAGCATAATCAGCAATGAGGAGTGTTTTTAGGGTGTTGTCACGCGCCTCCCTTCCACTCACAAAGCCAACCTGATCTAGGTGTATTAAACGGGGTAACAATGGTTGCAACCTATTAGCTAAAATTTTTGCGTACACCTTTAGATCTACTCCTATTAGCGAAATAGGTCGGTAATTAGCGCAAACATTCAGGTCTTTGTCTGGTTTGGGGATGAGGGTAATATGTGCCTCTAAGGTTTGTGGTGGGAACACTGATCGTTCAGAGATGGAGTTAAATACTTTTGTCAAGAAGAGAGTAAGAAGGGTAGCAAATTGTTTATAGAATTTCGGAGTAAAGCCATCAGGACCCGGGCTTTTACCAGATGGGGTAGAAGTAATGGCGCGGGCAACCTCGTCTTCCGAAATCGGGGCCTCAAGGTCCTCTATCGTCTCGCCATCTAGAGTGGGTAATGCAGTTTGCTCGATGTATAAGGCTTGTGTTTCCGCTGTAGTGAGGGGAGGATCAGTGGAGCTCGCTGCAGGTATATTATATAGGGATTGATAAAAGTCCCGGAACACCTGTCCCATCTCGGAAGGTGATGAGACAGTTTTCCCAGAGCTGTCCCGTATATGAGGTATAAAGGAGTTAGGTTGTTTGGTGTGGAGGGTGCGAGCCAGGGATCTACCACATTTATCTCTAAATTTATATTGATGAAAAGCTAGTTTGTTCGCAAACGTGCGGGCTGATGCCTCATATAACTCTCTAAGCTGGGTGCGAGCAGAAGAAACCTCCGTAAGCAGTTCAACCGTCGGGGAGCGTTTATGAGTAGTTTCTAGTGTCCTTAGCTTATGTACTGCCGTAACTATCGCAGTTGAACGTTCTTTTTTCATGCGAGCACCCATCTGAATAAACCTACCCCGTAATACCGCCTTCAATGCTTCCCATTTCATGGGTGGTGAGGTGTCATCAGATGTGTGATCTGTGAAAAAGTTTGATATCGTCTCTGCTATCTGTGTTTCAAACCCTGGTTCAGTCAAGAGAGAGTCATTTAACCTCCATGTCCATTCTTTTATTGGTGTAGAGGGGATTGTAAGCGTCAGGAATATGGGTGAGTGGTCGGACCAAACCATAGGGTCTATTTCACAATTGGGGGACCAATCTAAGCAGCCGTGCTCGACTAAAAAATAATCTATACGACTGTATGATTGGTGGATGTTGGAGAAGTGTGTGTAGTTTCGTGAGTCCGGGTACAGTATTCGCCATACGTCTATGAGATGCATATTGTAGATGGTACATTTTAGGGCCCGTATTTTTGGAAAGGATATAGACGAACGGGATGTCGATGAATCCAAAAGTGGATCCAGGGGAGTATTGAAGTCCCCTCCGAGTATGAGCTTGCCCTCCGTGAAACCCGCCAAAATCTTTAGGTATTGCAAGGCTGATGGGACTTGGTGTGTGTTAGGCAAGTATACGTTGGCAATTGTAAATTTAGTCCCCCATAATAAAATTTTTACAAAGACATACCTGCCTTGGGGGTCCGTCACCTGATCAAGCAGCTCAATAGGGAGTGTTTTATGAAACGCAATAGATACTCCTTTAGATTTTTGTGTCGGGTTGGTACTGTGTATCCATCTATTGAAATATCTATTGGAGCAGGAAGGAGTGGAGTCAGAATGGAAGTGGGTCTCCTGCAGCAAGAGTATGCTGACCTGTCTTTTGTGCATCTGATATAGAATTTGCCCACGTTTCGACGCTATGTTAAGTCCGTTTACATTATACGAACAAAGTTTCAGGTGTGGGCGCAAAGTCACCGTGTGAGCCATGCTGGAGTGCCAAAAGCTGTAAAAGGGAGAAAGTATTAAGATATGGAGGAAAGGTATAGGGAGCAGGAAAGAAAAAGAAAGAAGAGATGAAGAAAAAGATAAACAGACAAAGGAGGGGAAGAGAGGGAGGGGAGGAAGAAAAATGAAAGGAGCGTGAGGATAATGGAAGAAATACGATATAAATGAAAAGACACCTAAAAAGATGTGTCTGGAAAACTAATGTGTCCGCGAACGCAGAACACTGCGTGAAAATTCACGTTTTAGGCACAAACCGTGCCTGTCCTATTGTGGGGGAAAAGTCGAGATGAATGGGTCTGAGCCGTGTTCCCGACAGCATATCAGGCATGCAAGTAGTATGTGTGGCACACTTGATATTTAAAACGAGTGTGGGGCATAAGGCAGCTTAACCACAACAAATGATAACAATCAACCAAGTGTGTGCATTGGATTTAAATAAGTAACCCTTAGGTATATATAAAACTATTGCATTGTCTCATGTATATAAAGAAAGTTATTGCGCCAAGACAATTGGGTGGGTATATGGAGGGCAGGGAGAGTGGGGGATCCCTCCATGGGGGCAATCCTCTGCTCCATGTGTAACGTCCTTTAAACCCTATATTCTCTGTAGCAGAGACCGAGTAAAACCGGTACCAAACCCCCCTCCGAGGAAGGTATCCCCCCACTCCCGCTACACCTCCCCCACTGCATATATCATCATGGGAAGGTGAGAGGAATCAATCTGAGACAATGCAAAACATCTTTAGAAAAACGTCAGATAAAAAGGAAAAAAGAAAAACACAAAAACATAGCATTGGTAGACATTCGCATTACCTGACGCTCTTCATAATGAGAGGCATAAGATTGACTCCAATCTATGTTCTCACCCGAACCCCAGCCAAATTGTAAATTGGCAAAGAGCAGGGAAAGAACCAGTGGAGACAAAACAAGCCATCAGTCTCTAATTAACTGTTGAGTTAATCTTCTGGGGAAGTAGGTCTTCTTATCCCTGGGCCAGAGGAAACTGATCTGGACCTAGGACGTCTGCGGCGCTGTGGAAGTGGACCAAGTCCCACCTGGCCTGATCTATCCTCTGGAGGGTCTAACCAGTTCAAAACTTCCACTGGATCTTGTTCGATAAAGAGGAAAAAGTCGGGCAGTTGGTCTGGATCAGAGAGCGTAAACCTGTTGCCGCCCCGTGTCACCTTGATGCTGAAGGGGTGACCCCATGTATAGGTAGCTCCAGCTTGCCGTATAAGGTCAAGTAGAGGGCGCACCACTCTACGCATATACAGCGTATTGCGAGATAAGTCAGGGTATAGGTGAATAGGGGCACCAAAGAAGTCAACAGGACCCAAGTTCCATGCCTTTCGCATGATCTCTTCTTTTAAAGTGTAATAGTGGACCCGACATAGAACATCGCAGGGGCGACCATCTCGGGCCCCCCCTGGTCCTCCTACTCTGTGAACACGATCCAGTTCAATTGGTGATGTTGCCTCTCTTCCCAGTGCTTTATTGAGGATAGTTATGACAGTGGGTTTCAATTCTGCTCCAGATGTTGCCTCCGGTATGCCTTGCAGTCTAATGTTATTTCTGCGACTGCGATTTTCGCTGTCTTCTATGCGGAGTTGCTGGTGACGTATGCGCCTAAGATGTGTCGCGGATGAGGATTCAAGGGCTGTTATACGTGCCTCGTGGTCATCCTGAGCCGTGGTTAAGACCGATACTGCTTCCTCGTTAGCTGTGACTTGTTGCCTCAGGGCGTTCAGCTCCACGTGGAGGGAATCTTCCATTTTGCTTGCCCAGGATTCGAAATCCATTCTGAAGGCAGAGAGGAGGGCAGCAGCTTCCGATCTAATGGGTTCTCCTGATAGGGGATGCGTAGCAGACTGGGATTCCCCGGTGCCTGTGTCGGACGATGAGACTGACCTTGTGGAGGAGGCTGAGGGCTCTCCCGTAGAATTCTGAAGTCTCTCATTATTGTCCTCTGCCGTGTGAGCTGCTGCTGAGGCGGGAGGCTTGGTCTTCCCCGGGTTGCGGCCGGGTGCCATCTTGTCTTTGGGAGTTCGGGGATCAATCGGCGTAGTTCTAAGTAGATACCTCTGTATGGTGCCTTGTTGGGGGTCGGTAAGCTCCGTGGAGTGTGAGCTAGCTGCCGCCATGTATTATGTGGGTGTGCTATGCTATGTAAATAGCCTGTAGCTGTCGGGATAGCACGGGACTCAGGGGTGCGGGTCTTCAGCCATCCATAGTTAGTCTCTCTCCATCAAAACCTATCTTCCACGGAGATGAGGGGGACTGGGGAGGGTGACCAGGCCTGCGGGAGCAGCGGTGTCACCCTATTAACATGGGCGCAAGGCTGGGACACCGTATGGGTTCAAGGGGGAGAGCACCGTCCAGCCAGGGCACAGTTTCTGATAGTGCGGGCCCGTCTTGTAAGCTAGGCCGCAAGATGGTAAGATGGCGGCCGTCACTGGAAGTCTCTAGTGTTACCGGGGTCAGCGATGGGTCTGAGCTGGCTATAAACTTGTCAGATATGCCCAGGGGGGGCCACTTTAAGTGAGGGTGAATTATATGACCCCCTTACCTCCGGTCGTGGCGCCAAGATGCGGTGATGCTGGGGGCCTCACAGGCCTCGGGCCTGCCGCAAGCATCCAGTGCCTGCTTTCTCTGCCTTGTCTGGTGTCCCCTCTGCTCCGGATACAGCCCTCCCGGCCCCAGGGCCCCCGATCGCCCTCCGCGGCACCCGAGACCGGGGATTCTGTGTGTCTCGTAGGCCGCAAGATGGCGGCCGGCGTCTGTGGAGTGAGGCCGGCCGCGGCCCGAAAACAAGCAATCCGTCAGCCAATCTACTTAAATATTCTCAGGGAAGGACTCCTCCAGTGCCCAGTGGCTACCAGGTAGGCTTTGGGGCAGCTTTTGATGTCTGTGGAGGCCGGATGGCTGTAGATTGTAGAAGGCCGGCCGCGGCCTGAAAACAAAGTAGTCCGCCGGCTAATCTGCTCCAATGTCCTCAGTAAAAGGCTCTCCTAGTGCCCAGTGGTTATTAGATAGGCTTTGGGGCAGCTTTTGATGTCTGTGGAGGCCGGATGGCTGTAGATTGTAGAAGGCCGGCCGCGGCCTGAAAACAAAGTAGTCCGCCGGCTAATCTGCTCCAATGTCCTCAGTAAAAGGCTCTCCTAGTGCCCAGTGGTTATTAGATAGGCTTTGGGGCAGCTTTTGATGTCTGTGGAGGCCGGATGGCTGTAGATTGTAGAAGGCCGGCCGCGGCCTGAAAACAAAGTAGTCCGCCGGCTAATCTGCTCCAATGTCCTCAGTAAAAGGCTCTCCTAGTGCCCAGTGGTTATTAGATAGGCTTTGGGGCAGTTTTTGATGTTTGTGGATGCCGGATGGCAGTGGATTGCAGAGGGCTAGACAGAGCTCCTCTGCAGTGCGTCCATTCACCTCGCCATTCGGACACGCCCCCCTTACTGGAGCTTTCAACTCACAGGTATGCCAAGCAGACAATCCCTTTACACTGTCCTAGAGGCTCTAACTCTCTTACTGCACATACCGATTTCCACACATTTTTACAGCAAATAACTCTTGCAGACGCAATGGGTTATTAATAGCCATTAAGGACTCTGTCATATTTAAACTGCTAGGGCAATACATTGATGGCCTTGGTAGGTATATTATCTGGACTGCTGAAATCAATAATGACATATATACATTGGTAAATATATATGATCCCACGAAAAGACCAATGAGACTCATATGTAAAACCTTACAAAAAGGCTAAATGTTTGCGAAAAGGCAATTTATTGATCTGTGGAGATTTCAATGTAATCTTGAATGATGAAATGGACTTCTCCTCTGTAGGGAGGAGGCGCAGACCATCCCTGGGCCATTATTGCCTATCAGAAGAGCTATACAACCCATGGTGATGCCTCCACACCACAGAGAGGGACTATATGTACTTCTCACCACTGCATAAAAGTTACTCCAGAATGTATTTCTTTCTCACAGATAAGTGCACCCTAAAAAGTGTGGTCAAAGCAAATATCCATAGTATCACATGGCCTGACCATGCCCCCATTACGATAGACATTATGGATACCCGCAAAGCCAACCTCACACCCCTATGGCGTAACAGCACCTACCTTCTTTCTCTACCCCAAATTATTGGAGGAAATGCAAACGAAACTAGAGGAATATTTTACATTAAATGAACACCAGTGGACTCGCCCTAGCACAGTATGGTGTGCACACAAGGCCTTCTCTAGGGGGGTACTTATACAAATAGCTGCTAGAGAGAAAAGAAAAAAAAATGTGACATATAGAACAACTACACAAACGCATCTCAGACCTGGAGACCAAACACAAACAATCACCTGATCGCTCACTACTCCTCCTACACACCTGCAGAGAAGAACTAAAACAAACACTACAACATGATTATGATTTATACTTTAAAAGGCTTAAACTGCCATACTAATCCCAGGGTAACAAAACGAGCAAACTTTTAGCTTCACAATTTAAAAAACGTCAAACCAGGGCAAGTATTTCAGTGATTAAACACCATAAGAACAATAGATTATATACCAGTGATATGCAATTAGTGGACCTCCAGCTGTTGCAAAACTACAAGTCCCATCATGCCTCTGCCTCTGGGTGTCATGCTTGTGGCTGTCAGAGTCTTGCTATGCCTCATGGGACTTGTAGTTCTGCAACAGCTGGAGGTCCACTAATTGCATATCCCTGTTATATACCAACCCCAAAGATATAGCAAATGCCTTCAAAGACTACTATGACTCTCGACTCTCTATACAACCTTAACCAGGATGAGAACACTTACCAGTCCACAGATACAGATATCACTGATTTCCTCCAGAAAATTAATCTTCCTGCAATAGATGAGTACACACTACATACAAGTTCACTGCTGAAATTGAGGATGTGATCAAACGCCTCCCAAAAAATAAATTACCCGGATCAGATGGTTTCTCAGCTGAGTATTATCAAGCATTCTCCCCCTTCTGATTCCCAGATTAGTAGAGGTTTTGAATAAAGCAGCAGAAACAGGTAGCTTCCCATGTGAAATGCTACAGGCCATAATAGTAACTATACCAAAAACAGGAAAAGACCCCTCCCATCCCCAAAACTTTAGACCCATCTTCTTATTAAATTCAGACCTCAAAATATATGCCAAAGCAATTGCCAATAGATTACTGGATATCACCCCCACCCTAGTAGGCCTAGAACAGGTGGGATTTGTTAAAGGAAGACAGGCCCCTGATAGTACCAGAAGAATGATAAATCTAATAAGACATGCTGAAATAATGCGCACTCCCCGTATATTTGTAGCCTTATGCGGCAGACACACGATTGGAAATTCAGCCAGCAAAAGACTGATGAGAGCTTTTGGTCGGAAAATGCCACCGTGTGTATGCTCCATCAGACTTTTGCTGGCCAAATTTCCGCCAGGAAAAGATTGAGAGCATGTTCTCAATTTTTCTGACGGAAAAAGTTTCTATCGGAAATTCCGTTTGTGTGTATGCAATTCCGACGCGCAAAAAAACACGCATACTCAGAATCAAGTTGAGACGGAGCCGCTCAGTCTGGTAAAACGACCGTTCGTAATGGAGATGGCACATTCGTCACACTGCAAATTTTTAAATCTTTCAATGCAGCGCATTCTCTTCTTCTTTATAATGCTAGAAGAATGAAGTTGTTTTGCTGCTCATATTCACACAGAGTTATCACAAACTTATTTCTTCATTTTTTCTCGTGATCTCATGAATAATCTTTTTTGTTTTTAAAGCCAGATCTCCATAATAATGTTTTTATTTTTTTTATAGTCATTTTTTTTTAATCAAGATCTCCTGTTGTATTTTTTTTAATTATTTTATAGTCATCTCCATATTTTTTTTTTTTTTTTTGTATGTCATGTGTCCACAACACCATTATTATCTTGTATTTTTAAATCTCAAGGAGGTTGCTTGGTGTTGGTGTCCCTTGTTAATTTGACATTGTATGATTGAAATGTACCTGCCTACTCACAAAAAAACTACCCTATTTGAATAAAAACACATCGGCAAGTATTTTCATAACCAAAAATCTCCCTTTATTCTGGCTCATAATAACAAAATAAACAGGGAAGGCAACGCTGGAGAAACAGCTGGAATTTGTGAAGCCTTTGGGCCCCAGGGCAGACTTCAACTCTGTGGATTAAAAATTTGGTAGCTTGAGAAGTCCATATAGAAGGGAGCACAATCTGGTCCAGGACTCCCAGAGATCAGGAACAGCAGCAGATGACATATATGTCCCCAGGCTGTGGTACTACAACAGGCTGCGTCTTCTGTCAGACCAGACTGAACCCAGGCAATCACTTTTTTGTCTTCCATGCAACCTTCCCTCCACGCTTTCCTGCAGCCTTCCCTGGAGGCTGTGGCTCTGGAGGTGGACTTGTGGCAGGAGGAGGAGGATGGGCGAGCGTACATAAGTGGACGTCATCCGTCCATTTGCTGCAAATTTGAGGCTATGTAGATTCCATAGGTCTCTACAGCATTGAGGGGGGCTTTCAGGGCCGCATTAGCCTCCTTAATGAGGGCAAGTGCTGCCTCATCCACAATCCTCCCCTTCCTGGGCCTTTTGGGTGGAAGGCAAAGGGGAGGGACCTGGGATTGGATAAGGCTGGCCCCCCGCCTCCTCCTGGCTGACACTTACCTCCGCCTCCTCCTGTGTGCCACATTCCAGAGCCTTGTCCTGGCTGAGGTCTTCCTGTGTATGAAAAAGGGACATAGTTTTAGTTTTTGGTTCATCAATAACACACAATTTTCAGCTCATGACGGTTGCATATTGAATGTTAATAAATAGAAAAGACTATCATTCTGAGCCCAGCATTTTTTATTCTTGTCACAATCATTTTTGGCCCTTACTGTCTATTGATATGTAAAACACTTGTTTGTTAAATCATTCATTTGTTAGCAATAAAAACATCTAGTTAACAACAATCATTTTCCCACAAAATATGTTTAAAAATACTATACCTGGCTCCATTTGGGCTCCTCAATTTTTTCCTGGATGGAAGGCCCAGGTTGGTCCTCGGAAGCCTCCGATGGGGTTGGGGGAGGGGTTGAGGGAAGGCTGGATGGAAGGGGGGCCGGAAGAGTCGAAAGTGATTCAATCTGGTCTTTGAGAAAACGCATCCTGTTGTAGTACCACAGACTGGGTACATACACGTCTTCTGCTGTTGCTCCTGATGTCAGGGACTTCTGGACCTTCTGAAGCTCCTTCCTATGTGTGCTTCTCAAGCTACCAATTTTCTTATCCACAAACTCAATGTCTGCATCGGGGACCCGAGTCTTCACAAATTCCAGCAGTTTCTTCAGCGATGCCTTCCTTGCTGGCTTGTTGAGATATAAGGGGTTTTTCACCTCCCACAAATTGCGCATATCCCTGTATCTGTCTATGAATTTGCCGAGGAAATCTGGATCTTTAAATTGTTTCATTTTTGCTGCAAGACCAAACAAAAGACAAAAACACTAATATCAGACTAAACTCTCCTTATCTTATCAAAATATAGGCCTCAATCTAGAATCAGTATAGGCCACTCATGTCCCAAGTTAAAATGTTACCTTTGTTATTACGTTTGTCTCTTCTGTTCCTCCTTCCTCCGCACACAGAACGTAGGTACGACACACACGTGTTAGCTTTATATACACTGCGCATGCTTTAAACTCCGCCCGCGTTGCCCACCACTGACATTCTTTCTAGAATATTCCCTGCCCTGTCTCTTTCGTCGCAGTGGGAGAGGAACATGGCAGAGACACAGCAGGTGCTTAATAGCAGTAACGAGGAGGAAAGCCCGGAGCAAGAAACGTCCCGTTCCCGGAGGAGATTTAAGGCCTCAAATATGTCCTTTGAAGAGATAGCGGAGATGGTGGACATATTGAAGAGGCCCGACTATGATGGGAAGTATAGACCGTACCTAAACCCAAATGTGAGAAAGGCCAAGCTCATGACTAAAGTTGTGAAGAGTCTGTGCCAGAATTTTGGGGTACGACCATCCAAGGAGCAATTGAGGAAAAGCTGGTCGGACCTCAAATTAAGGGAGCAGGATCAGTACAGAAGGATCAAGAAAGTGCTTCTAAAAAGTAAGTAGTTGTGTGTTTCTATTCTTATTATTACTTGCATGCTGCTCCATGTGCTTTTCTTTACTGTTGTACAGTTTAAAATGGCTACTTTCATGTTCGTGGGCACAATAATCGTAGTAAACATCATTCATTTGCCAACTAAATACAATGTTTTTGCCAGATACAGGGTTAACTACATTTGGTCATGATAATTTGTATAAAAAGAAGTTTAACACATTTTTGTCTAGATCTGTTTCAAACTAGAATGAATTTCAAACTTGATTCAGTGTAATGTAAGGAGAGGACACTCATCAGCTGTTTACACATCTGGACTCAGGAGCACTAGTGTGGGACACAAGAAAATTTTTTTCAGGGTGTCCCACACAGGTGCTCCAGTGGATACTTGGGGTGTCTATATGTGTGAAACTTGTCCAAAAAAGGTAAGTATTCCAGCTTTGGTAAGGGAAAAAATCATGTCTTCAGCTTTGAATTCTGCCAAAACAGACAATTGTACCCTACTTCCAAGCAATGTTTCATATTCCTAGTTTTGGCCTCAAATATCGGTGTGCTAAGTATACATTTTGTTTCATTCTCATAGGGGAGAAAAGGCTCGGGACATCAGAGGACACCAGGGACCCCCCCTTTCCTGAAGAAGGAGAACAGAGGTCACAACCTGAGGATGTGGAGGAAGGAGAGGTGGTGGAGATTGTCACCACAACAGGTGAGTGTCTGACACCACAGATTCAGGTAATAGATGTATGCCTGCATATTTTTAATACATGGTGTGTATTTTTTATTTTAGGTGATGTGCAGGTTGTGGAAGAACAATCACATCATTTCACCAGTGACAGTGCCCAAAAGCTAATCCAGGACATAATGTTCTGTAGTCGGGATTTAGACTTTATAAAGCAAAAAACAAATGAGATAGAACAAAAACTGAAGAACATGATTGATGTACTAGGAAGAAAATAAATACCCAAAAAATTGCACCATTTTTGATATCTTCGGACAAATGTTTTACACATTTTAAAAGCCAAATTTTGAAGATGCACACAGTGTGTCATCATTGGCTATCTGCCATCAGGGGATATCAATGTATGCGTTTTGTGCCTGAAACTCCTTCCTCAAAGCTCAAGTAGGTGAGAGGAAGGGGTTGCACCCCCAAAACACGTCCATTGATCCCCCCATGATGGGAGCTAGTACATGTTGACATTAGGCATGAGGTCAGGAGGGAAATCCCCAGTTTTACTCTCAATGTGTGTGCATCTTCAAAATTTGGCTTTTACAGGGGTGACTTTACCCCATCTGATGAAGGCAATATCAACACATTTTTGACACTATATTGTCTGATATTGCCTTCAGTTTTTCAATGTTGAACTTTGTAAGTTCCAGAGTTGTATATGTTATGTTTTGAAATATGCCTGTTTATGTGCCCTAAAAAAAAACCTCAAAATTTATTAAACCAAGAATTTGGGTTTTTAACAAAAATATGTTTTACAATGCACATGTGCATGTGCACGTAATAAAAGGTTTTACACTCAATAATGTGTGGCTTCTTCTTTCAATGATCAATACCAGTTTTTGCATTACGTTGGTGTTTACAGTGACAATGGGTGTTATTTAATAATGGAAAAACCACTTGGCACTACAAGTGCACTAGAAGAACCTAGGAGACATCAAAAATAAACCCAAGCAGTAAATGAAAATCAAGATTTTATCTGATAAAAGAGAAAATTTATTACAAATTTGCTGGCAAAGCAATGGCCCCCCTACCCGTAAAATATTCTACATATTTTTCACTCATTTCACGGGCACTTTGGGGGGGCAAGGCAGGATGGCCAGCTTCCAGGGTCATCATTGTTTCCTGAAGTCCAGATATGAGTAAGCACTGACGCCAGTGCGAAATGTCAGCTCGTTTTTGTCTGCTGTGATTTTTTGAATTTTGATGTGTATTCTTCAATAAATAAGGCTATTCTTTGAGTGCGGCTGTCCAGAATCCATTCATGTCTATTGTGATCAGCATTAAGCCAGCACCTGTGACCTCCAATACTGAGATTGTTCTTCCTTTTGACCTATTTAAAGTTCCTAGAGCGGTGTTCATTTCTTCCTGAAGTCCAGACTCAGGCCCAACTGAGGCAACATAATTAGTATTATTGCGTTTCAAAAAGTTATGCAGGATGCAGCAACATAAAATTTGTGATAAAAATGTGATTTATAAGGTCCACTTATCAGATTCCTCACCCCTTCTGATGGCCCCTTGAAAATATTTTAGGGGGGTATGTTTTGGTCAGGTAACCCTCTCCACTTCATTGAGAGCTGAATGCATAACTAATGTGTGTTACTTTGGCCAGCCCCTCATTACTTACACTATTGGCAGCCCACTGGACAGGTAAAGAAGTGTCATAATACAAAAATATAAATACACACTGTACAAATTGAAGCACACTTTTACATTCTGCAATTACCTATCAAGATAATAGGAGAACAAAACTTTAAACAGTACCATTTGAAAGTATTCAGGCAGGCCCTTGCACTACATGCTTTGGTGAATTCATCCATAAATATGAACACAAAAGAGGTAGGTATAGTGTGTATGGGTTTGGCAGATAGAGGATTGTTATCAGCTGACTTAGCGGTTGGGGTGGAGGAAGGGTTCCAAATGAGTTTGGGCCCCCCCAAAAAACCTCTTGCACTATGCATGAATTTAAGGACACAAATAACATTTGTACACATTTTAGGGGGTGTTTAGGGTAAAGCACTATAATGGAGCAGACAAAATACATTGTTAAGTGACTCGGCTAGGTGTATATGGGCCCAGGATAGCATGCTGGGAAGGTTAGTGAAGGCAAATATGCATGAAGGACAAAAAATAAACTTTTAAAAATTCCAGCATACATGAGGACAAAGGGGACATTCACAGCATGTTCCAATCATGGTAATAGGGAATGATGAAAGAAATACAATACATTAGCAAACATTAAATATATAGACTGTGATGGTAAAGGAGAAATCTTACCTTAATATAGTCCTTCTGCAGGACCTGAATGATGGCAGAACAGGTCTCTGGAATAATGATCCCCAGAGCCTGGGGGAGATGCCTGTTGAGAACTTGAGGTCCTGCAGACTTCTCCCAGTCGCCAAGTACCGCAACGTGGTGACTAGCCTCTGCTCGGGAGTATTGGCTTGCCGCATGCAGGTAGTATCCTGCCTGCTGATATAAGGGGACAGCAAAGCCAACAAACAGTGAAAAACAGGGTCCGTTATCCAGAGAAAGTTCCTGAAATCATCAGAGTTATTCTCCTGGATCTCCCGCAGCAAAGGCATGTGAGAGAATTGGTCACGCTGGAGCAACCATTTCTTGGTCCATGAACTCCTCCCCACCCTGTTCATGGACTGGGCTTGTGTCAAAGCTAGAAGACCAACACCAAGCCCCCACACAGCACGAACTCTACGATAATCACATACACCGCAACATGGCTTCAAAATGGTCGGCTGGTCAGAACGAACTAAACAGAACGCACTGAAGAACAGCAAGGCCTGTGAAGAGCGACCTGAAAATCAGTTATAAGCGGACAAGAACGCACTGAAAAACAGATACAAACTGACTACAAGCACTGAAAACCAGATACAAACACACAAGCACAAACTGAACAGCAGTAAAACGATCTGAAAAAGCACGAGTCTGAAAAGCGCAAATCGTCTCTCACCAAACTTCCACTAACACGAGATTAGCAGAAGGAGCCCAAAGGGTGGCGCAGTGGTTATTGAACTTCCCTTTTCTAGTGCCATCATACGCGTTGTACATCACCGCGTTCTTGGAGATTGGAATTTGGTGTGACCGTGTGTATGCAAGACAAGCTTGAGCGGAATTCTGTCGGAAAAACCATTGTAGCTTTTTCCGTCGAGAATTCCGATCGTGTGTACGCGGCATTAGACGCAGAAAAGGCTGTTGATAGGGTGCACTGGAAATACCTATCAGAAACACTTACTAAATTTGGTCTAAAAGGATTTGTTCACACGGCTATAATGTCCCTATATTCTAACCCCACAGCCAAAGTATATACGTCAGGCATGCTATCTGATTCCTTCACCCTGACCAACGGTACGCGTCAAGGTTGCCCACTATCCCCAATTGTATTTTCTCTAGCCTTTGAACCGCTAGCAGAACTCATAAGGAACAACACTGACATCAATGGTCTCACAGTAGGACAGAAGATGCACAAAATCTGGCTTTTTGCCGATGATGTCTTACTAATACTATGTAATCCTGAATCTTCCTTACACACAGTTAAAAAAATCCTACATGAATTCGGAAAAACGACTTACCATAAAATCAACACCACTAAATGCTACGCTCTTCCGTTAAACCTCTCCACGAAAAATATATCCAAACTTTGAGAGATATTCCCTTGCACCCTTGACCCATCCTACCTCTAATCTGTACACCGCCAATTATCTACCCCTCCTATCACAAATACAGAAGGAATTCATCCAACTATCCAAGATTCACTTAACATGGGTGGGACGCATTGCAGCTTACCAAATGCAAATACTCCCCAAATTGCTCTACCTTTTCAGAACTCTCCCAATCCCTATCCCTCAAAAATTCTTAAAGAAGTTATTGCTAGAGTGAAATCACAAAGCCTTATGGAAAAAATGCTAGCGCATTAGGAAGGCAGGATACATACTTATCATAAGTATTGGGATAGTTGGTTAACCATCCAAGATAACCTCTAGTATTGAGATTGATGATACTTACAACACTGCTAAGGGATTAACGGCTAGAGCTATAAACATAAAAACTTACTATGGTTACTATTAAAACTTAGTACAAGCAATTTGTATTTCAGCTAATACATACTAAATGTTAGAGTTAGTATTACTTGGTTTCAAAACTAAGGTATTGGTTATATTGCATGATCTACTTAGAATGACCGCCTTCCGGGTTGTAAACACAGTTCCTCAGGGAATAACTGGCAAGCCTGCTCAGAGAATGCTCCCAAACGGGGTGACAGGCTTCTCCCTCAAATGCCAAATGCTCAACCTGTTTTATGGGGAAACCTGACATACTATGTGGTCTCAACTGTTGATGTAACGAACCGAGGATACTCAGTTTTACTTTTATTTTTTGCTCCATGTAATTTGTATTCCTTTCTTTTCTGTACAACTACTTGTATTCAACTACTCTGTATATCTTGTATACCATGAAGATCTAATAACAATTTCAAAGTTAAAAAAAATAAAAAAATAAAAATGTGACTCACTCAAATGCTTTTGAATACAACTATTGCTGTTAGGTATTTGGTCTTAAGTCTGAATGGCAGTGTGTACAGCAAACTTTTACAAAGCATTTGTAAAGCTTTCAGTTATATCTGGTTTTAACATTCCCAAACTGGAGTAAAAGCTTGCTGTACTCACGGCCCTTCAGACTTGAATTTATAAGCTGAAGCCTATGTGAAAGCAACCTTATAGAACAATTCCAGCAAACAAGTGCAGTAGATGTACAAGTACAGCCATTGCCAAAAGATTTGAGAATGCCACAAATATTAATTTTCCCAAAGCCTGCTGCCTCAGTTTTAATGATGGCAATTTGCATGTACTCCAGAATGTTATGAAGAGTGATCAGATGAATTGCAATTATTTTAAAGTCCCTCTTTGCCATGAAAATGAACCTAATCCCATAAAAACATTTCCACTGCATTTGTAAAGAAGGCTTCAGGGTGCTCAAGAAAGTCCAGCAAGTGCCAGGACCATCTCCTACAGTTGATTCAGCTGGGGGATTGGGGTACCACCAGTTCAGAGCTTGCTCAGGAATGTTAGCAGGCAAGAGTGAGTGCATCTGCATGCAGAGTGAGGTGAAGACTTTTGGAGGATCGCCTGGTATCAAGAAGGGCAGCAAAGAAGCCACTTCTTTCCAGGAAAAACATCAGGGACAGACCGATATTCTGCAAAAAGTAAGGGGATTGGACTGCTGAGGACTGGGGTAAAGTCATTTTCTCTGATGAATCCACCCTTCCGAGTGTTTGGGGCATCTGGAAAAAACATTGTCCGGAGAAGAAAAGGTGAGAGCTACCATCAGTCCTGTGTCATGCCAACAGTAAAGCATCCTAAGACCATGGGCTCACTCACAATTTTGCCTAGGAACACAGCCATGAATAAAGAATGATACAAAAACATCCTCCAAGAGCAACTTCTCCCAACCATGCAAGAACATTTTGAAAAATGCCTTTTCCAGCAAGACATTGAATTTTTGGGTCCATGGCCAGGAGATACCGCAGACCTTAATCCCATTGAGAACCTGTGGTCAATCCTCAAGAGGTGAGTGAACAAAAAAAACCCCACAAATTCTGACAAACTCCAAGCATTGATTATCCAAGAATGGACTGTCATCAGTCAGGATGTGGCCCAGAAGTTGATTGACAGCATACTAGGGTGAATTGCAGAGGTCTTGAAAAAGAAGGGTCAACACTCCAAATATTGACTCTTTGCATAAACTTAATGTAATTGTCAAAAAAAGCCTTTGTCACTTATGAAATGCTTGTAATTATACTTCAGCATACCATAGTAACATCTGACAAAAAATATCTAAAAACACTGAAGCAGCAGACTTTGTGAAAATTAATATTTGTGTAATTCTCAAAACGTTTGGCCATGGCTGTAGAGTGGGAAACAGTTAGGCCATCAGCAGAGTTTTATTGCTAAAGGTTTTGCTCATATTCTCCTCTATGACTACTCAGCCATGAATTAGAAAGTTCCCTAACAGGAACACAGTGTTAAAAATTGACAGATGATCTAATCTGGGGGTCCTCAAAGTCCTTAAACAAAAGAGCAACTGCTCACAACAATCCTATAGGCTTTAGTTTGAGCACTGCTGTTCCGCTTTCTCAACATTTTTTTTCAAGTAAAATGTTACAATTAAAATGTAGGTCCAACCAATTTTTTTTTTAACCCTTTCATGACTAAGCCTATTTTTGACATTTGGTGTTTACAAGTTAAAATCCGTATTTTTTGCTAGAAAATTACTTAGAGCCCCCAAACAGTATATATATTTTTCTAGCAGAGAATCTAGAGAATAAAATGGTGATTGTTGCAATATTTTTATCACACGGTATTTGTGCAGCGGTGTTTTAAATGCAACTTTTTGGGAAAAGGGACACTTTCATGAATTTAAAAAAAATCAAACAGTAAAGTTAGCCCAATTTTTTTGTATAATGTGAAAGATGATATTACGCCGAGTAAATAGATACCAAACATGTCACGCTTTATAATTGCTCGCACTTGTGGAATGGCGACAAACTATGGTACCTAAAAATCTCCATAGGAAAGCCAAGTACGCACATCTGCGTACGCTTGGTGGGAAGGGGTTAAGAAAAGGACGGAAGAAATCTCTCTAAAGTGAGGGCAATCCCCTCTCAAGCCCCATACTCACTATCAGATTTTCTGCTGATTTTTTCCTTCAGATTTACCAAGTCCATATAATATGAGGTCAAACCTTTGGAGTTTTAATTTGTATGCAATCAGGCAGGCCCTTGCAATACATGGTTTTGTTAAAGCTGAAGACAAAAATCAGCAGAAAATCTGACAGTGTGTATGGGGCTTTAGACGGTTCACCACAAACATGTGTCCGCACTGGAATATTTTTCCTCACCTCTTATGGTCACCAGGACAGATAAAGATGATGAATTTCCCAAGAAGAGACATTGTAAGCAATACATTTTAACTTATAATATTGTTTCTGCAAAGGAAGTTTGTATTTGGTAGGAAAGTTAGATACAGGACAACTGATACAGGTAGAAGTATTTGAAATGGACCAAATCACAACTTACTTTAAACTTATTGATGAACTCATATTAAAAGTATTACATTCTTTAAGAGTTGATAAAAGAGAATGCTGCAGCCATCAGATCGCGTATGAAAAAATACTGCTTTTCCATTTCTTACACTTCTAAAATATAATTGGGGAAATATAGCATTCATGAAACCATTTTTAAAAATTGTCTTTCATCTAAAATGTCACTTCTTCTAAGCTGTTTTTTTTTAAGTATTTGTAACTTTTAAGTAGTTAGGAGCTAGGGTGAAAGGATTCCAAAGATCAAAGTAATTTGACCAAAGATCTTTTGTTTCAAATTTGAGTCACAGGAGAGAGAAAGAGAACAACGGCTAAACTCTCTGAATTTATGCAACAGCAAAAAAATAATCTTGTATCTGACTCCTTGATTAATGTCTTTGGCTCCATCTTCAAGTTGGCAATCAATATTTTTAGATATATGTTACAGACAGCAAGGTCTCTTCTAAATTTTTGTAAGATTTTTTTTTCTAAACTATTTGATGTAGTTTAACTGCTTGCCGACCAGCTGCCGCAGTTATACTGCAGCAGGTTGGCACAGCGGCACAAATCGCCGTAGCTTTACGTTGGCTCTTTAAGATGCTATACCAGGCGTGGTTCCACCGGGCACCCGTGATCGCTCCTGACAGAATGAGAATGGGGATCTGTGTGTGTAAACACACAAATCCTGGTTCTGTCAGGGGAGAGGAGACAGATTGTGTTTCATACTAAGTAGGAACAACGATATGTTTCTTCCCCCAGTCAGTCCTATCCCTTCACAGTTAGAAACACTAACTGTGAAGGGATAGTTAGGGAACACAGTTAACTCCTTGATCGCCCCCTAGTGTTAACCCCTTCCCTGCCAGTGACATTTATACAGTAATCAGTGGCCATTTTTAGCTCTGATCACTGTATAAATGTCAATGGTCCCAAAAAAGTGTCAAAAGTGTCCAATCTGTCCACTGCAATGTCCCACCCCCGATAAAAATTGCAGATCGCTGCCATTACTAGTAAAAAAAAAGTAATAATAATAAAAATGACATAAATCTAACTCTTATTTTGTAGACACTATGACTTTTGCGCAAACCAATCAATATATGCTTATTGAGATTTTTTTACCAAAAATATGTAGAAGAATACATATCGGCCTAAACTTATGAAGAAATTTGTAAATTTGTTTTTTTATTTATTTATTTTTGGATATTTATTATAGCAAAAAGTATAAAATATTGTGTTTTTTTTCAAAATTGTCGCTCTTTTTTTGTTTATAGAGCAAAAAATAAAAACCGCAGAGGTGATCAAATACCACCAAAAGAAAGCCCTATTTGTGGGGAAAAAAGGACTTATATTTTGTTTGGGTACAACATTGCAAAACTGCGCAATTGTCAGTTAAATCGACGCAGTGCAGTATCGCAAAAACAGGCCTGGTCAGGAAGGGGGCAAATCTTTCCGGGGCTGAAGTGGTTAAATTAAACAATGTTTGTCAACACAACCTTCTGAATATTAGTTTATTAGAAAAGTAATTACGCAGATTTTGCAATAGCACTGTTGGGAGAGAAGACACCAGAAAGGGGAATTTGTGTTTTGCGTTCTGGGCATGTAAGTACAGTATTCTCTGTTAGGTTGTGTACTTTTGCTGAGTTTTTGAACATGTGTTGCATAGGGGCACATACATGTAACTAATATGTATGCATATTCTCTAAAAGTTAAGGCACTTTTTAGATGAAAAATCATAGTAGTGGGTCACAGATTTAATGGATAGGTGCACCTCTAGGAAACCTCCCTATATTCAGGGACAACACCAAAGTAAACCTAAGTAGATGTCTACTCTAACTAAATGGCATTTAGTTATGCCAAAGCAATGTGTATCACAAACATTTTCCATAATTTTGCAGCTACTTCATGGTCTTCATGCACTTGCCTCAGTAAAGGCTGCAGGTAGTTTGTCTGGTCAGTTTAGCACTTGGGGTGCTTTTTTGATGTCAGTTTATGAATTTTTTTATGAGTTTTTTATATAACAGTTTTATACAGGGAACACTACTTTTGGTTCCATTTGATTTTACATGTATACCTACCTAAGGTGGAGTAAAGATGGTGGTGAGTCAGAGGACCAGGAGTTTCATTACCTACAGCCAAAGATAACTAAACGTCCATGGTGGAGCAATGAGTGCATTGAGACCTTGATTCACATTGAGGTCAAATAAATAAGGTGAGCATATTGGATGCATATGGGGTGGATACATGTATCACCTAGAGTTTGCAGGAACTGAAGAGATTATAACACCACATTGGTGATGGATTTTTATGGATACTTAAGAGAAGATTGTAGATGGGACTTTATGTTTCTTTTATTACAATATTTTTGTATGCTATATGTATATATGTTAATTTATGTGATTGCACTGCATTTTATGTATTGCATAAGTACACACTAGAAATATATGCTTTGTTCATATTTCATGTCCGAGGTCCACTTTAAAGTGGTTCTAAAGCCTAAAAGTTTCTGTGCCGAAAAAACCTAAAGCATTCTGTGCATTGAGGTAAAAAAAAACTTCTGTGACACATAACCTCCTCTCCCCCAGCTCTTCCATATACTTACCTGAGCCCATTCCTGATCCAGCGCTGTGCATGGGCGTATCGTCTCTCTCCACTCTCTTCCTCCTCACTGGGCAAATTGATAGCTGTCATTTTCAGTTTTAGAAGTGCTGGGCCACATGGTCTGTGTTTAAAATGTTGTGCTCACATGGCAATCACATTACTTTGTTTATAAACAAATGGTTAGTGTTAGCATTAGGGTTAGCTCTAACATTAGGGTCAGTAATAGAGCTAATGTGTAGGTAAACCCTAAAATTAACATTTCTTGTTTTCTTCCTTTTAATCTGTTTAATATACATTTGGAAGCATTTTGTTATGTCTGCTCAATAAGTGCAAAAACAACCTGCTGATCTTGTTGGAAATTCAGAGCTGTCCTGTGTCCTTAAAGCTGTTATAAACCGCTGGCCTTTTTTATTTTTTACACCCTGCAGGGTAAAGGCATAAAGTGCTAGTATGCATCGCACATTATGTTAAACTTACCTTAAAACGAAGCCCACCCACGCCAAGATCTCAAAGCTGCAGCGGGCTCCCATCGTCAGCCGTTTTGCTTCCGGGTTCATGGACTCCGGCTATGTGACTGACTGGAGCTGCAATGACATCACTACCAAGCATGCGTGCGGGAGCCGCCAATTGCGGCACAGGGCTTGGAAGGAACAACGTAGCTGGCTGTTCCTTTAGAACGAATGTGCCAGTGATGTCACTGGCTGCATGTAATGTAAATATCTCCTAAACAGTGCCCGTTTAGGAGATATTTACAAGACGTATAGGTAAGCCTTGTTATAGGCTTACCTATAGGTAAAAGTAATGTGTGGAACTTTACTTCCACTTTAACTGTGTTATCTTTGTAGCGCTACCACCCACAAAAGCTGCTTAGACCTAACAGGTTTTCTCCCCCAAAAGAAAATATGCAGCAACTATCCATGCACTCTGGATCATTGCTTAGTTTAGGGGTTTGTCTTTTCTGAAGGAAATCTTAAAGGAACTGGGGAGGGAGTGCAGGGTGATCTGGGATATTCAAAAATCAAGGACAACTCTCTCTTTGAACAGTAGCGACATTGACTTTTCACTCACAGCTGGGAACCATGAGATAGATGGTAGAACAGGTGCGACTAGACTGGTACAGTCTATAGATTCACAGATGGGGACCAAGAAGTAGCTTGCAGAATGAGTATAACTAGACTGGACCAGTCTATAGGTTCACATCTGGGGGCCATGAAGTAAGTGCAGCAAAAAAAAAAAAAGGTTCTACTCACAGCATCCTGAAACAAGGCCAGTTCATAGGTGCAGCCTCTTGTACAATAGTCCATGATTTAGAACAAAGGACAACCAGGGCATGCACCCCTCCTCCTCCTCTCAGCTCACTGATCCATTCCCCTGGGGAGGAAAAAGACCATCTCCTCAGGGCTCAATACTATTTAACAGCATCCTAGCCACCAACTGGCACAGGGATTGGCTGGGCACTGCTCAATATTCAGGCTGCTCATTTGAATTTTCTCATCCTAAGCGCTAGAATCTTCTTCTAGAGGTAGGGGGAGCAATCAAACTCCCAACCTGTGAAGCTCTGAACAGACCAGACTATCACTGCTCCTCTGACTACAGCAGGAGCTGAAAACTAAATTTACTATCAGCCTAACTATCAAGGTCCTTCACTTTAAAGATCCTTTTAAAGAGCTTTTATGTTTTAGATATCTGAAAGTAGGAGTGTTTGAGTAGTTTAGTAAAAGCCCCTGAATAGGTCTGACACCCTTCAGTCCACAAAAATACAGAGTGTTGTCAGCTAACAAAAGGGCTTAGGAACCGAGTGCCTTTCTGACAAATAAACAGGTATTCTTCTGTACTTGCCAGGTTTTAAAAGGATTAAATACAGGAAAATGTGCATGTATTACAGATATATGCTGCATATGTTTTTTTTTTTTTTTTGTTGCCCTGCTTCGAGGTACATCTTTGTTCCCCAATATCTAACCCCATGTTCCCCAATTATGACAAGGTGACAGTATCTCTCAAAAAGGCATCTACTGACTTCCATATACTTCCTTGCCTGCGTTCACTCACAGCTCCTTGACAATGGTAGTTTAAGTATATTGAAAGGTGTTTAGTTTTTCATATGGTTCCATGAACATTACTAATGTTTTTTTTATAATCAACTTGATAGAAAGTACCGTCCCATTTGGGTGCCCCAAGATTTGTTTCATTTCTCATAATACAGACTGATGATTTAATCATGAGATGGCACAAAGTTAGGTATTGATTTAGGAAGGATGTTAGAAAAGCATCTTTCTTAGTTTAGATTATGGAAATATTGAGTGGGTGTATAGCATAGTAGTGGAATGATTGATAATGCACAATATACTAATTAAAACTTTACTCTTATCAAGTATAACTTCACTCCTTTCAAATATCCCATGCAGCTATTTTTATATGAATGTAATGGCGCAAGTCATGCTAAAATCTGCTATTTTTTCCTCAAATATACCATCTGTTCATTTTTGTTTCTAAGTTTAACAGCAATCCACTTAGTAAGTATGATGTTTCTAAATGCAAAGTCCACTTCATCATTGCAATGCAGTTAATTACCAAGTATTTAAATATATAGAAAATTGTATGACTGTAAAAATGCATACTTTCAGTTGAAGGTATTGTCATTTTGGTAATTTTACCAAATACATTATGTTCTATTAAATACAATCCAAAGTCATGGGGCAAAGTGCAAAGGAAGTGATTTAAAGCACAAAGCATGTGCTTTTGCATTGTGAAATAATAGCAGATTGTTCTGGAAAAAAATGTAACAGATGTGGAGGGCTTACATTACAAGCTTTTCATTTATAGAACAGTAATAAACTACCTAGCAATCCTCCAAGCTATTGTTTGGCTTGACTATTAATTCAATTTCAGCGTATTACTTAAGCATTTTTGGTAGAATAAGTAGAGAATTCAGAAAGTAATAATTAAAATAGCAGTTTTCAAGCTGTTTTTATATTCACTAGCAGCTTGGTAATTGCTTTAAAGCACCTACCATGCTCAGCACTGGCACACCTTGCTTGCAAGCTCTACGTGTGGTGTTGTTTACTGTGTATGCATGCCTAATATGACACTGTTTAATGCCAGGGGTATTATTAAAATGTTGAATTATGTTTGTCAATCTAACAAATGCATTGTGATATGCTGTTTTGTATTGTTTGTTTCATTATTGGCCACTTAGAATTTTGTCCCTACCTCCCAATTTAGCTCCACCCTTCCAGCAGTATATTTTAGCCTCTGATCCATCCACGTGTGTATTGCTGGGGGGAACGTTAAAGTTAAGAATAAACTTCTCAACACTCTCTAAGGTGTCATTCTGTCAAGTCAATTATCTACCAACACCAGCAAGGTATTTCTATCTTTCTACAATGGCATAAGTTACAGAAATCATACTTTCAATGCTTAGACTGAAAAAGCAGAACATGTTTTGTGTTTTTATTATGTCTTTTCCTTTGACTGCTTATAAATGCACACTAACAAACATGAATTAAGCTAATACTGGTAATATAATAAACAGAATACAGGCAATTTGAACTGACCACAGCAAAAAATTAGGTATGTTTCATAATTATTACATTTACAGTGTTTGAATACCTTTTGTATTATTAAGTGCTAATATTTAAAATATTATGGAAAATGCTTCTGCCATTACAAGGCTGGAAAGAAATTCTTCTAGCTGCATTTACCACATTACTACACCTTTATCTATATCTAAAGCAAAGCATTTTTAGATTTGGAGAGCGCGGAGAGGAAATAGGACACCTGATTTTTTATTTCTGTCCCTGTTGGGGATATTCGCCCTTTCCATTTGTCTCATTTCACCAAGAGTGAAAATGAGAGAAAATTCCACATTTTGAGTTGCACCAGAACAGAGATTGAGGGGAAATTTTCCAATGGGGACACTAGTTTTGGTGGCTATGGGACAGGAAATGAAGGAACTCTCAACGGGACATGAATGATACTGCATCATCATCATTATAGCTGGCATTTACAGTTCAGCACAAACTCATTACTTCTTGGATTTCCACATTTCCAGTTTTGTGTCAAAACTCCTTCAAAAATACCAGTGTCTACAGCTACAGTTGTCACACCAGTGTCTATGGATGTTATTTTTTTAGACTGTAATTTACGACTGTAGTAATATGTGCATGGGCTTTTAAGGTGAATGGTGAAATAGTGACCAACCTCTTTAACCCTTATATCTTATAAGCTCTGTATTTACATAGAAAAAATGCTATTGCCATGACATGCCTGTTCAACACCAGCCACTATTATAATCAAACTTCATTACAGTTTTCCAGCCACTGTTATAGTTGTCCAGCCATTATAATACAGTATCTCACAAAAGTGAGTACACCCCTCTCATTTTTGTAAATATTTTATTTTATCCTTTCATGTGACAACACTAAAGAAATGACACTTTTCTACAATGTAAAGTAGTGAGTGTACAGCTTGTATAACAGTGTAAATTTGCTGTCCCCTCAAAATAACTCAACACACAGCCATTAATGTCTAAACCACTGGCAACAAAAGTGAGTACATCCCTAAGTGAAAATGTACAAATTGAGCCTAATTAGCCATTTTCCCTCCCTGGTGTCATGTGACTCATTAGTCTTACAGGGTCTCAGGTGTGAATGGGGAGCAGGTGTGTTATACTGGTCACTGGAAGTTCAACATGGCACCATGGCAAAGAACTCTCTGAGGATCTAAAAAAAATAATTCTTGCTCTACATAAAAATGGCCTAGGCTATAAGAAGATTGCCAAGACCCTGAAACTGAGCTGCAGCATGATGGCCAATACCATACAGTGGTTTAACAGGACAGGTTCCATTCAGAACAGGCCTCGCCATGGTCGACCAAAGAAGTTGAGTGCACATGCTCAGCGTCATATCCAGAGATTGTCTTTGGGAAATAGACGTATCAGTGCTGCCAGCATTGCTGCGGAGGTTGAAGGGGTGGGAGGTTGAAGGGGTGGGAGATCAGCCTGTTAGTGCTTAGACCATAAACTGCATCAAATTGGTCTGCATGGCTGTCGTCCCAGAAGGAAGCCTCTTCTAAAGATAATGCACAAGTAAGCCCACAAACAGTTTGCCCCAGACCATGGGAGTATCATGGTCTGGGGATGCATGAGTGCTGCCTGAACGGGGGAGCTACAGTTCATTGAGGGAACCATGAATGCCAACATGTACTGTGACATACTGAAGCAGAGCATGATCCCCTCCCTTCGGAGACTGGGTCGCAGGGCAGTATTCCAACATGATAATGACCCCAAACACAAAATGACCACTGACTTGCTAAAGAAGCTGAGGGCAAAGGTGATGGACTGGCCAAGTATGTCTCTAGACCTAAACCCTATTGAGCATCTGTGGGGCATCCTCAAATGGAAAGTGGAGGAGCAGAAGGTCTCCTGGAGGAGTGACAGAGGAGTCATGGAGGAGTGGCAGAGGACTCCAGTGGCAACCTATGAAGCTCTGGTGAACTCCATGCCCAAGAGGGTTAAGGCAGTGCTGGAAAATAATGGTGGCCACACAAAATATTCACACTTTGGGCCCAATTTGAACATTTTCAATTAGGGGTGTACTCACTTTTGTTGCCAGTGGTTTAGACATTAATGGCTGTGTGTCGAGTTATTTTGAGGGAACAGAAAATTTACACTGTTATACAAGCTGTATACTTGTACAGCTGTACAGCTGTAATTATTTAGATATTTTTCACTACTTTACATTGTAGCAATGTGACACTTCTTCAGTGTTGTCACATGAAAATATATAATAAAATATTTACAAAAATGGGGGTGGGGTGTACTCACTTTTCTGAGATACTGTATATAGTTTTCCAGCCACTAATGCAACCTCATCAGTCAGTAAAGTATTACTTCAGCCAGACCTGTATAATAATAAGACCAGCAGCAAAAGCCAATCACCCTATCATGTATTTGGCACTGCTGGTAATTTATAAAATCAAATCGAAATATCTGTTTCAAATCAGGCAATAGCAGCTTTTAGAAAGCAGTGTTCCACTTTCTCTCTGAACTAAGTGATTGAATTACCTAAAAAAAATCCTACCTTGGCCATATTAAGCATATGCATAGAAGACTTCCTTTCAATATTCAGACCCATGGTCACGCATATCCTATTTGTGGCTTATTTACAACTGGTTAAAAATTGAAAAGTTTGCGAGGTCCCCAATATCTGAGGTTAAAAGACATATTATTCTGAGATCTATCTATGAAATGATTCTGGCTTACTTTGCAAATTGCAGGTCATTCAGAGACGTTTCATAAACATTGGGACTTTTGGACAGTCTATACCAATAATCATATGCGATAGCTTCCACTATAGTAATTTATCACTATGAATGCTGAAAGAGAGTCTAAAGTGATTGTTGCCTGTATGCAAAAGTTGCATAGCCATTTTTATCTTTCTGTATTTTTTTCCTTTTTTAACTGATTGATGTCAGTCCTTGAAGTCACTACTTTTTATCTGGGACTATAATGCAGTTACATGTATCATCACTGATACGTTAATGTTTCATGCCCTTGGAAATTTTATCTCTATTTTACCTCATCAGGTTGATGATGTTGGTGTTGCACCTTATGCTCCATCATTTTATAATCCAGTTTCACATTGTTAATATATGCATGATACAACTCAATAAAAATGATTGAACATAAAAATATCTATTTCCACACCTGTACAGAAGCTGGGACAGCCATTAATTTTTTTGTGCAAGCTATTGTGCTATGCTATCTGCAATACCAACCATGGCAATCACAACTCGTAGTTTTCTCCTATAAGATTACATGAGAATAAATAGGAGATGGCTATCCCCCATTATACTTCTATTTTTTGTAGTAATTCGTATTTTCGTAACTCAATGAAATATTACAAATTCAACCATAAGGTTTTACTAAAATATCTGTTTATGTAATCCTGCTCATATACTGAATAACATTTTGTTCATGTGTAGTGATCCTTTAAATAATAATGTTCTCTGCTGTTCTAGCAGCATGTAAATCTAGATGTAAATTGTTACATCTTATACAGACTGCTGATTTTGGAAGATGGATATGGTCCTGTCTTTTAAACAACTGCCATACCCCAAAAGTGTCCTGGGAGTTTAATTTCACATTCAGCAGAGGTGTTCCAGTCGTGAGAATTTTTTGCAGCAAATGCTACAAATTTTTCTACTACCTATTACATATAAGAACTAATTTGTTTATAGTTTTAAGGTTGAGCTTAAAAGTTAGGTGTACTCCATGTGCTTCCTCCATCAAATAAGTATATACGTATACACTCAGTGATCATAGAGGATACTGACCCACCTCTCTTGCTGACTTATGCCATATTATTTGGATAAGAAAGCTTATAGTACATTATGTAAATTTAGCTGCAGGCTAAAAGCAAGCTTTCCAAGCATAACAGCCTAACAATCTGCTTTCTTTATGGAAAATGGCTGGAAAGTTTTGCTAAGTGTAAGCTATGCAATTAAATAACTCTACTCAATTTAATCTAAGTGAAAATGTAAAAAGCACATGAACTTTATTAATATATTCTTATTTATAAGAATTAAAACTTTGATAAACTGTAAGAATTAAATGAAATAGAAAAATGCCACATTACAGCTTATTACCAATATTATAATTTGTTCATTCAAATATGTACTGAATTCTATTGATTTAAAGGCTGCAAAGCTGATTCTGTTTATCATATGTATACATTTTTTCAATAAAAACTGGCATAATAAAGTCAAGAAATCCAGATTTGCCTCTACGGGGACTTTATATTGATTCTAAAAGTCATTTATAAAACCTGAATTAACTTTCCTATTCTTACTTAAAGTGAACTTACCTATTAAAAATGTCTACTATTAGCAATTCAAATTGTTGTTAGCTTTGGTTTCCATATTGTATAGCTATACCTGCCTAGCTCGATAGTGATAAATAATGGAGAAATTCACTTTTTACTGTATACTAGTATTTTATTAGTTTAGGATTAGCTATATGTCTGGAATTAATGCTAATGTTGTATGTGTAAGAAGCTACAAGACCTTAACAAGCATGACAAAGAATGTCATAAAGTGCTCAGTCAAATTTAATTTAAAAAAATGAAATTAATAATTGTACTTTACAAAAATTAAAATCCTTCATAAAAACATGTAGATCCACATAACTGATTTCTGAAGAACAATTGAAAAATTCTTTAGATATTTTGTCTTCTTTATGTATTGGGGTTTTTCTGATATTTGTCAAATTGATATTAAAATGGCAAAATTGTGTCCCATTTATGGCCACCTTGAAAAAGTATAGTAAGCAGATAACAGTGTATAAAATAATGATTTGTAATTAATATTGACTTTGATTGCTTGATCAGTTTTGTTTACAAAAATGTGATATGGGCAACGCCTAAGGATAGTATGTGAATAATGGTTAATTAATCCTCTACTAATTTCTATTTAACTTGATTTATATTGATTCCTTGATAGTAAAGTAATCGGAGGCTTGCATTGACACTGTGGGGGTCATTTACTATAGCGCCGGTAAGTACTGGGCACTATTACATATAATAGCGCCCACTTTAGGCAATTAAGATTTCTACAGGCGAATGTGCTAATGAAAAAGAATGCTATTAGTGGCGAACATACGTTAGTAAATTCGGAACTCAGCGCTAATTAACGTTTCCGCGTACCGTATATACTCGAGTATAAGCCGAGTTTTTCAGAACATTTTTTTGTGCTGAAAATACCCCTCTCGGCTTATACTCGAGTCTGTGTTCATTTGCAGCCTCGTGCGCCTGATCTCTAGTCGACGGCCGTGCCTCATCCTCGATAGGTAGGACACTGACTCACTGCTTTGAAGAACAGAATCAGTGTTCCGTCAAGGACGAGGGACAAGGAGAGGGCGGGGCTTTGTTACACTGGCCGCCGACTAGACTGACTGCATGCATGTCACAGTGCTGGAAGATCGTAAGGCTGCAGATGGACACAGCGCAGGAGATCAGGTAGGGAGAATGGGCACAGTGAGGCATGGGCACAGTTACAGTGAGGCATGGGCACAGTGTAACAAAGCGAGAATGGGCACAGTGAGGCATGGGCACAGTGATAGTGAGGCATGGTCGTGCAGTGTAACAAAGCACCGACTCTGCCTCTGCCTTCTCCTCGCCTGTGATAGGCGGGACACTGACTCACTGCTTTGAAGACCTGAATCAGTGTTCCGTCACGGATGAGGGAGGAGGCAGAGGCGGGGTGACGTCAGTCTAGTCGACGGGGCTTTGTTACACTGGCCGTCCACTAGACTGACTGCATGCATGTCACAGCACCGGGAGATCGTAAGGCTGCAGATGGACACAGCGCCGGAGATTAGGTAGGGAGAATGGGCACAGTGAGGCATGGGCACAGTAACAGTGAGGCATGGGCACAGTGATGATGAGGCATGGGCACAGTGAGGCATGGGCACAGTGACAGTGAGGCATGGGCACAGTGACAGTGAGGCATGGGCACAGTGAGGCATGGGCACAGTGACAGTGAGGCATGGGCACAGTGAGGCATGTGAGGCATGTGCACAGTGAGGCATGTGAGGCATGGGCACAGTGAGGCATGAGCACAGTGAGGCATGTGAGGCATGGGCACAGTGAGGCATGGGCACAGTGAGGCATGGACACAGTGAGGCATGGGCACAGTGAAGCATGGGCACAGTGAGGCATGGACACAATGAGGCATGGGCACAGTGAGGCATGGGCACAGTGAAGCATGGGCACAGTGAGGCATGGACACAGTGAGGCACACACATGGACACAGTAAGGCAAAGTGAGGCACAGTGAGGCATGCAGATGGGGCTTATACTCGAGACAATACGTTTTCCCAGTTTTTTGTGGTAAAATTAGGGGCCTCTGCTTATATTTGGGTCAGCTTATACTCGAGTATATATGGTATATGCAAATGCCAATTTCTAATAAGTTATTATATAGCACTGGACTGCAACCTTGATCCATGTATATGAAAGAAAAAATATGAAACATTTTTATCTGAGATGTGCTCTACCTCGTGTGCATCTATTGATATATATTGCAATTAGTATTCCTAGTTTTTTCCTTCTTTTGCTAACTAATGCAGTTGTGAATGATTATTACAGAGTAATGTCTGCTATTCTGTAAAGTTACATGTATTGAAAATTTAGGTTACCTATTTGTTGTATGTTGTTTTTATATTTATATTTATGTTTATTCTTTAATCAAACTACACTATTATGCAGGTCTCAGCGTACCTAGCACAATAGCTTGGTGGTCTGCTCAGATGTCTCCGCAGCACTTATGGTATAAGTTAAAATCCCAGCCAACCTAGCATCCACCAGTTGTGTTTATTTTTTTAGTGCACGAGCGAATTAAAATAAACAAACAAAGAAATGTAAACTGCCCATTAGCTAGTGTGTGGTGTTTGGAATTCCACACCATAATATTATTGAATACTTACATACCATTGCATGCATTTGAAGAGTTAATATAATAGAATCAGCCAAATTAAAGTGCATTGCCTAATTGGCATTTGCCTATTTTCAGCATATGCTGCTTTGGCTAAAAGTAATTCACCAATGCAATCTTTTAGTACCTCTCTGTGGGATTTGAACCCATAAGTCTTTCGAAGCCTGAATTTTTCAAGGTAGAAGCTCTGACCACTAGCCTATTGGGATTAGCACAATCATACACATAGAAAATACATTTACTAATGTTTGATGTTTCTTGTCTACAAGCTGTCTTCTCCCAGAGCCGTCTTTCATGCCACCGCCGTCTTCTCCCGCTGCTGTGTTCTTCCGCGCAGCCGGTTATCCGCTAATTTAAAAAAAGCTGCTCTTCTTCTTCTGTGGCGGTCTTCTGTGGCCATCCAATGACATCACCCGTGGATCGCCCCATGGATATGTAAGAGACGCCACACAGCAGGTGACAAAACAGCGGAGGAAGATCGCCACAGAAGATGAGCAGCTTTTTTTATTAGCCAGTAACCGGCAGTGCGGAAGAACACAGCAGATGGAGAAGACGGCGGCGAAAGGAGAGACGGCCCTGGGAGAATACAGCTCAGGGAGAAGATGGCAGTGGGAGAGACAGTGGCAGTAGAATATGGCTCAGGGAAGAAGAACGGCTCAGAGCTATTTTACAATAAAGGGCTTGACATAAACCTATTTTTTTTTTACATTTCACTGCTTTTTCTGGTGAACGGGTAGGGGTACAATGTACCCCATTCCCATAGGGGGACAGGATCTGGGGCCCCCTTTTTAAAGAAATATGCATTTTTATTTTGCCAGTAGAAACAAAATTATGTACATTTAGTAGCATAAAAAAATAAATATTCTACAGGATATATGGTGCTACATTTAGCAAAACAGTTATCTATTGGGTTTTAAGGGCCTAGGAGCTTACAATCTAAAATGTGTCTAAACCTTAGAGTGAACACAGCTTTACTTTCAGTGTATAACATTTCATAATACAACTACTCACCCACCAACCCACATCACATTTTTATCTGCAAGATTATAGAAACATACATAACAGTCATTCTTACAAAGCATTCCAACATAATATTAAAAAAGGCACATATTCAAACACCCACCACCCCCCCACAATCCACACACATACATTGGGGAGTATGTTCTGCTGGAAGCTGCATTTCTGTGTACATGATTAAGCAATGAGATCAAAGAGTAGAAGGTTAGCAGATGCTCTCAAACCATGTATGCTTGTTCAGACAGGAATACACACACAACATTGACAGCATGGCCACATAAACCCACTTTTGATGGAAAAAATGCACAAGAATTTCAGCACACAAATAGCCCTAGTTGGGCGTTTTTTCATTATGCACAATATCATTCCTTCTCCCCCACAAATCATAGCAAAAACGAACCCCCCCACTGCAGTCCTTTATATCAGGTTGTATTGTTAGCATACAGACACACGCCCAATAGAAGTACATGCCCACCAGTATCTTTTCATCTGTCTCTTCATTTATGTGTTTGCATCTGATAAGCAGGAACACATAATACTATTTACAACTGTGTTAGCCCATGGCTATTTGCATCAATTCGCCTACTACAGGCCAAAGATTGATGTCCATTTGCATGCACATAAACAAAGCAATAGTTTTCTAAGCATATGTACCTGTGCAGTGTAAACCCTACAAGTTTAAATGTCCATGTCTCTGGGCATGATTAGTGCTAACAAACATTAACATCAGTCCCTGGCTGCAATGAGCTTCCAATCTAAAGTCCAAAACTAACTTTCTTACATTAGAGACTATTTTGACAGGAGACAAATAACTTGCCAGCATGTCTTTGGATTGTGGTGAGAAACCCACACAGGGAGAACATATAAACTTCAACACAAGCATTAGTATGTTGGGGAATTGAACCAGCAATCCCAGTGCTGCTAGACAGAAATGCTACCCGCTTGGCCAGTGAACAGCCTCACGCATGTAGTCTGCATCTCTGTGGTGTGAACCAACCCTAAGTCCATAGCCATGATCAGTGTCACAAGCAATATACAATATATTGGCCTAAGTATTGGGTTGCCTGCCTTTATACACACATGAAATGTAATTGCATCCCAGTCTTAGTCTGTAGGGTTCAAAATTGATTTGGCCCACCCTTTACAGCTATAACCGCTTCAACTCTTCTGGGAAGGCTGTCCACAAGGTTTAGGAGTGTGTCTATGGGAATGTTTGACCACTCTTCCAGAAGGGCATTTGTGAGGTCAGGCACTGATGTTGGACAAGAAGGCCTGGCTTACAGTCTCCGCTCTAATTCATCCCCAAGGTGTTCTGTTGTGTTGAGGTCAGTACTCTGTGCAGACCAGTCAAGTTCCCCCACCCCAAACTCACTCACCCATGTCTTTATGGACCTTGCTTTGTGCACTCGTCCAAATCATTTGGTGGAGGGGGGATTATGATGTGGGGGTTTTTTTTTAGGAGTTGGGCTTGGCCTCTTAGTTCCAGTGAAAGTTTGGGGATAGCCCCTTCCTGTTCCAACATGACTGCACACCAGTGCACAAAGCAAGGTCCATAAACACATGGATGAGGGAGTTTGGGGTAGAGGAACTTGACTGGCCTGCGCAGAGTCCTTAACTCAACCTGATAGAACACCTTTTGGCTTAATTAGAGCAGAGCTACGAGACAGGCCTCCTCATCCGACATCAGTGCCTGACCTTACAAATGCGCTTCTGGAAGAATGGTCAAACATTCCCATAGACACACTAAACCTTGTGGACAGCCCTCCCAGCTTTCCCAGAAGCTGTTATAGCTGCAGAGGGTGGTCCAATTTTTTTTTAACCCTACGGACTAAGACTGGGGTACCATTAAAGTTCATATGTGTGTAAAGGCAGGTGTCCCAATACTTTTGGCTAGATAGTGTATCTGGTAAGATTTACAATGGTGGTGGAACATAAATACTACATTTAGACAGTTTTAGGACCCGAGTCAGGAGTTATGTTTAACAACATAGGGAGATGAGACAACTTCTCTACATGAAGCAATATGCTTTGGATTCAAACCAAGACCCTCAGCAATGCTATGCAGAAGTTCTAACCTGTAAGCCACAGAGCCACCACATGTGGAAACCTCCTACACATAAATACACATATACTGCATTTCTTTGGACATATAGGTGGTGGAATTACATTAATCAAGAGTTATTCTCCTTGATTTATTCTGTGATATTTTGTGGGTGAGTGTAGAATAGTGATATTACCCTCTGATTTTTGGGAATTACATTTTGATTTCTGATGTTGGTACACATATCACATTTTTTGGGGTCAAATTGCGATTATTTGGACATAAAAAAAAACACACAAAATGTGACCCATTTTATATTTGCATCAGCAATGGTATTATTTGTGGTTTGTAAAGACACCTGTGTGAGTTTGGATAAAGATTTTTGTGAGATGGAGAGTAGGGATGAGCCGAACACCCCCCTGTTCGGTTCGCACCAGAACATGCGAACAGGAAAAAAGTTCTTTCGAACACGCTAACACTGTTAAAGTCTATGGGACACGAACATGAATAATCAAAAGTGCTAATTTTAAAGGCTTATATGCAAGTTATTGTCATAAAAAGTGTTTGGGGACCTGGGTCCTGCCCCAGGGGACATGGATCAATGCAAAAAAAAGTTTTAAAAACAGCCATTTTTTCAGGAGCAGTGATTTTAATAATGCTTAAAGTCAAACAATAAAAGTGCAATATCCCTTTAAATTTCGTAGCTGGGGGGTGTCTATAGTATGCCTGTAAAGGGGCGCATGTTTCCCGTGTTTAGAACAGTCTGACAGCAAAATGAAATTTCGAAGGAAAAAACCCATTTAAAACTACTCGTGGCTATTGCATTGCCGACAATACACATAGAAGTTCATTGATAAAAACAGCATGGGAATTCCCCACAGGGGAACCCCGAACCAAAATTAAAAAAAAAAAATGACGTGGGGGGTCTCCCTAAATTCCATACCAGGCCCTTCAGGTCTGGTATGGATATTAAGGGGAACACGGCCAAAATTTAAAAAAAAAAATGACGTGGGGTTCCCCCTAAATTCCATACCAGACCCTTCAGGTCTGATATGGGATTTTAAGGGGAACCCCGCGCCAAAAAAAACGGCGTGGGGTCCCCCCAAAAATCCATACCAGACCCTTATCCGAGCATGCAACCTGGCAGGCCGCAGGAAAAGAGGGGGGATGAGAGTGCGGCCCCCCCCTCCTGAACCGTACCAGGCCACATGCCCTCAACATTGGGAGGGTGCTTTGGGGTAGCCCCCCAAAACACCTTGTCCCCATGTTGATGAGGACAAGGGCCTCATCCCCACAACCCTGGCCGGTGGTTGTGGGGGTCTGCGGGCGGGGGGCTTATCGGAATCTGGAAGCCCCCTTTAACAAGGGGACCCCCAGATCCCGGCCCCCCCTGTGTGAAATGGTAAGGGGGTACTTACCCCTACCATTTCACTAAAAAACTGTCAAAAATGTTAAAAATGACAAGAGACAGTTTTTGACAATTCCTTTATTTAAATGCTTCTTCTTTCTTCTATCTTCCTTCGTCTTCTTCTTCTGGTTCTTCTGGCTCTTCTGGTTCTTCCTCCGGCGTTCTCGTCCAGTATCTCCTCCGCGGCGTCTTCTATCTTCTTCTCCTCGGGCCACTCCGCACCCATGGCATGGGGGGAGGCTCCCGCTCTTCTCTTCGTTTTCTTCTCTTCTTCCTTCTTCTCTTCTTCTCTTCTTCTCTTCTTCATTTTCTTCTCCGGGCTGCTCCGCATCCATGCTGGCATGGAGGGAGGCTCCCACTGTATGACGGCGTCTACTCGTCTGACAGTTCTTAAATAACGGGGGCGGGGCCACCCGGTGACCCCGCCCCCCTCTGACGCACGGTGACTTGATGGGACTTCCCTGTGACGTCACGGGGAATGCCACAGGGAAGTCCCATCATGTCCCGTGCGTCAGAGGGGGGCGGGGTCACCGGGTGGCCCCCCCCCGTTATTTAAGAACCGTCAGACAAGGAGACGCCGTCACACAGCGGGAGCCTCCCTCCATGCCAGCATGGGTGCGGAGCGCCCCCCAGAGAAGAAAATGAAGAAGAGAAGAAGAGAAGAAAATGAAGAGAAGAGCGGGAGCCTCCCCCCATGCCATGGGTGCGGAGCGGCCCGAGGAGAAGAAGATAGAAGACGCCGCGGAGGAGATGCTGGACGAGAACACCGGAGGAAGAACCAGAAGAACCAGAAGAAGAAGAAGATGAAGGAAGATAGAAGAAAGAAGAAGCATTTAAATAAAGGAATTGTCAAAAACTGTCTCTTGTCATTTTTAACATTTTTGACAGTTTATTAGTGAAATGGTAGGGGTAAGTACCCCCTTACCATTTCACACAGGGGGGGTCCAGGATCTGGGGGTCCCCTTGTTAAAGGGGGCTTCCAGATTCCGATAAGCCCCCCGCCTGCAGACCCCCACCGGCCAGGGTTGTGGGGATGAGGCTCTTGTCCTCATCAACCCAGGGACAAGGTGTTTTGGGGGGCTACCCCAAAGCACCCTCCCAATGTTGAGGACATGTGGCCTGGTACGATTCAGGAGGGGGGGCGCACTCTCGTCCCCCCCTCTTTTCCTGTGGCCTGCCAGGTTGCGTGCTCAGATAAGGGTCTGGTAGGGTTTTTTTTTTTTTTGGCACGGGGTTAAACTTAAAATCCATACCAGACCTAAAGGGTCTGGTATGGAATTTAGGGGGAACCCCACGTCATTTTTTAAAAAAATTTTGGCCGGGGTTCTCCTTAATATCCATACCAGACCTGAAGGGCCTGGTATGGAATTTAGGGGGACTCCCACGTCATTTTTTTTTTTTAATTTTGGTTCGGGGTTCCCCTGTGGGGAATTCCCATGCTGTTTTTATCAATGAACTTCTATGTGTATTGTCGGCAATGCAATAGCCGCGAGTAGTTTTAAATGGGTTTTTTCCTTCGAAATGTCATTTTGCTGTCAGACTGTTCTAAACACAGGAAACATGCGCCCCTTTACAGGCATACTATAGACACCCCCCAGCTATGAAATTTAAAGGAATATTACACTTTTATTGTTTGACTTTAAGCATTATTAAAATCACTGCTCCTGAAAAAGCGGCCGTTTTTAAAACTTTTTTTTGCATTGATCCATGTCCCCTGGGGCAGGACCCAGGTCCCCAAACACTTTTTATGACAATAACTTGCATATAAGCCTTTAAAATTAGCACTTTTTATTTCTCCCATAGACTTTTAAAGGGTGTTCCGCGGCATTCGAATTTGCTGTGAACACCCCAAATTGTTCGCTGTTCGGCGAACTTGCGAACAGCCAATGTTCAAGTCAAACATGAGTTCGACTCGATCTCGAAGCTCATCCCTAATGGAGAGTAACAAGTGAAAGTGACAGTGAAAAATATATTTTATCAAAACATCAAAACATTCCACATTCTAGCTTTCTTAAAAACAAAATAGATGAGAAAAAACTGAATAGAAGCAGCAACATTGTTGCAAGGAACATTTATTTCAGAGAAAGATACATTTTATCTCAACATTAAAAGTATTTATTTGGGGAAGTTACAATTGTACTATTAGAATCAATGGCTGAAACTTGCATTGGACTATAATAGCGCCGATTCTCATTCTCAAAAATGCATTTTAGCCCAGCGCTAATTTTGGTATTTACTATAGCACCTTGTAAAAAAAGCCATGGGAGCTAAAATGAGAGTTGTTTGCAGGTCTGAGCATGCTCAGTTGTCTTGGCACCTAGTTGTACAGAGACGGGGAATGTATCTCTTTTTTAGACTTTTAAAGATATTTCTGTGTAGAAATAATTTTTTAACACAGTTTAAAAGCAGAATAACATTAAACAATATACCGCATATTTCAGTACCATTTAGGCAATTATATCATGCTCTAAACATTATTTCCATGTGCGCTACTCCAGGTTTTAGCAGAGTAAGGGTTTGGGCGCTATTTGTTTTCAGGGAACTATAGTAAATTCAATTTTGGGAGTATTTTTTTTACCAGCACTATAGTGAATGCTGTTTTAGAGATAAGTAGTGCGACTAGCGCTAATTCGTGCTAATTAGCGCCGCAGCGCTATAGTAAATGACCCCTAGTTTGTTCAATGTTTATAATTTCAACATCTTACCACATTTCCCCATTGCATGGTATTTGTATTAAAATTTTAATATTATATAAATATTTACAACTTTAGATGCATGCTTTTCTTGGCAGGCTCCTCTCTTACCATTTTAAACTGTTGGATAATTTCTAAGTACTTATCTTTTGCTCTCCTATTTTACTGTTGTCTGTTTTACTAATTATAAAGTGTTATATGTAAAATATGTAATATGTCAGGAAATACATAGTGCCTGGACAGCTACTTCCTTCTCTATGTTACTGATCTTTTTTAATTAAGAGTCATCTCCAGTGGGATCACACATATAGTGTGGTGGTGGTCGGGCGCTGGCCAGTCATCTACTCAGGTGGCTTCCTGTTAACACTGGATGGTGCATGGGTCAATGGGACCAGGAGATGGTGAGCCTACATTTACTTAGCTGTGGGGATATCTTTGCATCAGCTGTGGCTGTACCCAGTGGTGACAGGTGGAGACAGTGGATATTGTTGGATGCATGGGTGGGGTGCTGTAGTCCTGTGTGTGGGAGGAGGCATCTGTATGGGGGAGGATATGGTTATGTGCACATGGTTATGTGATGGGTACTGTGTGGAGGGGGAATGAATGGAGAGGGAGGAAGAGGATGTATGCATTGTGTAGGTTGATCTGCTTGCTATATGTGTAAGCCCCAATGGTGGTGGCTTGTTGGGATGAATGGAATGCGTGGCTATGGCTGTTTGTGCATTGGTGGTAATCTGGGCTGACATGGTTGAGTATATGTGTATGTGTGTGGGGGAGGGGGATAGGATGGGTGGGGTCTTGTGGCGAAGTGTAGGTGGTTCCTTCTGGTGGTGACTGTGTGGTGGATGTTTATGTATATGTGGGGGTGCATTCTTACGGACATGAGCACACGGTCTCTCCCATCCTCTACTAATCCTGTTTTAGGAAGATATCTAGCATGCCCCATATTGGAATTCCTGCTTATGGTCATTTATAAAAGGAGGTTTAGTTATGTTAGCTGGACACCTTGTGATTGCTGTCATACATATATTGGAACTTTTAAGTTCTCTTTCTCTTAATATTCTAGATATTACCATTGCTACCCGCCTAAATCCATCTAAGGTGTGACCCAGTGTCTGTTAGACTAAATCCTAGGTTCTGGCACCTTAGAACATAGGGCTGGGGTCTGGTTCAGTCCCTTTCTATGCTGGAAATTGTGAACAGCCAGAATCTGATGAAACTGGTGAGCACAATATTTATGAAATATCTTGTGATTGTAATAATTTTGTCTGTTACTGTAAAATGATAACATTATATGTGGACTGTTGTGATTGTAACTATATCCCTTTAAATTCAATCTGCAGCCTAGATTCCCTGAAGAAGCGGACATCTATTCCTGTGAAACGCGTTGGTATACTCTATGCTCAAGAATCTCTTCATATACTGGGAACAAGTATTATTGGCTAGATGCCATATGTTACTCACACATCATGATTTTATGATGTTTTATTTATATTTGTACAATAAAATGTTATATTTTTAAATCAACTTTGGTTTCTGTGGTTACCTCAATGACAACCTCATATCCTTAAAAATCCTATCTTTCATATGGGAGGCAATATCTCCTCCCATTTCTTTCTTTTTTTACTGTATATTATATATTGGGATGTGGATATGATTGTTTGTCCTAGAACTGGTCAAACCTGATACTACAAAACAAGAGCATAGTATAGACTTGGGCAACACAAAATCTCCTCAATGTTTATGTCCATCCAGATGGTAACTTTTCACTGTGATAAGGTGCATTTTGATTCTGAAAACTAAGCCTACTGTCTTAACCAAATACTCACCGGCCACTTTATTAAGTACACCTTGCTAGTACTGGGTTGGACCCCTTTTGCCTTCAGAACTGCCTTAATTCTTTGTGGCATAGATTCAACAAGGTGTTGGAAACATTCCTCAGAGATTTTGGTTCATATTAACATGATAGCATCACGCAGTTGCTGCAGATTAGGGATGAGCCCACGGTTCGAGATGAATATAAGTTCTACTCGAACATTGGGTGTTTGCTCGGGGGAAATTAGAGCACGACGGAATGCCACATAATACACTGCAAGATCGCAGTGCATTGACATCTGATGATTGGCCAAAGCATGCACCTGACCTGCATGCATTCGCCAATGACAGTGTGCTCTGCTGCGAGAGCCATAATTGGCCAAAGGCAGGGTCCCCCCCAAAATCTATACCAGATCCTTATCCGAGCATGCAACCTGGAAGGTTAAGATAGAGGTGGATGAGCGAGCACCCCTCCTCCTGAACCATACCAGGCCACTTGCCCTCAGCATGGGGTGGGTGCTTTAGGGTCCCCATTGTACCCCTACCCATTCCCCAAAAAAAGTGTCAAAAAGTAAAAACCACAAAAGACAGTTTTTGACAATTCCTTTATTAAAAAAGAAAAAAGTGTCCTGCGATGTGCATTCTTTTTCAATCACGGTGCTGACGGACCCGAAAGAGAGAAAAAAGCTCCGCCTTGATGGGAGGCGTCCTGCCGACTGCAGTCTTTTCGCAGTGAAGCTGTTATTTCGGCTGACATCATGTGTCATTGGGGGGGTGGGGTCATCTGGTTACATCAGCGGGTCCCGCCCTTGCCTTTTTAACAGCTGTCACTGTGAAAAAACAGTAGTCGGCTGAACGCCTCCCATTAAGGCGGAGCTTTTTTAAAAAAGATTTCGGGTCCGGTATGGATTTTGGGAGGACCTCCACGCCAATTATTATTTTTTTCCAAAAGATTTGTTATTGAGAAAGATCTGTTGTTATACAGGGGAATAAAGCTTACAGTGGTGTACAGTAACATTGGGAATTGAGCTTAGGGAACGTAAGCATAAAGATAACCTTAAGAACGGTAAATGTGAGATACATAGCCAACTCGTGTTATTGTAGGAAGTCCAAGTACGATTATAGTTCTACAACCTTAAATGTGTTGTGTGTTAATGTATCACCTCGTCACCCCTATTGGGGTCTCACTGTGATGGGGGGGCAATAATCAGGTTGCAGACCACAGATCTCTTGGAGAACCTACTAGTATATTAGACTAAAGAAATTCACTTTGCATATTTTTTTAACCAGACCAATTTTCAGCTTTCAGCGCTGTCGCACTTTGAATGACAATTGCGCGGTCATGCTAAACTGTACCCAAACTAATTTTTTATCATTTTGTTCCCATAAATAGAGCTTTCTTTTGGTGGTATTTGATCACCTCTGGGATTTTTATTTTCTGCTAAACAAATTAAAAAAGACCGAAAATTTGGAAAAAAATATTTTTTTTTGTTTCAGTTACAAAACTTTGTAAATAAGTAAGTTTTCTCCTTCACTGATGGGGTTTCACTGATGGGCACTGATAAGGTGGCACTGATGGGCACCCATGAGGTGGCACCAATGAGGTGGCACTGATGAGGTGGCATTGATGGGCACTGATTATGGGCACTGATAGGCGGCACTGATGGGGCACTGATAGGCGGCACTGATGGGCACTGATAGTTGGCATTGATATGCGGCACAAATGGGCACTGATAGGCAGCATGGATGGGCACTGATAGGTGGCAAGGATGGGCATGGATGGGCACTGATAGGTGGCACTGATGTACTGTAATGTATTGTACTGATGGATGACAACCAGTGCCAAACAATAATGCCTGCCAATCAGTGATGCCCATTGTGGGCACTGATTGCCATCCTTTGTGGGCACTGATTGGCATCCTTGGTGGTCTAGGGTGGCATACCTGGTGGTGGGCATCCCTGGTGGTTTTGTGGCATCCCTGGTGGTCCAGTGTGGGCATCCTGATAATAGATCAGCACAGACCCCCCCTGTCAGAGGAGCAGCCGATCGGCTCTCCTCTACTCGAGTCTGACAGACACGAGTGAGGAAAAGCCGATCATCGGCTCTTCCTGTTTACATCGTGATCAGCTGTGATTGGACACGGCTGATCACGTGGTAAAGAGTCTCTGTCAGAGTCTTTTTACGTAGATCGGCGCGATCGGCAAAGATCGCTGCGATGCGCGCCCTCGTGGGCGTGCAGCGGCTTAATATCCTGAAGACGTCATATGACGTCCGGTCAGTATATTGAAAACACTTTGCCACCGTCATTTTGCTATATGGCGGACGGCAAGTGGTTAAGTTCCAACTATCAGTATAATGTGTTATTAAGACTTAGCAGTAAGGCATTAAGTCCGAAAGTAATAGTGATGTTACTGTTTGCAATTTGTTCAGTATAACAGCTGGATAGTGTGTTTTCCCTTTAGTGTGTAACAGGGTATAAAAAATTTCAGAACAACTTCGGAAATTATGTCGGTCATACTCCTTGTACTGTAACTATAGAGTCATGGGGTGTATAATCTATAGGGAGTTGGAACTCCTCCCAGTTTTCTATGATCTTACTATGTGTGGAAGCGTCATCAACGTGTTGTCTTAATATATGTTATCTATTACTTAGCGTTTGTAATGATAAATGGCCTAGTGTCTTAGGAGATGTCAATTTCACGTAGGGTTGTGGTCACTGGACCCCTAGCAACCTAAACGAGATATGAAGTTTTTGGTAGGGCTAGGCATTGGTCAAATCAGGCAGATGAACTGGTAGGGATTGGTTATTGGGTTTATTAGGGGATAGGGAATATCAAGAGAAATCTCTTGTACGTTCGGGAGAGGATAAGAAGAGGGAAGGGATAATAAGAGGAACTCGCACGCATGAGTCGGGTAGAGGGGTAAGTCGGCCTAAAAATTGTTATTCTAGGGGTATTAGAATGCTGGGTGTATCCGTATAGTGTAGAAAAACGGGGGGTGGAAGGGTGGGAGTCAGAGGGAGTGATGAGGAGATGGGGAGGTGCATCATTTCTCCTCTCCCGACTCAGCATCATGTGCTAACAGTCTCCATTGAGATAGCATTTGAGAATATTCACTTGTTGTTTGAAAGTGGTGCCATCATGACCAGGTGTTCTGAAACTTGGATAATGTGTGTCTTTGGGTTGGTGTACAAGATCCTCCATCTCTGTCACTTTGTTTATTTGTCTGATCCAATCTCCCAATGTAAGTGGGTTGGCCGATTTCCATTGGGTTGGTATACACTTCTTAGCTGCATTTAGAAGGTGTAAAGTTAAGGAGCGATGGTATTCTTTTTTAGGGATGGAGGAGTGATGTAAAAGCATTTGGGCCGGGGAGAAGTATATCAGGTAAGGTGTAATTTGAGTAGTGAGGCAACATACTTCTTTCCAGAAAGGTTGAATCAAAGAGCAGGACCACCATATATATAAGAGCGATCCTTCCTTATCAGAGCATCTCCAGCAGTTGGGGAGGATAGTAGGGGAAATTTTATGTAGTCTAGGAGGGGTTTTGTACCATCTTGAGAATACTTTGAAGCTATTTTCCTGTGCAGAGACGTTAATTGTCCCTTTGTGAATATAAGAGTATATGTTTTCCCATTCTTCTTCTGAAAGGTCTAAGGAGAGTTCCCTTTCCCAACTATGACTGACTATGCTGGATTTGGAACTGTGGTCAGAGAACAGGATAGAGAACGAAATCAGGTGTCTTTGCGGGTCTTTCCTGGTACAAAGTGCTTCAATGTGTGTTGTCTAGAGTAGTCTGGGCGTGAGTGGGGGTCATTTAGAACATTTCTTAACTGAATATATGTCCAGAATGGGAAAGATTGGCCTGGCATCTGTGCAGAAAGTGTGGGTAGAGTCAGGAAGTTGCCCTTAGCAAAGAATTGTTGAGCTTGGACATCGGTGTGGGACCAAATTTCTGAAAGGAAGGTGTCAGATAGGCCTGGCAAGAAGTCTGGGTTGTAACGGATAGGAGTTAGTGGACCCTGTGAGGATGATATTGTAGATTTGTGGCATGCCTTTCTGAAGATTTTTAGCGTGTTGTCAATTAAGGGGTGTCGTTTACACTCTAGAGGTATGTGAGTTGAAGCGATCCATGGGAGTTAGCGTAATGGTAATGGGGAGAACGCGTGTTCTAGATGTACCCATGCTTTGATCTTAGAGTGTAGGTTCCAGTCTATTCAAAAAAGAAAAAAGTTTGGGACTTTATATGAGGTGCATATGAATATGCACCTCCATCCCTGTGGCGTTGCCAAAAATAGAGAAAAAGTTTTGGGACTTTGAATGAGGTGTGTTTCCAAAGATTGATACAGTGAGCACGACCTAAGTGTGAATACATTGATCCATATACCAAAGGTAAATGCACATTTCAAAAGGTACTTTATTAAAACCAGTCTATTATCCTTGTTAATTGACAGGCCCAGTGATATTTAACAAGGTCTGGAAGACCTCTGCCCCCTTTCAGCTTGGGTAGTATCAGTCTCTCAAAACTCAGTCTGGGGTATGATTTACCCCAAATAAATTCCATGTAGACTCTTCGGTAGGATGTGAAGAAGGTCTGCAGAATTTTTATGGGTAACGCTTGCATTACATATAATATCCTTGGCAGAATAATAATTTTGATTATCGATGCCCTGCCAAACCACGAAAAGAGGCCGTAGACCAAGATTTCAGGTCACGTTGAATGTTTTGAAGGATCGGGAGGTAGTTTTTGGTGTATAGGTCATCTAGTTTGGAAGGCAGTTGAATTCCAAGATACGTAATTGAGTCACGGCCCCAGCTGAATGGGAAGTTAGTTAGCATTGTGCGATCATATCCTTTTGTAGGGAGATATTCAGTGCTTGTGATTTTGCAAAGTTTATTTGTAAGTTGGTCAGGGTTTTGAACGTAGTAAAGTCTTTGAGTAAGTTGGCAATCGTAATGTGTGGTTCCATTAGAAAAAGGAGGATGTCTTCTGGCAAAGCGGCTAGTTTATAGATGTTTTTGGAGACGATGACACCTTTGATATCGGGGTTGGATCTAAGGCATCGGAGTAGAGGTTCAAGGGTGAGAACAAAAATTAATGGGGAGAGAGGGCAACCTTGACGCGTACCGTTAGATATCAAGGAGGCATTCGACAAGTGGCCAGACCTTGGCTATTGGGGCTGAGTAGAGGGTTAAGATGAGTTGTAGCATACGTTCTCAAATGCCACGCATTTTGAGAGCTTCAGACATATAGTCCCAGGCCACTCTATCGAATGCCTTCTCTGCATCCAGGGACAGAATGAAACCACGGTTGTGGGTTGATGTCAACAGTTTGTGTATATTAATTGCTTTTATGGTGTTGTCTCTTGCCTCTCTACCAGGTATGAATCTCACCTGGTCTATGGAGATGAGTTTGAGAAATAAGGGGAATATGCGGTTGGCTAGAACTTTGGCGAAAAAGTTTGAGATCTACGCTCAGTAGAGAGATTGGGCGATATGCGCCCAATGTGATGTGAGCCGTAAAGAGATCTCGGGTAGGGGGTTTTTCTATTGAGAGAGAGTTGAATGCTTTTAGGAAATGCGGTTTGAGCATGCCTATAAAAGTTTTATAGTATCCAGCTGTTAGGCTGTCTGGACCAGGGCTTTTTCTGGCCTTCATTTATTAGAGTGCCGCGTCGACTTCCTCAGAGGAAAGGGGGCGGTCCAGTTGTTCCGCTTCCAAATGGGATAAGGGTTTGGGGCTATAATCTTTAAGGAAATCTTGTATCATTTGGATCCTGGGAGCTTCTCTTGCCTGTGGTCTTGTGAGGCTAAGATTATAAAGCTGAGTATAATATTAAACAAAGAGGTTTGCTATCTCTTTATTGGCTACTATTTTACGTCCCGTAGAATCAGTGAGGGAGTGTACTGTTGTGGCTGCTTTTTTAGATCAGAGGGCTCTAGCTAGGAGTTTTCCAGATTTATTTCCATATTCAGAAAATATTTTTTGAGATAATATGTAGTTTAGTTTAGTTTTTTTTGCTAGTTTCTCCAATAGGTCTGTCCTGGCCTGGATGAGTTCTGGAAGGGAGAACGCGGCTTGGGTATATTTATGTGCCTTTTCTAAAGTGTGGATACGGGCTGTCAGTTTTTTTATGTATGATTGTTGTTCTCATCTGCATTTTGTGGAGATTGCAATTAGTTCTCCTCATATGATGCATTTATGTGCTTCCCTGCTCATCATTGGTGATATGTCTGGAGAGTTATTCTTGCAGAAATATTGAAGGAAAAGTCTATTCACTTCAGGTACTATTGTGTGGTCCTTGAGTAGGGATGGGTACAGGCGCAATGTCAAGGGTCGAGTTGGTACATCCGCAAATTCTAAGGATATAGATATAGGGTGGTGGTCAGATAAGTACATGGGGTCTATAATAACTTTAGGTAGCATCGGTAGATCTCTTTGCGAAATGAATAGATAGTCGAGTCTGGAGTAGCGGTCATGTGGGTTTGATTAGAATGTTTAGTCTTTTTTACGCTGGGGTGTAGTGTACGCCAGGAGTCATGTAGCGTGAGGTCCTGCAGTTGTGTTTTGATTGCTCGCAATGCTTTTTATGGCATTTTGGATGAAGCTGTGGAAGTGTAAAGAAGGGTGTTCAGGGGGACCTTAAAGTCTCCACCTAAAATTAATATGCCTTCTTAGAAGGCTGAGAATAGTTGTATTTTTGATCGAAAGAAAAGGACTTGTTTTGCGTTTGGTGCGTAAATATTTGCTAATGTCATAGGTTTCCCATGAATTGTACCCTTAACAAAAATGTAGCGACCTTCCTTATCTAAGCAGGTAGCCGATATTTGAAATGAGCAATGTTTAGCAAAGAGTATGGAGACCCCTTTGGACTTTGAATCGTTATTGGTCACATGTAGGGAGGTTGGGTAGTGAGCGTTTGAGAGTTTTGGGACAATGTCTGACTTAATGTATTTCCTGTAAAAAGATAATGTCGGCTTTATTTTTGTGCATCGAGAGAAGTAGTTGGGAGCATTTTTCTGGGATATTGAGACAGAGTGCATTTAGGGAGATGATCTTGAGGGAGGATTTAGTGTTTTTAGGAGATGGAAGTGTCATTGTAGAGGAAGACCAATCCTCTGCTCTTCTAGCTGTCAAGTTTACTTACTGTGCTTGGATATCTTGATATTGGAGGAGGATAAAGTAGACCGGTGGTAGGTAAAAAAAGGGAGGTTGGGGCAAGGGAGGGGATGGCAGGAGAGAAGGAAGGGTAGGATACAGGTGGGTGGTAAGGGGAGTGTGTTTGGGTGTAGACGTTATCTATTAAGGAATGAGAAACAAGGGTGGGAAAGGGGTAAGCATGGGGGAGATTCCAGCGACTGGCGAGAACCTGCTCGCTCGTCTGGGTGGATCAAACACATAATAGAAGGTGCGACTGGAAAGGTTCAGTGGTTAGGCTTAAAAGGATGAATGGGATCTTGTAAGGGTTGTTTTAATTACCACTGAGGGGATGAGGGCTTGTAGATGGTGGGGATTAGTGTACTAAATCTATAGGAAGTATCCTGCCGAGCTTATGAGGTATTAGAGCTTAATGGAGGAGGTTATGCAGGTGATGGGCATAGTTGTATGAGAGGTGGCTGGTTGTCAGGCAGGAGGGGTTGGGAGCTCTAGATGAGTGTAAGTGCTTTAGAGTCTGAGGTGTGTAGTTTGGAAGTGAGTGTTGTATAGACCTGTGTCACCCAATTTTGTATGTTGACAGCTACTGTAAAACTGTATGCGTTATCTTTACTGAACAGTAGAACAGATTAACAGTTTAACAAATCTATGAACTATTGAATCTCTAAGCCCAGTACTCAGGAGCGTAATCTATTAGTATGTCAAACCATCATGCACAACTTATTGTTCTAAGAGCAATGTATCTGTCTGTTAGGCAAAAACAGAACCATGTCCCTGCGTGCGTTCTCTATTTACTGGGGTAGTGGGAGGAGGATGTATTATCACCCTTCTGAAAAATTTCCTCCAACTACTTCAGTCAGTTTCTGCTTATCTGGAAGTTTCGCCACAGCTTGAAAAAAAATGTGCATGAGCCAGATGTATGCATATCATGTTAGTATAGTAAGGATCTGGCTGGGTTATACCATCTGGATGGACTGAAAGAGTGGTATACTAGATATACCTTGCACAGTTATCATGAGTAAAGGGTAACGAATTCCTCAGCTAGTGACTGAGGGAACTGTTATAGTTAGAGAGCATCCCAATAGGGATTCACGGTAGGCATGACATTCCTCCAAAATGCGTAGACTGTTCGATCAGAGTGCTTTTCGGAGAATAGAAGTTAGGGGTATATGTAATTTAAGAACATTGGGAGACAGTGGGGGTCATTCACTATAGCATTGCTAATTAACACTAATCTCACTAATCAGCGCGATTAGTGCTAATTACCATTTTAGTGCTAATTAGTGCAATTAGTGCTAATTAGCCATAAAATGGTATTTACTATAGCGCTGGTAAAAAAAAAATACTCCCAAAATCGAATTTACTATAGTTCCCTGAAATGAAATAGCGCCCAAACCCTTACTATGCTAAAGCCTGTAGAATTGCACATGGAAATATTGTTTAGAACATGATATAATTGCCTAAATGGTAGTGAAATATAAATATATATAAATTCCCCGTTTTTGTACAACTAGGTGCCAACACAATTGAGCATGTTCAGACCTGCAAATAGCTCTCATTTTAGCTCAGGTGTCTTTTTTACAAGGCACTATAGTAAATATCAAAATGAGCACTGTGTTAAAGAGCATTTTTTGGAAGTGAAAATCGGCGCTTTTATAGTCCAATGCAAGTTTTAGCCATTGATTCTAATGATACAATTGTAATTTTCCCAAATAAATCCTTTTAAAGGGGTTGTAAACCCACATGAAAAAAAGACCTGCAAGACAAAGGCATAATGAGCTAGTATGCATAGCATATGTGATGTTTTGTAATACTCATTATGTAATACTCACCTGAGATCGAAGCCCCTGCTGCGGTGCACGTAAACAGCACCAGGCGGCTACATTTCTCGCCGGAGTTACTTCCGGGTATCGCGGCTCCGACACTGTGATTGGCCGGAGCTGCGATGACATCACTGCCGCGCTTGCGTTAACAGCACACTCACTGAAGCAAACAGCACGTACATGCCATTGCTTCAGTGCGCATGTGCCGATGACGTCGGCATATTCAGATACAGGGGATATCTCCTAAACTGTGTAGGTTTAGGAGATATCTGGGTAGCTACAGGTAAACCTTATTATAGGCTTGCCTGTAGCAAAAAGTGGATTTTAAGGGTTTACAACCACTTTAATGTTGAGATGAAATGTATCTTTCTCTGAAATAAATTTTCTTTTGCAACATTGTTGCTTCTACTAGAGATGAGCCCGATGTTCGAGTTGAACAATTTGGGGTGTTTGTGGCAAATTCGAAAGCCGTGGAATACCCTTTAAAAGTCTATGGAAGAAATCAAATGTGCTAATTTGAAAGGCTTATATGCATGGTATTGTCATAAAAAGTATTTGGGGACCTGGGTCCTGCCCCAGGAGAGATGCATCAATGCAAAAAGTTTTAAAAACGGCTGTTTTTTCGGGAGCAGTAATTTTAATAATGCTTAAATGAAACAATAAAAGTGAAATATTCCTTTAAATTTCGTACCTGGGGGGTGTCTATAGTATGCCTGTAAAGTGGCGCATGTTTCCCGTGTTTAGAACAGTCCGAGAGAAAAATGACATTTCTAAAGGAAAAAAAAGTCATTTAAAACTACTCGTGGCTATAATGAATTGTCTGTCCCGGCAATACAGATATTGAAAAAAAACGGCATGGGATCCCCCCCAGTCCATTACATACAAATGTACCCCTACCATTTCACAAAAAAAGTGTCAAAATGGTAAAAATGACAAGACACGGCTTGGGAAAAGTCCTTTATTAAAAAATAAAAAAATAAAAATGTCCCATGAAGTCTTCTTCTTCTCTTGCTCTGCCGACGGACCTAAAAAGAAGAAAAAAAATGCGATCGGCCGCCTCTATGAGAAGCTCCTGCTGTATGATGCATCTTCGCTTTGACAGTTCTTTTATAACTGAGGGCGGGGCCACACCATGAAATTCCCAGGTGACCCCGCCCCCTCAGACGCACAGGGACTTCCCTATGGCTTTCCCGAGGCATCAGAGGGGGGCAGGGCCAACTGGTTACAGAAACTTTTTTGGTCTGTCAGCGGAGCAAGAGAAGAAGAAGACTTTGTGGGACATTTTTATTTTTTAATAAAGGACTTGTCTCAAGCCGTGTCTTGTCATTTTTACCATTTTGACACTTTTTTTGTGAAATGGTAGGGGTACATTTGTACCCCGTTACCATTTCACACAGGGGGAGGCCTGGGATCTGGGGGTCCCCTTGTTAAGGGGGGCTTCTAGATTCCGATAAGCCCCCCACCCACAGACCCCCACAACCACCGGGCAAGGGTTGTGGGGATGAGGCCCTTGTCCCCATCAACATGGGGACAAGGTGCTTTGTGGGCCTACCCCAAAGCACCCTTCCCATGTTGAGGGCATGTGGCTTGGTACGGTTCAGAAGGGAGGCGCTCCCTCATCTCCCCTCTGTTCCTCTGGCCTGCCAGGTTGCGTGCTCGGAAAAGGGTCTGGTATAGATTTTTGGGGGGACCCCACGCCATTTTTTAAAAATTTTGGCATGGGGTTCCCCTTAAAACAGGTCTGGTATGGATTTTAAGGGGGGACCCCCACGCCATTTTTTTTTTCAATTTTGGCGTGGGGTTTCCCTTAATATCAATACCAGACCTGAAGGGCCTGGTATGGAATTTGGGGGGACCCCCACACAATTTTTTTTTCATTTTGGTTCGGGGTTCCCCTTAATATTCATACCAGACCCGAAGGGACTGGTAATGGACTGGGAGGATCCCATGCTGTTTTTTTCAATGACTTCTTTTATCTGTATTGTCGGGACTGACAATTCATTATAGCTGCAAGCTGTTTTAAATGACTTTTTTTCCTTTAGAAATGTCATTTTGTTCTAAACATGGGAAACATGCACCACTTTACAGGCATACTATAGACACCCCCCAGGTACGCAATTTAAAGGAATATTTCACTTTTATTGTTTCACTTTAAGCATTATTAAAATCACTGCTCCCAAAAAAACGGCCATTTTTAAAAAAAACTTTTTGCATTGATACACGTTCCCTGGGACAGGATCCAGGGCCCCAAACACTTTTTATGACAATAACTTATATAAGCCTTTAAAATGAGCACTTTTGATTATTCATGTTCGTGTCTCATAGACTTTAACGGTGTTCACGTGTTTGAACAAATTTTTTGCCTGTTCGGCTCATCCCTAGCTTCTACTTCAAATATTTAGTTTTTAAGAATGCTAGAATGTGGAATGTTTTGATGTTTTGGTAAAATATATTTTTCTCTGTCACTTTCACTTGTTACTCGCCATCTCACAACAATCTTTACCCAAACTCACACAGGTGTCTTTACAAAGCACAAACAATACCATTGCTGATGCAAATTTAAAATGAGTCACAATTTTTTGTGCTTTTTATTATTTCCAAATAATCATGATTTGAGCCCAAAAAATGTGATATGTGTACCAACATCTGAAATCAAAATGTGATTTCCAAATATTTGAGGGTAATATCAATATTTTACACTCACCCACAAAGAACCAGCAAATATTACAGAATAAATCAAGAAGAATAACTCTTGAGTAATGTAATTCCATCACCTGTATGTCCAAAGAAATGCAGTATGTATGTGTATTTATGTGTAGGAGGTTCTTACGTGTGGCAGTTCCATGGCTTACAGATTAGAACTTCTGCTTAGCATCCCTGAGCATCTGGGTTCTGAATCCCAAACATGCTGCTTCATGTAGAGACATTGTCTCATCTCTCAGGTCCTAAAACTATGTCTAAATGTAGTGTTTATGTGTAGGAGGGTTCCACCACCATTGTAAATCTTGACAGATACACTATCTCGTCAAAAGTATTGGGACACCCGCCTTTACATACACATGAACTTTAATGGCAGCCCAGTCTTAGTCTGTAGGGTTAAAAATTGATTTGGCCCACCTTTTGCAGCTATAACAGCTTCTGGGAAGGCTCATGTGTGTTGAAAGGCAAGTGTCCCAATACTTAGGCCAATATATCGTATATTGCTTGTGACACTGAGCATGGCTATGGACTTAGGGCTGGTTCATACCACAGAAATGCAGAGAACATGTGTGAGGCTGTCTGCTGGTGGGCAGCCTCACACAGGTTCTGTCTAGCAGCAATTTTGACTAGCAGCACTGGGGTTGCTGGTTCAATTCCCCAAGATGCGAATGCTTGTGTTGAAGTTTATATGTTCTCCCTGTGTGGGTTTCTCACCACAATCCAAAGACATGCTGGCATTTTATTTGTCTCCCATTGAAATAGTCTCTAATGTAAGAAAATTAGTTTTGGACTTTAGATTGGAAGCTCACTGCAGCCAGGGACTGATGTTAATGTTTGTTAGCACTAATCATGCCCAGGGCTAACACAGTTCCAAATAGTATTATGTGTTCCTGTCCATCAGGAGTACTTCTATTGGGCGTGTGTCAGTGTGCTAACAATACAACCTACCTTATATAAAGGGCTGAAGTGGGGGGGGTTGTTTGGCCTGAGAAGGTCAGGTTTTTTGCTGTGATTTGTGGGGGGAGAAGGAATGATATTGTGTCTATTGACAAATGCCCAACTAGGGCTGTTTGTTTGATGAAATTATTTCAATCAAAAGTGGGTTTATGTGGCCATGCTGTCAATGTTGTGTGTGTATTGTTCCTGTCTGACCATGCAAACATGGTTTGGTAGCATGTGCTGACCTTCTACTCTTTGATCTCATTGCTTAATCATGTACACAGAAATGCAGCTTCCAGCAGAACATGGTCACCAATGTATGTATGTGTGTGGATTTGTGGGGTGGTGGTGGGAGTTATATTTTGAACATGTGCTTTTTTAATATTATGTTGGAATGCTTTGTAAGAATGCCTGTTAAGTATGTTTCTATAATCTTGCAGATAAAAATGTGATGCGTTGCCCGTTATACACTGAAAGTAAAGCTGTGTCCACTCTAAGGTTTAGACAAATTTTAGATTGTAAGCTCCTATGAGCAGGTCCCTTAAAACCCAATTGCTAACTGTTTTGCTAAATGTAGCACCATATATCCTGTAGAAATTTTTTTGAAGCTATTAAATTAACGTACATAATTTTGTTTCTGCTGGCAAAATAAAAGTACATTATTGAGCTTGTTTTTTTTTTTTTTCTCTTTTCTTTCTTCTTTTTAATTAGTTTTGGGGGTGGTGGTTATGGGGAATTGCAATATCTTTTATATCTTATCTTTTCTATATGTATTTGTGCACCAAAAAGAATCTCTTCGGCAAACCTGCAAGTAAATGATAAAGCTGGAATCTTTATATATAACAGCTGTGGAGAATTGCAGGTAATAAATTCAGCTGGTGGATAGTCAGTGTTATATGTGTCAGCTCTGGTTTACATTGGTGCGATTTGACATGTCAAAACGGTGGCAATTGCACAGTTCTAATTGTTGCGGCACCCCAGTTTCCAAAAGTAGTTTCTGTACTACTTTTTGGCGACTTCGGGGTGCAATTTTTATTGACATCATTGCAGAAACCTGCACAGATGTCTCTGAAGTCAGGACTGACATTCGGGAATGAAATTGCATGAGTTCAGCTGAACTCATACGATTTCCTCCCGCTGTCAGTGTGAACCAGGGCTCAAACTGGGCCTTTGTCCTTGTAATTCACCTGCTGCTATCCCAGGGACACCATTTCTTATCAAACTCCCTTAAGTTTACCTTCAAATATCATATGTAGAAATACAGATTTGCATTTCTGAAAAGAAACAAATTCTAATGGTTGCAATCAAATATTCGCAGCTGCGATCAAAAGAGTGTGGTTTCACCTTCTGACCCAGAAATTAGTCATTGTAATCACCCGGAAGTTCCTGTGCTGGTCAGGATCTCCATCTAGGTGGACATGGCTAGGTCCCTCTTTAGTAAAAAGGAGGTGCTGCTTCTTTGCCGGGTAAGTGTAGGATTTGTACTTGTGCTTACTCATTGTATCGGTGGATATGGTAGTTAGATTTGGTGTAGGTGGGGTTAATTGATTTGTTTGGCATCACCACATTTGCTTCTGGCCCATGTGCACACATCGCTTCCTGCATTTGTTCTGCTGATGTAAATCAGTAAGGACTATGCAGATATAAATGAGAGCTCCTTTCTATTAAAATATGTATGGCTTGTTTCATAGTTGGGTGACTTTTTTAGCAAATTTGGACCTCCAAGTTGCATGACAAGTTGTGCCCCATGATTCTTAATGATAACCATTCATATCTGTGCTACTTCAAGTTGTAACAACTTCAAAGTAGTCCCTGTACTTTTGTTAAATTTTGGCATGGGGGGGTCCCCTCCAAATCCATACTAGACCCTAAGGGCCTGGTTTAGACCTGGGGGGGGCCATGCAGTTTTTTAAATTTTTTTTGGCAGGCATTTTTTTTGACTTGCAGTGGGGAAGATGCTGACAGCTGAAGATTAATTGGTTGTTAAGGACAGCTGGCTTCCCTGCCCCCTGGTTAGCAACCAGCTATATACAATGTTAAAATAAGAACCGCAAAACACATCAAAAATCACATCACAAACGCAACAGTTGCGTTTCTGGTGCAGTTCCATTGAAATCTATTACATGAAAAACTTTGCACCAAGTTTACTATTTATACAATTTATGTATTTATAGAAGGAAATGAGAAACAATATTTTAATTTGTGAAAATAACATGCTTTAAGTATTATTTCAGTTAAAAAAGAATGTGTCATAAATGAATTTAGGTATATCTGGAAATCTTACAATTTTCCCACAGGTGGTGTATTGTAATAATGCTTCTAAATATAGTTTATTCTTCTGATTCTAGCATTTGTAAAACCAATATTGCCAAAACAATGTCATTTTTTCACATTTTTGTAATTGCCTTTTATTAAGTGCATTACTGTGAATATATTATATACATATATTCTTGTCATAGAACTCTCCCCATTACAAAAAAAGTTAACTGAATAATTAAACTTCCAAAGTTCACATCAGCTTCCTACCTATGTAATAAGTGTTGGAGGTTTTGCCATTTTCCATCTAAATAAATTGATTGCTGCAGGGAATTTTTTTCCATTTAGTTGTTAAAGATCCCCATTGGATGTGACAGCAGATAAATTGCTCTGTGCTGGCCTTCTGGTCAGACTTTTAGTGTTTACTGGAATGGTACCTCACGATGAGCCATAAGTGATGTGGAGACCATTAAATGTTGTAAGATTCCATGAAAAGATTTGAAGGTATTGGAACTGAGAGTGTTTTAAACATGGAAGCCTAAGATAACGATAAATATTAAATGCCAATAGGTGGAGAAAATAATTATTTTAATTTTGAGTCTAGCTTTGCAGCATAGATAGAAAATTATATGAATAAAATGTGACTACCACATAGTTTTTAACACTTGATGGGCAGTTCAATTTCTGGCCAGGTTACCGCTCATACAAATGAAAAGTAATCATATCCATTTAGGATTTCCACTTAGCGCGCAGCTGCCACAGAAAAAAAAAGAAATAGTTAAGATATTACTCCTGTAAATTTAGTCATTTGTAAAATGGATGGAGTGCTTAAAATCAGGGAAATATTAGGAGGGGAAATGTTATCATGTACAAGTTTTTATCTTCAAAAAGGTCACCTGACTCACTAGATTATCACAGCTGCCTGCATGTTTAAATGTAATAGAAGTGAACTGTTAAATACCCTAAGTAAATAATTAACAGACTGCTAAAAATGTATTTTGGGGTACACAAGAGTTCTATCTATTTATCTATCTATCTATCTAGAAACCCATTGTGACCCGAAATCATATCTTCTAGGACACAGTTACCCTGGCGCTCAGACTCTCATGCTTCAAAAGATTTTTCACAGCGTGAGACAAACTATGAAAGTGACCTGAAATTTTATCTAGTTAAGGCACAAGGTCTAGACAGGGAAAGAAAATTTGGGTTTCCTTGGCCACCACTTTGTGCTAGGTTTTCACATTGTAGTAGCTTGTAAAAGAAGGAACACAATACACAAACATGTAGTGGCACTCCTAATATTAACAATTCAGCTGCTAATTAAGGAATTAATTCTAATAAGACCATCAGAGAAGGGCAGTATAAAAACATTTCTGTCCAAAAGTGAATGAATAAGTCAAAGAATGCACTTGGCTAGGCAGACACCCAACTAGGAGAAATGCCAGTATCTTGGGCTCTAAGGGCCAATGCCTCCTGCAGCTTCTTACAGGCCTAAATCAACCTTCTATCCAACGCATGCAAAGCGATCCTTTGTTGACACCTTCTATCATGTCATATATGAGGAATTACTCAAATTTTGTACCTCAACTACTGGTAATAGGGTTACCACTATAATAATCTCAGCAAATGGGAATCTAAAGCTCTTAAGGTCCCAGGGGAAAATCATGATTTTATTATAGGGATACTTTATAAATGTCAGTCCACTCATCTTCTTGCTCTGCCTGCCTTTTGGCAGGTTAAAGCTACATTTAACAAACAGCTATTGATACATCAATTTCCTGTAACAGACCTGCATGGCTGCAAGCCATAGTCTGACATTAATCAACACGCCCTCGATAGTGTCTTTTACCAACATCACCATTAAGGTAAATTTAGGTAAATTTAGGTATGGTATATGCAGAGTATTAGAGCATAAAGGTCTGCATTAATGGATACTAATATAGCTCTATGCATCCACATACAACAATTGTTTAAACACCATCTTGAACCATGTAAAATCAACTTAACACATTATCTTTTAAGTCTAAACTTCTCACTCATCTAAAATTATCTGATTATCATCAGTCTTCCTTTTTCTCTCATCTTTACTTGTTTTGGTTCATTTGTATTTATTTTTGTTTTTGCCCTCTTCATTGTTTTTGTTCTTTTTGGTTCTGTTTTTGATTCATTTCTTCCCATTGCACTCCCCTATCATACAAACCATGTTCATTCACACACAATGCGTATTCACCCTCATAACCACTCACATCCTTTCACTTTGGTTTGCACAAATCACACATTCAGGTCACCACACAACAATTTTTCACTCCTTAGTGCTTCAGCCAACACTACCATTCACACCCCTAATACATCAACACTTCAAACAAGACACACACACTAAGAATGTATTTATTTATTTGTTATTAACAATTAATAGTATGATAACACTATTATAATGCAGATATATATTTACAGTGATCACTGGAAATTACTCTGACCATCTAATAAAATCTCAGAATTAAACTAGTATCACCTAACATATTATATATGATATCTTTGGGGTTTTGCTGCAGGTGTGGACCTCCCACCCACACATGCCCCCGAGGATGTCTTACAGTGTGACTCCTTGTAAGCCATACAGAGTGGAACGATATCCCTCCTTGGAGTGTGAGTGGCCAAATGATACATGGGATCATCAAATTGATTTTAAAGGATTTCTGGTCAGGAGATCCCCCCATCTATACCTTTCATTGGTAACTATACCTTATGCTTACAATAACTGTCCATTAACTATCTGTTGACATTTTAAATGCTAAATATAATTTTCTAACAGCAAAGAAACCCCTTGAAGAAGACCTTGACCGTATGGATCGAAACGCATCGAAACTTTATACAACAGACATTCTGATATGTGATGCTGTGTACAAATTTTTGTTTGCATTCTTTGTATTTGGGAATGGTATTATATTAAGAATTGCACAATAAAAATCAATTGTGTATGTGATTTTGCGCAAAACCTCTAAGTGAGCTTACTAATAGTAAACAATGAAAAAATAAATAACCTGGTGATAAATTCCATAAATAAATCCACAATTAAAAAAATTTATTTATGGAATTTATCACCAGGTTATTTATTTTTTCATTGTTTACTATTAGTAAGCTCACTTAGAGGTTTTGCGCAAAATCACATACACAATTGATTTTTATTGTGCAATTCTTAGTTCTTAGGTAGTGAGTGGTGTTCACTATTTTTTGATTTTGCAGCATTACACACGTAATTTTACACGGTTTTACTTTAGTAGCGCAGAAGTCTATCTTAGGATATCTCACAATGGTATTATATCCCCTTACCAGAGCTCATATTTTAACTGCTATGTGTCTATGCTATGTTAATTTTCTAATAAAGAATTAACTTTTAATTAACTATTTTTTTTAATTTACTAACCTTGCTGCTAAAAAAACCCTGGGGGAACTCTCCCATATTATACTTTATTTGGGGTGTGCAGCACCAATATCTCTCATACCATGTGTCTTCCCTGTGCTGAAGAATTCGGCCTTGGGTGGTGGTGGTGGTGCCACAACACTGTAAGCCCTCACAGATACTCTTGTTGGGTGCAGGAACGGGTCCTGCTGTCAAATATTATATCAAACATTGTAATTATATGCCCCTGTTAAACAGGGGCAGAAAAAATGGGCCTTGGGTGGTGTTGGTGGTACCACAACACTGTAACCCCTCACAGATACTCTTGTTGGGTGCAGGAATAGACACTGCTGTGAAATATTATAGCTGCACTGTATTGTGTACTATATACACCACCAGAAGTGTAGTGGAAACTGTACACACTGTATTAGACACTGTGTACACTGCCTGCACTGTATTAGAAACTGTACTACAGCTGCACTGTATTGTGTACTGTGTACACCACCAAAAGTGTAGTAGGAACTGTACACACTGTATTAGATATTGTGTACACCACCAGAAAAGTAGTAGAAACTGTACTATGGCTGTACTGTATTGTGTACTGTGTGTATATATACATATATATATTAATACACTGCCTGCAATGACTGAATATTGAGTAAACTCTGACTATATAGTCTATGCTAAATGCAGAGTAAGTATATATATATATATGTATATGTATATATATGAGTATATGTATATACCATATACCGCCTGCACTGTATTAGAAACTGTACTACAGCTGCACTGTATTGTGTACTGTGTATATATATATATATATACACACGAGACTGTGTGTGTATATATATATATATATATATATATATATATATATATATATATTAATACACTGCCTGCAATGACTGAATATTGAGTAAACTCTGACTATATAGTCTATGCTAAATGCAGAGTAAGTATATATATATATATTACACTGCCACTAACTGAATAACCTGCCAACTTAATCTAACTCAAGCTATCTCTATGTTCATGCCAACAACACTACACATGGCCTCTGTGTAAGCAGCCTTATATAATGTGGGGCGTGGACTTAGTCCCCCTGAGCCATGATTGCCCAAAGGCACCCTGCCTTTGGCCAATTATGGCTCTCTCAGCAGAGCGCGCTGTGATTGGTGCATGCAGCGGGCTGCCACCCGAGGTCGAGTCAAACTTATGTTCAACCAGAACATCGAGTTCATCCCTATTTGATTATAAAACAGGCTGATAAGGGAGGCAGTTTGGTGGTGCATGAGTGGACTAATTACATGAAGGAAACCTATAGGTTACTTATGGACAGATCCGCTTATGCAAAATTACCTAAGGACCCTTTGCCTGAGTATAAGGTGGAACTCAAAGAGCTGATGGACATTGTACTTGCAGAGGGAATAATAAATAAAATGAATTTGTTAGCTTTCTTATATCAGGATCTGTATCAAGCACTGTATTGTTACCATATTCCAAAGATGAACAGAATCTCCCAGGGAGACGCATAACATCTGCCATGGCCGTATTACCCGTTGACTTTGTGTATACATAGACCGCTATTTACAGCCCAATTTCAGTTCCCTGCCTTCTTATGTTCATGACCCTGGTGTCTGATTATCTTGACAGTTGCAGATCATGCAGGAAAATATAGTACAGTGGTAGACCCCTTTTTCATCTGGAGGGGAGTAGTAAAGATTTGAACAGTCAGATTGGAACTGTCAACCAGTTGTCTTACAAACCAGGAAGAGAGTTGGGGGAATTAAAAAAATGTAAATGTTTAAAAGAGAAATTTGCCGGAGCACCATGACAAAAACTGGGCATGGCCAATTGCATCCCTAGATTTTCCCACATTACTCCTCACATTAATAATTTAAAGAAAATATATTCCGGGTGCATCAAAACAAAAGGCGTTCCATATCTTACAGTTCATTTTCTTTCTAAAGCAGCCACAGTCTATGTAGAACAGTGTTCTGTGTGGGACCTTTGCTCTGTGTAGGGAAGCAGTAATTTCTCTGTTTCTCTGTGAAAAGCAAATATAAACCTCAAGCTGGGGTTTTAAAGGCAATGTAACAGAAAAAATATTCTTTTAAATAAAAATAATTTATTGATACATAAATAATTTCATGACATACAAAAATGGACTTAAATAATCGTGTAGATTTTAAAAGATCAAATTGCATGAGAGTTTAGAAAATAGAAAAAAGAAAGGTAATGATAATCATAGACCATGATACATCCTACTACAAGATACAATCACCACCAGTGCAATACGGTGGCGTCAAGTAGCAGTATTCCAACGCGTTTCAACTTATAGCATCAAAAGAGTCTTCCTCAGGGAAAGATTGTATCACATTCTAAGAGAGATCAAAATAGCAATGTTACAAGCTGCATAAATATGTCACATGAATAATCAAGTACATAAAGTCCACCAAATCAACTTACATTTTTCATGCATTTGTAGAAAAGAAAAAGATAAAGTGCATTCCCAGTGCCAAGATAGAGGGGTCTCTGTCATCCATTGCCAACGCTGCCCTACATCCTCTACAGGATGACAGGATACATATATAAAAGATCCAAAGACATGGCGACCAAAGGGTACAACTTGATGGCTTCTATAAAGATAAGAGTGCAAGATGTAAAAAAATGGGAAGAATCCTCCCTGGGATGTCTATTCCCAGAGATATTCCCATCTAAGCAGTCCTAACCTAACCATCTAGGGCTTACCTTGTGGATTAGAGTAACAGGGCCACTAGTTTGGGTCCTGTATTGCCATAATAGAAGGAGGCGTCATGTAACCACGGCAACGCCATGCCTCTCAACCGAGACCTGACGCCCCACACCACCATTGCCTAAGGGGCGTGGGTGAGGTAGCTCGAGGGAGGGAGGCGTCGCATCGCCACGGAAACGCCACACACCTCAACTCAGTGGAGATCTGATGTCCAGCGCCATGGTCACAGGGTCCCTTTTAGGGGGGTCCTGGGTGGACCCCTAAATCGTCAGGGACATGCTCAATTTGAGACTGAATTCTAGGAGGGTTTATTTATTATTATTTTTTGTTTCTATCACAATTATACGTTTATTTTTCAGATCTATTTAGTGTTATTCACTTATATGTTTTGATAGCAACTGTATGCTGATCTTTACGATTAATGTACATGTTCATATGAAAAATTAATTTCTAATTCATCATTTGTTTCCCAGTGTCAGGGTTTTGAGTCTCTTTATGCCTCCGTTTCTCCAATTGGAGGATTTGCCCCCTCTGTTCCCTCATCCCTACCCGGCATTGGGGGGCCGCAGTGATTTACACTGCGGCGTCCACACCCCCAGACTCTGACCTATCAGAGCAGGGGACTTTATTGTATAATGCATAATGCATAATGCATATGTATAATGCATATAATTGCAAAGAGCAAGACAACTAGTAGATATACGATTGAAGAAATTGGAACTGTCTTATGCTATGCTATTTCCAGCTAGGTTAAGAGTAAAGACACAGGACAATACGTTTTTTTTTTTTTTACAACACCAGACTCAGCGTCTAAATGGCTGGATAATTACATACATCCAAATTAATTTCTTAACGTGGTATGGAAAGTTGTGAATAATTTTTTTTTTGTGTTATTTTTTTGTTTTGGTCAGGGTGGGTTCTACTTCTGGGACCTTTTGGATCATATAACCCCTATGATTGTATCTGTGTTTTTGTTTTTGTCTTTTACGTGTTTTGTTCTGTGTTTGTTTGTCTTTGTTTTATATTTTGACTTGTCTGGCTCCACTTTTAGGGGCCTTTCATTAATTCATATGATTGTTTTTCAGTTTTTTGTTTTTTGTTATTGTCTTCCAAGTGTTTTGATGCATGTCTTGTCTTATTTATTTTTTTGTCCTTCGTGTGTGGGTTTTGGTTGCTTGTTTGTCTTTGTCCTATTTGTTTTATATGTTAGTCTGGTTACACCTTTCACTAAACCTCCGCATATCAACTCCATCGTTAGGCTCCTGTTTCAGATCTCCTCTCCTCCCTCTCCTTCGCCCTTCACCTCCCTATCTTTGAGCTCCTGGGAATTAAGTGATGGATGGTACTATAATAAATATGAAGATAGTTTGTAAACTCTTGATATCCTTTCTTTCTTTCAGTCTCTCCCCTCTTATATGTCTATGCTTTTTGCCCTTCTACTCTATGGCCAAGTGGCTATTGAAGTATAAATATAGTCTGCAATATGTTTATAAGTGAAGTTAAAATATATGATGTAATTGTTTTATGACCTCTCAGAAAGATGTAATAATATCATGGAATGTTAGAGGCTTGGGTACTGCATCAAAATGGCAGGCTATCATAACTTCACTGACGAGATTTTCACCTTCTATAATTTGTTTTCAAGAAACCCACTTACTTCCTCACACGTTACATTACTTAAAGAAAAATCAGTTTAGAACTCAATTCCATTCAACATATACATCATAATCTAGAGGGGTATCCATTATTATAGCCAACACATTTGATTTTCAATGTAGACAGGTTAGGAAGGATAGTAGGGGCCAATATATTTTTTTGGATTGTGTATTGGCTGGACAAAGATGTATATTGGCAAATATTTATATTCCACCACCATATTCTCCTGAAATTTTGAAGGAATTTATCATGTTTGTATCCGATAAACCAGATAGACTATGCATGATAACTGGTGATTTCAATAATTATATGGATCCATCAATGGATGAATTTTCCTTATCGGATAGAGGATATCCACAGGGGACCACAGCCTTTGTCAAATACACAGCGGAAATGGGATTACTTGACCTTTGGAGATTGCGAAATCCAACCAGTAGACAATTTTCATGTTTTTCAAGTACATATAAAACCTTATCTAGAATAGATTTAGCACTGGGGTCTGACTGCCTATTGCCGTGTCTTAGTGAAATCAAATATGAGGCCAGAGGTATATCCGACCATTCACCTTTGATACTATCCTTTTTATTTAGGATTAATGTGGGGAATAGATTGTGGAAGGTGAACCCTTACTGGATCTCACTTATTCCTCCAGACGAAATTAAATTAGAACTTATTACATTCCAGCAGATGAATAAATCTACTGTATCGCCCTTAATATACTGGGATACACAGAAAGCTTACTTTAGAGGCCGTCTTATTTCACAAATCTCAAAAAAAAAGAAACAATCTAGAGCTTGGGAAAAAAATCTTGCTGATAGTATGTCACAAACTGAAGCATTATATATAACTAACCCTAGTAAAAGTACTTATACACAATGGATAAATAGTCAAGAAAAATATAGCCATAAAAAAGCAGAGAATAAAAGGTTCTTTTTGCAGCAACCTTACTTTGAGGAGGGAGAAGGAACAGGACATATATTGGCCTCTATTGTAAAGGTACAGCGATCAACATCCCTTATTACGGAAGTTCATACTTCTGAATACGGGAAGACCAACACCCTAGAGATCCTAGAAGTGTTCCGGACTTTTTACCAGAAGTTATATACAAGTAGGACAAGAGATCACGAGGAGGATATGAAAAAGTTCTTTGAGTTCATTAATTTGCCAAGGTTGACAGATGATGATAGGGAGATATTGGAGGAACCATTAACACTAGATGAATTGAGGGGTGTAGTGACCAATTTAGCCAACAATAAATCTCCTGGGTCAGATGGCCTTCCAGGAGAAATTTATAAAACATATGGAGATTTGATATGGATTACCTGATCTCCTAATGGTTTTTAATCATGCCTACGAGGTGGGATCTTTACCCCCCTCGATGAAAGAGGCTGTGATCATTTCTATTCTGAAACTAGGTAAAGATCAAACAAAGCCTGATGCATACCACCCTATCTCCCTGTTAACATCGGACGTTAAACTCTTGGCAAAGATAATGGCAACTAGACTTTCAAAGTATATTGATAAATTAATACATCATGACCAATCAGGTTTTATCCCAAATAGATCAGTAGCCAATAATATTAGACGCTTATTTTTAAACCTGCAGGTACCCATAGATAATACTGGAAATAGAGCTATCATGTCGTTGGACGCCTCCAAGGCATTTGATAGTATTGAGTGGAATTATCTATGGGCGTCCCTAAAAAATTTAATAGGACCAAAATTCACTAGGTGGATACAATTGTTATATAACTCCCCGAGTGCAAGAGTACAGATTAATGAATCAACTTCATTACCTTTTTTTTTGAAGAGAGGAACAAGACAGGGTTGCCCCTGTCTCCTCTCCTTTTTGCACTGGCTGTGGAACCCCTGGCGGAGGCTATTTGGAAAAATCCAGACATTGTGGGATTCCAGAGAGGTGCAGGCGAAGAAAAAATAGCACTCTTTGCCGATGATGCTCTAGTTTTTCTGGGGGATACACATTACTCTATGTCTAAAGTTATCTCACTTATTGATCATTTTGGTCCATTCTCAATTCCACCACCAACTGGGATAAATCAGTAATAATGCCGAATGATCCGATGAACCCGACGGAATTGGGGCTTCCACACCAGAATCACCAGATTAAGTGTGTTACGTAATTTAAGTACTTGGGGGTAATAATCACCTCAAATGTTAAGGATTATATAGATAAAAATGTATTACCTCTTCTAGGTAAATTCAGGCAACAAAGTAAAACCTGGAGCAAATTCCTATTAACTATGATAGGGAGAGCAAATCTGGTGAAGATGGTGTGGCTCCCCCAATTGCTATTCAAATTACATAATTCCCCAGTTTGGTTGACATCAAAATTATTTAGGACATTAGACTCTATATTTAGAGACCTTATTTGAAAACATGATAAACCAAGAATTAAACTTGAAACACTCCAACAGGCACAAGATAGAGGTGGAATAGCGGTCCCTAATGCTAGACTGTACTTTTTCGCAGCACAACTTCAACACTGGTGTGGTTGGGAGGAGATAGATGATCAAGACCCTATACAGAATATAATAATGACTCAGTTTAAACCTTTACCACTAGTTCAGTGAATAGTCTCCCACAGATTTTATGAGAAGAGAAAATTTCTTTTTTATCTAATCCATAAACCGTGGGAGACAAGACGCATTATTACGCAGCATAAGGGATATACAAGACATATGCCAATATGGGAGAATTTTTGTTTACCCAAGATAAATAAATTACCAGAATTTTTAGAATGGAAAAGGGCTGGGATAAATTTCCTTTACCAGATATTTGAAAGGGATACTTTACTGTCTTTTAGTATATTGAAAGATCGCTTCCAACTATCAAAGTCTAACTTCCATCAGTACCTTCAGATTCGCCATGCTCTACAAAGCCAAGCTTTAACATTTCAATTTCAATATAATCCATCAGAAATTCTACTGAAAGCAACTTCAGTTAGACTTACTAAACAGGGATTAATAGGGGATCTTTACCACATCTTATTAAATACAGTGAAGGCAGATGGACAGGCTAAGAGTTTTATTTGTTGGCAAAAAGATTTGATAGATCTTAATGAAGATGAATGGACTCGTGCCATGAAGATCCTTCCTGAGGTATCTATCTCACCATCTCAGCAATTGACTCAGCTTTTCATTTTACACAGAACTCACTATACCCCACAAAAATTGTTTGTGTGGGGAAAAAACGCTTAGCCTTTATGTCCATGATGCTTAGTTTCGAATGGTTCCCTTATCAACATGCTTTGGCGATGTCCCAAACTCCGTAGATATTGGGAAAAAGTCTTTATGACCCTAAATACAATTTTACGAACAGAAATAATAGATACTCCTAAATTGTCACTACTGGGAATAATTCCAGATGGAATTTTACCTGTGGATATGCACATAATGTGGACTAGATCTCTCTATTTAGCCCGTAAACTTATCCTACAAAAATGAACACTTTTTTTTTTTTTTTTTCCACTTCAGCGAAAGTTTTCCGAGAGACATTATTTCAACTTTATGTGTCAAACTTTATCTCTTCTCCTTTTTCACATCATTGTGGATTGTTTCCGTCACATCTTTATTATTTTTCCCTTCTAGGATATTCTTAAATAATTTTAAAAACCGACGACAAAACGCCTTCTATAATTATAAACCCTATTATTATCTTAATCTCTCTCAGTCCCTCTTATTTCCCCCCGCCCCATCTCCCCCTCCCCTGTGTCTGGTCCGTTCCTTTATGTTGTTTATTTATCCACTTGGCTCTGCACCTATTCTTTCTTTTATCCTATCTAAATAAATATCCGAGACTTTGTAGTTTTTCCAACTTTCCCATCTACTATTATCCCCTTTCTCTCCTCCTTCCATTTTGTAGTGATAATCTATTTCCTTTAGCCAGTTTCTAATATCTGGTTTTCCACTTTTTAGCCAATTCTTGGGAATTAAGGCCTTGGCCGCATTCAGGAGGTTAGGAATTATTGATTTTCTATATTGTTTCTTAGGTTTATTGTAGATATGGAAGAGGCAAGTCCAAATATTTTGTTCTATTTCTTCTCCAGTTATTTCTTTTATGTTATTTAACACTTCCTTCCAGTACTCCATTATTATTGGGCATTCCCACCATATGTGTGTGATCGTTGCTATTTGGCCACATTTTCTCCAACACAAGGAGGTTCTATCTTGATGGAATCTGTGTATTCTTACTGGGGTCATATACCATCTTGATACTAGTTTATAATTCATTTCTATGGTCTTCATGTCCCAAGCCTTATTATATCCCATTTCTATAATTTTTTCCACTTTTTGGTTATCTATTTTTAAATTCATTTCTTTTTCCCATTGATTTATATATTCTGGTCTTTCTTGTGCTTCCAAATCTGTCAGTATACTATAAATTTTTGATGTTCCGTTTTTTAATGGTGTTTCATTGTTACATAGCTTTTCCAGTGCAGTTAATTTTGTTTCATCTCTCAGTGGGTGTGGTATTGTGCTTACTAGGTGCCTTAATTGAGTATACTTCCATTCATTCATCTTCCATCCATTCCTTTCCTCTATTTCTACTCGTGTTCTTATTTTACCATTTCTAGTGATATCTTTCAGTTGTGGGTTACCTATTCCTTGGATTTCAAATATTTCCCTCCCAGGGGTGAAGAGATTCGATCCTGTGAGTGCTAATAGTGGTGAATTATATTTCCATTCATTCTTTAAGTGGATGGTGTCCCAAATTTTAAATACATTTTTTGTTATTTCGTGCGTGTCGGTGTCCAATATTCTATATTTCCGTGGAATCCAAATATTCTTATGTAGTGTGGCTCCACTTATTGTGTTTTCCATTTCCACCCATTTTTTTTCATTTTTCTCATTTGTCCACTCTAACATTCGTGTTAAAACTATGGCTTTATAGTACCTACTTATATCTGGAGCGGCAAGACCTCCATGCTCCTTTTTCCTTGTGATCAGCGTGTAATTAATTCTTGGTTTTTTATTAAGCCATATGTATTTTAGCAGGATTGTTTTAATTATTTTAAAAAAGCTCTGCGGGATTTTTACTGGTAACATCTGTAATCTGTAGTTTATTTTAGGTAATATCGTCATCTTAAACCTATTTATTCTTCCAATCCATGAAAGTGGCTGTATTCTTAACTTTTTCATTTCTTCTTTGACCTCATTGATCAGTGGAATAAAGTTTGCCTGATAAATTTTTTCGACTCTAGGAGTTATTTTAATTCCAAGGTAATTTAGTTCTTTTACCCAAGTGAATGGGAATTCTTTTTGCAAAAACTGAACTTCCTTTTTCTCTAGACCTATGTTTAATATTTCCGTTTTTATTGGATTAATTTTGAAGTTTGACAGTTCTCCGTATTTTTTAATTTCTTTCAGTATGTTTGGGAGTGACACTCTTGGGTTGGATACGTACATCAAGATGTCGTCCGCGTAAGCAGCGATCTTATGCTCTTTTCCTCTTAGTTTCGCTCCTTCTACCTCTTTGTTATTGCGGAGTGTTGCTAATAGTGGTTCTAAAGCCAATACATATAATAGTGGAGACAGTGGACAGCCTTGCCGTGTTCCATTCTGCATCTTAATTTTTGGAGAGAGTCTACCGTTTACTTTTACGACTGCTGTCGGGCCATTATACAAATTTGTTATCCACTTCATCATTTTTGTCCCGATACCCAAATGCCGCAATGTATCCATCATGAAACCCCAGTCTACCCTGTCAAATGCTTTTTCTGCATCCAATGACAGGAATAGAACTGGGGTCTCATTCTGCACCTTCTTGTGCAACATCAATAATGATTTTAGGCTGTTGTCCCGCCCCTCTCTCCCCAGGACAAAACCAGTTTGGTCCGGGTTGATCCACAGTGGGATTAGTTTTTTTATCCTAGTGGCCAGGATCTTGGAGTACAGCTTCGTATCGGCGTTCAATAGGGCTATTGGCCTGTAGCTTGAGCAGTTAACTTTGTCTTTCCCTTCTTTTGGTAGTATTGTAATATGAGCTAATAACGATTCACTTCTTATTTCTTCATCTTCCCCTAAGGAATTCATATATTCTAATAGTTTTGGAGTCAGCTGTTCTTCAAATTTTTTATAGTATTTGACCGTAAACCCGTCTGGTCCTGGGCTTTTTCCTACGGGAGTTTCCTTTAATGCCAGTTTTACCTCTTCATGCGTAATATTTTTTTCCAATTCTTCTAGTTGGTCTATTTTTAGTTTTGGTAAGTTTGCTTTTTTTAAATATTCTTGTATCTTCTTTGTTCTTGTATTCGCTTCTTTCCAACTTTCCTGTCCTTTTATTGCATAAAGGGAGCTGAAGTATTTTTGAAATGTTATCGCTATATCTGTAGTTTTATTTACCACTTCTCCTTTTTCATTTTTGATCTTCTCAATGTAATTCAAAGACTTCTTTTTTTTTTACCAGATTTGCTAGGTATTTTCCTGGTTTATTACCCCATTTATATTTTTCTTGTACTACTCTGTTGTAGTCCTTCCTTTCTTCTTGTTCCATCCAGTCTTTTAATTGCTCTCTCTTTTGAGATAGTAGGCCGAAGATTTTGTTGTTTACTTGATTTTTATGTTTTCGTTCCAATTCATAAATTTCTTTAATTATTTGTTGCATGTTTGTTTTCCTTTCCTGTTTTTTTCTTGCCCCTATGGCTATTAACTTGCCCCTAATAACAGATTTATGCGCCTCCCATATTGTTGCTTTCGATACCTCTGGTGTATCGTTTTCCTCAAAATATCTTTTAATTTCTTCTATGATGCTTTTTTCGGTCTCACTGTCTTCTAATAAAGTTTCGTTGATTCTCCATGGACCCCTTTCAAGGACTTCTCCTTTTATTTTCATTCTCAAGGTTACTGGGCTGTGATCTGAGGCGGTTATTATGCCTATTTTTGTTTCTTCTATTTCTTCCAAGTTTCTATGTTCGACCATGATGTAATCCAATCTGGAGTAAATTTTGTGTACTGTTGAGTAGAATGTGTAGTCCTTTGTGCTGGGGTGCTGAATTCTCCAAGGGTCTATTAGTTGCTGTTCATATAATGTTCTTTTTAATTTCTTTAGTTGATTTACCTCTTTGTCCCTTACTCTTGAGGTACTGTCCATTTTATTATCCATGCTGAAGTTGAAGTCTCCAGCTAGTATTAATTTTCCTTGCTTGAATTCCATTAGTATTTTAATTATATCTATCAAATATTTTTTAGGGTTCTTATTAGGACAGTAGACATTGGCCAATGTATATTTTACCCCGTGTATAGTTCCTGTAATAAAAAGATATCGACCCTTTGATCTATTAGAAAACGTACATTTTTCCCTATACCGATGGCTACTCCTTTGGCCCTTCTTATTGGCGAGTCTCCTTGATACCATGTTGGTATGTTTCTTGAATAAATTTTGGCATTTGAGTTTTGGGTTATATGCGTCTCCTGTAGGAAAATTATTTCTGCTTTACTTTTTTCTAGTTCTCGGAGAATGATGTTTCTCTTCCCTGGGGAATTTAGTCCTCGGACATTGTAAGAGATTATTTTTATGCTGTTTACGTTTTCCATTCTTGTGCCTTTTCTTCCCCGCCCGTCCTCCGGCCCTCCCCCCCACGCGGTCCCCCTAGGTGACCGGATGGAGGGGACACCCAGCGGACGCACGGGGTCTCCTCATCTCTTGTCTCAAAATAGGTGCGCCTATGTAACCACTCATGTGACTCAGACCTTTCCCTCCCCACCCTCCTTCCCTCCCTTTTCCCTCCTCCCACCCTCCCCCTCCCTTTTTTCTGATATGGGTTTTTTACCCCCATATTCTCTAGAGCTGAGAGCGTTTTACTTTGTTTTGTGGGGCACGCTCTGCCCCCTCTGCTCTATTTATTGTGAGGCGAAGCTCTGTAAGACACCCTATTCCCCCCCTGCCTAAGCACTAATAGGGCGACCCCCTGTCCACTCCGTGAGTCCCTGTTTCCCTCTCCCTGCATTTTTGTTGTGTTTTACCAATCCTTTCACTTTCCTTTTTTCCCATCCCATCAACCCCAGCCCCCCCCCCCTTTCCACTCTAAGGCCCCTTGCACCGTTGTGTGGTATTTTCTCAGATATTAATTTCCTCGAGAGTCCACATCTTGATGTCTGATCCTTGAATTTACTTGCCACTGCAGGTCATCTCCTGCCGTTATTCGCTCCTGACTATTTGCGTATTTTTCCAGTTCTGGGGAGGGGATTTCTAGTTTGTTGCAAAAGTCCGGAATCTCCTCCACATGTCTTAGCCTCGCACTTATTCCGTTTTTCCTTGCTATTAGACATGCTGGAAAACCCCAGTTGTATTGAATTTCTTGCTCCCGGAGGATTTCTAATAATGGCTTTAGTATCCGTCGTCTTTTCAACGTTTCTTGAGATAAATCTTGAAATATTTGTAATTTACCTCCCGCAAACTCTATTTGTGTTTTCCTCTTTAGGTTTATCCAGATCTGTTTTTTTTCTTCCCATTTTTCAAAGCGTACGATTACATCTCTAGATGTTTCCCTTGCGAACCTTTGAGGTTTTTTTACTCGAAAGACACTTTCTATTCCTATTGTGTTAGTTGTTTCCTTTCCCAAGATTTGGTTGAAGAGATTGTTCATTTTTTCTATTAGATTTTCTGCTTGTTCTGTTTCCGGTAACCCACGTATTCTCAAGTTTTTCTTTTTATCTCTATTTTCTTGCTCTTCTATTTTATATGATTGTTCCTGTTGTTCCCGTTTTAATTTCTTTATTTCGTCTTCCAGTTCCTTTATGTTTTTTTGATGTAGGTCTACTTTGATCTCTACTTCTTCCACTCTGTTTAACATATATCCCATATCTTTATGGAGTGTTGACATCTCTGCTTTTAGGGAATTCTCTAGTGCCGCGAACATTTTTTCCATATCCTGTTTTGTTGGCAACTGTGGCCCTTGTTGTCCTTCCTCCTTTCCTCCTCTGTCTTCCTCTCCCATTTCTGGCTCCATTCTGGGTTCTGAGAGGTGGCTGGTTTCTGTTTGTACTTTATACTGGCCTTTTTTATCCTTGTTGTCCTTCTCTTTTGTATCTATTTGTCTGCCCTTTGAACCCACTTGTTTCTCTCCTTCTCCGATTCCTTGCTGTATATACCTGTTCATAGGGCCTGGACTTGGGCCTAGGCTGGTCCTAGGTGATTTCGGTATTGCTCCCGCACTTCTTGTTGTTTTCCCCTTCATGTTTGTTTCTATGGCTGGATTTATAAGATCTTCGAAGCTGCCTTCCAGAATACCCCTTGATTGGGGTCTCTTAATGATGAAAAAATCTCCCAGCCTTCTTAAATTGACTTATTTTTACTAATATTTCTTTTGTTCCGTTCTCATACCCGGCATCCTCCCCACAATCCAATAATAGAAATAATTAATGAGATATAAGTAGTCCCCGTTTTCCAGAAGTTATGTTACTACCTTAAGTACATTAAGCATTCCTTGGTGCTGTTCAATTGTTTAAACCATAGTATTAAGTCCCCATGCACACGGACGTCTCCACAGCTGCTTTTCTGAGCCCTTTCTGCAGCTCAAAAAGGCCTGTCTATGTCAGTCCATGGCCTCACGCTCACCTAGGCGTCTCTGAGCCGCAAGTGGCATAGGCGTTCCTAAGCTGCAAGAAAAAAAAAAAAAAAACGCTCAAAAACGCTATTGCAAAAATGCTGAAAAAAGCTGAAAAAAAGTTAAAAAAAGTCACTGCAAAGACACCGGCGTCTTCACAGCGCTTTTCTAACCGCCCGTGTGCATGTGGGCCCAGGTGCTCAGCAAAATAATTCAAATGTTTTAGCGATATAATGCAATCTAATTCAAGTATTCAGCAAGATGATTTATATATTCAGCAGTATAGTTCCAGTATGAGCTTATATGTTCCACATTTTTGTTACTATGAAATTTCTTCTTATTCTATAGTTTGTACTATCAAGCCTATAGTTAGTACCATTTGCAAAAAACAAAAACAAAAACAAAAACAAAAAAAATTCACAAGAAAGGGAGATACTGCAGCAGCAGCAGCAGCAAGCAGGTGGGGGGCTGGGAGACAACTCTTCCGTTGGCTTGTCTTTCTTTCACCTTCTCCTTCTCTTCTTCCCTGTCCCCCCCCCCCGTTTTTATTGTTTTTCTTAGCTCACTTGATTCTACTTTTTCAGCTCTTTCGCCTTCATTTACTTTCACTTTTCATTCCATTTATTTCATTTTATTTCAATGTGATCTTTCCCTTTCCCTTTCTTTTGTTCTATTACTTTTCCTTTGCTTGTTCACTTCAAGACAATTGCAATAGAAAAGAGCAAAAAAAAAAAAAACGCTCAAAAACGCTCAAAAACGCTATTGCAAAAACGCTGAAAAAAGTTAAAAAAAAAAGTCACTGCAAAGACACTGGCGTTTTCACAACGTTCTCCCAACAGCCCGTGTGCATGAGGGCCCAGGTGCTCAGCAAAATAATTCAAATGTTTTAGCGATATAATGCAATCTAATTCAAGTATTCAGCAAGATGATTTATATATTCAGTAGTATAGTTCCAGTATGAGCTTATATGTTCCACATTTTGTTACTATGAAATTTCTTCTTATTCTATAGTTTGTACTATCGAGCCTATAGTTAATACCATTTGCAAAAAACAAAAAAAAAAAAAAAAAAAAAAATCACAAGAAAGGGAGATACTGCAGCAGCAGCAGCAGCAGCAGCAGCAAGCAGGTGGGGGCTGGGAGACAACTCTTCCGCTGGCTTGTCTCTCTTTCACCTTCTCCTTCTCCCCTGATCCCCCCCCCTGTTTTTATTGTTTTTCTTAGCTCACTTGATTCTACTTTTTCAGCTCTTTCGCCTTCATTTACTTTCATTTACTTTCTTTTTCATTCCATTTTATTTCATTTTATTTCAATGTGTTCTTTCCCTTTCCCTTTCTTTTGTTCTATTACTTTTCCTTTGCCTGTTCACTTCAAGACAATTGCAATAGAAAAAAGCCAAAAGAGGGAAAAAAAAAATAAAAAATACGGTACTTATCTTTTAGTTGTTGTTGAAGTTGGGACAAAAAGGGACGCTCACTACTGCTTGTTGCTGCTCTCTGATGCTGCGAACGTTCAGGTGCTGTCTCTGATGTTATCAATCTGCCCAGGTCTGTCTGACCCGCTGAAGTCTCAGCTGTTCTCTGCTCTCAGCTGTTCAGTGTCCGCTGCCGCTGCTCCTTGCTCCACTCACCCACCTTCCTGGCTCTCTCCTCCGAAATTCCCCGGTGCACTTCAGCTGGTTCCTCCTCTCTCCGCGGCCGGCAACACCGCTGGGGACTTGAAACAGCCCCCAGCAGCGCACCGTTTTCCCTGCTGCCGTCGCTTCCGAAGCGCTCCGATCTCCGCGGTTTTCCAGTTCTCCTAACCCCCCGTCCTCGATGAGCCTTCTAGCCCATCCGACTCCGGAGGGGTGGGATGCAGTCAGACGCAGGTACAAACTTCCTCTGGCTTACACCACAAGACAGCTCAGTGAGTGATGAGCAGCGGGGGGCGGGGAGGGAAGCTACCTACACCTTCTCATCAGGCCGATCATTCCTCTCAGCTGCAGGGAGAGGGTTCTCAGGATCCTCACGCCGTGCACAGAGCCATTACCAGGCTCCTCCCTCCCCCTCCAAAAATGAACACTTAAGATCTCACCAACTCACAAACAGTGGAGTAATAAGATAAATTATATATTAAAAAAGTAAAGATTAACATATAAACATAGGGGAGTCCCCCAGAAATTCAGTAAAATATGGCACTACTGGATTGACTCGAGCAATTTACTATATGATGGCTTAAGTGGAGGGATTGGTGAGGGGGAGAGGGGGGCAGGGGAGGATGGGGATGAGGAGATTGATCTATAAAATATTAAGACGATGGGAGTTGAACAAAGCAAAAAAAAACTATTGCGAGGTGTATGTTTATTGTTGGTGTGTGTGGCTAATTTTATATGAGTTTTTGACATTATCTGTATATATTTTTCTTTGTGAATATGTGTATAATATGAAATGAAATGATGATAAGTTCCTCACGCTGTTTATTCGTATAAAAATTATCTTTCTTTTTATCATTTTGTATGAAATAAGCATTATAAAAATAAAAAAGAGATTTGATTAAAAAAAAAAAAAAAAAGAGATATTGACCTCCAGGGGTGTTATGGCAGTTTTCAGGCACCTAGATGACCCCCTAGTGCTGCCACCCATTATTGGACTGGTCCGCTTGTATACCTTTTATCCTCCTTAGGCCTTGCAACCCTACTTCTCCTCTCCCTCGGTTGACCCCATAATGCATGTAATCTCCTGCTCAGCGATAATGCATCATCTCATTGCCCCCTCCTCTATTGGGGGGATATCTATCCCCCCTTTTGGTGGCCCTGGCAATCTGCCCTCTTTCAAGATGGCGGTTACATCATCTCTGGAAACGTGGCATTCCATTACGCCCAGTCACGTGACCATGGTGCTGGACGTCAGATCTCCACTGAGTAGAGGTGTGTGGCGTTGCCGTGGCGATGCGGCGCCTCCCTCCCTCAAGCCACCACGCCCACACCCCATAGACAATGGTGGTGTGGGGCAAAGGGTCTTGGTTGGGAGGCATGGCGTTGTCATGGTTACGCCTCCTTCTGTTAGGGCAATACGGGACCCAAACTAGCGGCGCAGCGTCACCATGGAGACGTAACGCCTCCTCTTTCTTGTTTACCATGCCCACACCCCTTATAAGGATGCCAGGGATGGCTAATGGCGTCATTCCCTCCCTCGGTTTTCAACCAAAGGGAGCCCTGTAGTGAAGGCCCTTCCTTGCAGGCTCATCTGCAGTCGGAACGGACCCTGTTACGCTAATCCACAAGGTAAGCCCTAGATGGTTAGATTAGGACTGCTTAGATGGGAATATCTCTGGGAATACACATCCCAGGGAGGATTCTTCCCATTTTTTTACATCTTGCACTCTTATCTTTATAGAAGCCATCAAGTTGTACCCTTTGGTCGCCATGTCTTTGGATCTTTTATATATGTATCCTGTCATCCTGTAGAGGATGTAGGGCAGCATTGGCAATGGATGACAGAGACCCCCCTATCTTGGCACTGGGAATGCACTTTATCTTTTTCTTTTCTACAAATGCATGAAAAATGTAAGTTGCTTTGGTGGATTTTATGTACTTGATTATTCATGTGACATATTTATGCAGATTGTAACATTGCTATTTTGATCTTTCTTAGAATGTGATACAATCTTTCCATGAGGAAGACTCTTTTGATGCTATAAGTTGAAACTCGTTGGAATACTTCTATTTGACGCCACCGTATTGCACTGGTGGTGATTGTATCTCGTAGTAGGATGTATCACGGTCTATGATTATCATTACCTTTCTTTTTTCTATTTTCTATACTCTCATGCAATTTGATCTTTTAAATCTACATGATTATTTAAGTCCCATTTTGTATGTCATGAAATTATTTATGTATCAATAAATTATTTATTATTATTTATTATTTAAAAGAATATTTTTTCTGTTACATTGCCTTTAAAATCCCAACTTGAGATTTATATTTGCTTTTCAAACTAGTCAAGGAATGATGGCAATGACACACCCAACCATCAAAGTCATACTTTTTTCTTTTTATATTTTTCCTCTCTGTTTCTCTATTTCTCTTCAGAGTCATGAGTCGTGCCCTGCTGAGTAAGACCTGTAGGTCATGTCCCCTGGTGATTGGAGAGCTCTTGCTCTGATTTAGCAGGGGGGCATGTTGGACCACTGCAAAGAGATAACTGCTTACGCTCATAGGATAAGGTTGTCACTCTAAAAAGCACGCTTGCAGGGGACAGGCTTTTCCACTAAGGCTGCGTCTGCATTTAAAGAAAACAAACTGTAACTTTGAATATATTTTGTTTTGATGCACATGAAATTTGTAAGCTAATTTAAACTGAAAGTTCACTTGGGCCTAAAGGAATAGGTGAATTAGTTAGAGCAGTAACCCCCTCTCCTTCTCATTCGATGTGGTAAATTAAGTTAAATTAAATAAAAATTACAAACTTTGCAAGTAAAGCATTGGTGTTAGTAACACAGGTTGCTTTATACATTGAATAGCCATTACATCTTTAGTAAGAGAGAGACAGAAAGAAATAATATAAAATATTGGTTTAAAAATCGATATACTCTATAAAATTAAGTAAAAAAATAGACCTAAAACCATTGTGGTTTCATCCTCATGCATATTGGAAGACCTTGCAACCACATCCTAAACCCATATAGTAAGATACAACACAGTACCTCATCTTGTACACAAATAATATGACATTGTTCCTATCCACTTCATAACATTGAACTGCAAGAGACTGCTCCTGTTTTTGTTTTTTTAATGTTTCTTTTCCTCACTTACTGTTACCTGCACATCATGAAATTGACTCTGTTTTAAAGTTTAAAGGCATTTTTATATTTTAGAATATATTTATGTGCATTTAAAACCCTTACCTTTTTATAGTACCTTGTCTAAAATTTACTTGAATGCAATAGTAATAGAGGACAGTTCTTTTCTTGTTAAATGTTAAGGCATAATCTCAAGCATAACTCTAAAGAAAAAAATGATAGCATAACACACCCAGATATGTTTCGCTCCTAAAATTACAGAATAGAAAAACAGTTAATATCTGTGCATTTTTATCAAAGTTTACAGGGTTAAACAGTTTCAATAAGTGGTTAAAGTGTATCTATGGTATATCGTGTATCTATGGTATACAGGACCAGGACTGGGGGGGACAGAGGAAACACTGACCTTGTCCCAGCACTCATGGTATATGTGTAATATATACAGTATATTTACTTTCCACACAGAGTTTCTGTTTCAATGTATTTATTGGTTTTAAGCCACAATGTAAGAAATCAAAGCAAGCATATAGGTCGTTCTCACAGAGGCTAAAGAATGATCAGGTATTACAGAAGTATCCAAGAGAAAGACAAACATAACAATCATAGTTTGTGATTGGGATGATATTGAAGGATAATTAAGGTGAAATGGAAAGGGAAAAAGGCCATACACCACAACTTACAGTCCTCCCAGGGGTGGTCCCATTCCTGAGACCAACCCCAAAGGATGGAGTCTGTAAGAACAAGAAGAAAGAAGAACCAGAAAGACGGTAGGAGGGAGTAAGAAAGGACAGAGTCTAGAGAAGGAAAGAGAAAAAGGAAGGAAATATAACTTAAACTCAAATATGCAGCCGGAAGCATTTAGAGGAGGCCCGAAAAAGCCAGTTGGAGCGAGGGAAACTCATAGGAAAACCAAGGTTCCCAGACTTTGAGATATTTAGGGTGTATGTCGTTCACCATGCTAGACATCTGCTCATGAAACATCAAGGGACTTCATCCCTTGAAAGGCAACACAAGGGGTCTTCCAGGTATGCAGGACATCTCCCCTTTGCCCACAGTTATGAAAGCATCTGTCACTACTCTCCGGGTAAGCATGGGCGACCCGGGCACGGACCCAGTATCACCTAAAAAGAACCTTATAGGCGGCTTTAAGAATATTTGTATTAAAAGAACATTTTGCAACTGTTTTCCAAGCCTTACTCAAATCCTCTAAATCTATTGGGGACTGGAGATCCTGCACCCATTCAGACATGTAGGAGAGGGGTGCTGATGACGGGCGTCCGTTCAAAGATGCATAGATGGCTGAGATAAGGCCAGGGGCCCTGCGGCATGCTGGCACTCATGTTAAAAGAAAGTTTTTCGATATGGGTAGGTGGACATGTGGAGCAAGGCAGCTATTCGATGTTTTAGTTGAAGAAAGTGAAAATGCTCGATGGTTGGAGCCTCGAATGTCTCACGATTGGCCTCCCAAGATGGAAAGGAGCGGGAGGAAAGAAAATCTTGGACCCGCATGAAGCCCCGGGAGAGCCACCAGGAGAACGCCCAGGGTTCCATCAAACCTGGGGGAAAGAGGGGGCAAAACAGAGTTTCAATCATTTCTAGCTCCTCCTGTTAATCTGAATGATCTTAAAGTTTGTAAACTTACTTTGTGAAGATCCATACACATGTAAAAGAATTTAAAGAATTTAAAAAAACTAGCTGCCAAACTACACCACAGCAAGGTACTATTGGATGTGCAGTCATCAAAAATTGAAAGTAAATAGCAGCGGAGAAGCTGTAAAGCATGCAGGAAACTGTGGAAAGAGTTGGCCAGCAGATAGGCATAAGCACAACATGAAAGGAAAATTTTCAAGTAAGCTTCTATTAGATTATCAGTAATAAGTATTGTTTGTAAAATGAGAACAATTGCTGTGACCATCCTTTAACTCCTACAAAATGCTAAAAATTCTCTAACCGGTTTTATTGACTCGCTATAATATGACATTCCTTGTTTGTGAAGCACTCTAAATTGTTGAAATAAGAAGAAATATGAAAAAAAATGTGAACTGGTGACCTACTAGGATAAACATTTTAATTCTCTGGGCTGCTCAGAGTAGCTGTTATGCAATACTTTTGCCTTAATGCAGTTAAATGGGCAATGAGTATGGTGAAGTGGATCCTGCATCATAGCCTTTTTTTTCATTGTGTAAGTATCAGATAAGAATGCAGCCTTTTGCTGCCCAAGTAAGCATGTATGAGAATTGATAATTGATAAAAAAGCAAGCCTATGACAATGGTAATTTTTAAATATAGCTTAGGCTAATACGTCCCACTAGTTTTGAATAGAGTATAGAAAGGTTAGAAAGCCCTATCAAGTTTTATTGCTGTGACAGCTGAGACAATTTCCCACAGTTTAGAAGGATTTTTTCTTGCTTGCTGTTGCATCTACAGAACAGGAAGTGGGGGAAATTTCCCCAATAGGACACAGATTGCAAAAAAAAAAAAACTAACAGGGATTTTAACCTTCCAAAATTATAAAACATTTTGGCTTTAGAGATACTTTAACTCCTGAAAATTCACAAACCACTGTTGCACATTTGATTTCATGAGATTTGTAGAGTCTTATATAGAGAACATGCTGTTCTTGCCAAATGTGAATGCCATTTGCACATGCTCTAGCGTTTTCCCCCTAGCCATGCTACATGATTACTATTTCTATGTTGAAAACAGAATCTGCTGTTGATGGTATCATCATGTTGTAGACTATATATTCAGAGTCACCATTGGACTGCATAACCCACCAATTATTAAACTGAAAAGATGATTGTGTGGTACCTGAGCTATATAGAGTTCTTTCATTCTGCTCAATAGCTCCTGCAGCACTCAGGCTCCTACTAAATTTACTCAATGCCTAGGTGGGCAGTCTAGACAAAGATGCCATTGTTGATTTTTTGCTATTTATTTTCACCCTGATCCTCTAAACACAGTCCAACAAGTGTACTATGTTAAGCCCAGGGCCATTGCAAGGATTTATGTCTACTCAGGCGAATGTGCATTTTACCACACCCTTCCCCTCCATCCAGGTGCCCTAGGTGGCTGCCTAAGCAGTCTTAAGCTTCCTGGATACCTGGATACGTCCTCAACCACTGTGAACTGTCTTCACACCTAATAAAAGTCTGTAGTCGAGCATTGGTGCAAAGTCCTTTGGGTGACCCCTGCGGCCGAATCCATTCTGCACAAAAAAAACCCTCTTCCCCCTTCCTTTTGAGATATTGTGTTAAAGTTCCTATTGTGTGGGATTCTGACTCCCTTGGGTGCAGAGAAGGGTTGGAAAAGAAGGGAGGAGCACTGGTAAATCCCCATTCATCTGCTCTCTGGTGATATGTAGGGGGCTGATTGACCCCCTGTTCGGTTCGCACCAGAACTTTCGAACATCGTGAAAAGTTCGGAACCGAATAATGAACCTTATAGAAGTTTATGGGACCCGAACATGAAAAATCAAAAGTGCCCATCTTGAAGGCTTACTTACTTTCATTGACATGTATCAATGAAAAAAAAGTTTGTAAAAAACATCATTTTTAAATGAGCAGTGATTTATTGATGCTTAAAGTGAAAGTATAACAATGAAAAATTCCTTTCAATATAGTGCCTGGGGGGGCGTCCCCGTAGTCAACCTGTAAAGTGGCACATCTGTACTGTGTATAGAAGCTGCTGCAGCAATAATTGCATTTTTAAAGCCCAAAAAATGTAATTTTCTTTGCAAGCTTTCTTTATTTTGTAAGCAACGGCTTAGGGAGCCAGTCTGTATAATGAGACCACAATGTAGTGCACTGGGAACAAGATTAGAGATTTTTTTAGATAAATTCTGGTATCCTTACCACAGACTTTGGATTTTTACTTCTGTTAATGGTGTGCAAAAATGGTTCTTTGTGTGTTGGTGGTGCCTTCACACCATAACCCTTAGAGGTACTCTTGATGAAAGCAAGAATTGACCTTGCTGTCAAAAATTTTAATTATATGCACCTGTCAAACAGGTGCGGAAAGATTGTTCTTTGGGTGCCGGTGTCGCCTTTACACTGTAACCCTATAGAGGTACTCTTGATGAAAGCAAGTTTTGAGGCCTTGCTGTCAAAAATTGTAATGATATGCACCTGTCATACAGGTGCGGAAAAATTGGTCTTTGGGTGTTAATTGTGCCCATGAAACCTACACCAAAAACATTCTTCCAGATGAAATCAACACCCACAACACTAGACAGCCTAGAAGTCCTGTAGAGATTTCACAACCCAAAAACACTTAATTGGCGACATCGGCATCAGGGGCTTCATAGCTGCTGGTAATCCAGGACTGATTCATTTTGATAAAAGTCAGAGGGTCCACGAAGTCTGTGGACAGACGCATTCTATGATCAGTAACACAATCTCCAGCAGCACTGAATGCCCGTTCGGAGAGCACGCTGAATGCAGGGCAGCCCAGCAGCACAATAGCATACTGGGCAAGTTCTGGCCAGTGGTCTATTCTCATGACCCAGTAAGCCAGTGGATTATTGACTGGAAAGCTCTCCATCTCTGGTAATAGTCCACCATGTGATGCAGATGCTGCTGATGGGATATGGGATCTGGATGCTGACAGCCCTGGGCAGCAAGGACTAAAAAAATTGAGAAATGCATCACTTTAGGTGGCCGCCTTCTCCACCGCTCCTCTCTTGACCAACAGAAGCCTCAAAACTACGTTTTCCATGACACTGTAACCTACCAAAGTCAGGAAAAATGTTCAGTAATCTCCTCTTTAAGGTGTCCTCAAGAGATTTCATCTTCTTTACTCTCTGTGGGGACGGGATGAGTTCTGAGACTTTACCCTTATAACGGTGGTCAAGGAAGGTTGCCAACCAATAGTGATCCTTTTCATTTACACCACATATTCTTGGATCCTTTTGCAGGCTTTGAAGCATAAGAGAGCCCATGCACAGAAATTTCGCGGAGGCTTGAGAAGCAGACTCCGTGGGGTAATTGAAGATTTTAGTATCTGGAACTGCCTCCTCCCAGCCATGAACTACTCCCAAGGGTTTTGCAGATGGAAAACCATCTCTTACTGTTTGACGTATGTCTTCCTCTGCTTCAATTCTTCTGCAAAACTTACAAAATCCTCCTCCTCTCTCTCCTCTTGTGTGTTCTGCGGCATAGGAACAATGGTGTCTGGATAAAGTGGACCTTGAGAGGAAGTCCTCCTCTTCATCCTGCTGCTCTGCCTAGAGTGCCCTGTCCATAATGCCACGCAGAGTCTACTCCAGCACAGGAATTGTGTCACTGATGCGTGCATTGTCATGGCTCACCATCCTTGTGGCCTCCTCAAATGGTGACAGTACAGTGCATGCATCCTTTATGAGCAGCCATTGGCGTGGAGAAAAAAGACGAGGTGGCCTGAGCCTGTCATTGTGTTATACTCACACAGGTACTCGTTGACCGCCCTCTTCTGCATGTGCAGCCGCTGCAGCATTGTCAAAGTTGAGTTCCACCTGGTGGGCATGTCACAAATCAAGCGGTTTATGGGCAGGTGGAATTCCCACTGAATTTCAGCCAACCAAGTACTGGCTGTGTATGACTGCCTAAAATGTCTTTTGGCCTGCTTTACTAGATCTTCCAACCCCGGGTACCTATTTAGGAAATACTGCACCACCAAATTGAGGACATGTGCCAGGCATGGCACATGTGTCAACTTTACCTGTCTAAGGGCAGACAGGAGGTTTGTGCCACTATCACACACCACCATTCCTGGCTCCAGCTGGTGTGGCATGAACCACCTCTGGGCCTGTCCCTGCAAGAATCCCTGCTCCGGTGTGGTTCCTGTCCCCTAGATACACCAGCTAAAGCACTGCATGGCACCTTTTAGCCTGACTCATGGAATAGCCCTTTGAACGCTTAGGGGGTACTTGAGGTTCATAGGACAATTCAGCAGAGGAGGGCATGGAGGAGGAGGGGGTAGAGCTGACAAACCTGGCATCATCACCAGCTGTATGGAGACGTGGGGGCACAACAAGCTGCAGCACTGAGCCCTGTCCTGCATCCTTCTGAGTTGCAAGCAGAGCTACCCAGTGTGCTGTGAACAAAATATATCGTCCCTGCCCATGCTTGCTGGACCACGTGTCAGCAGGAACGTGGACTGCCTTGCCCAACAATGCCACAACATTGCCTTCCTGGTGATGGTAGAGAGCTGGAATGGCCTTACATGAAAAGAAATTGCGACTGGGAACCTGCCATTGTGGTATAGCACTTTCTGCAAATTCAAGGGGGCAGAATCCACTAGGCGGAAAGCCAGAAGTTGTAGAGCCACCAGCTTTGACAAACTTGTATTTAAATCCCGGGCATGTGGGTGGCAGGGACTGTATTTTTTTTCTGCTACAGCAGATTGGGCAGAGGAGTTGGCCGGCTATAGTCTACAGCTGGTGGTGTGCTGCTGACAGATGTGCTGCAAGGACCTGGAACACCCTGTGCTATACCATCATCCCTTTCAGTGGAGGCTGCTAAGAGGTCATGAGGTATAGCAGGAACAGACTGAGGTGAGTAAGGAGGAGGGACAGATGTGTGCCTTTTGTGTGGCTTTTAGGTGCTCTTGCCAATGGGCTGAGTGGTGGGAGTTTAAATGCCTTGTCAAGCATGTGGTACCCAAATGGTTGGTATTTTTTCCATGCTTGATGTGCTTGAGACAAATTTTGCAAATAGCAACAGTGCTGTCGGCTGCACATATACTAAAAAACACCCAGACAGCTGAGCTGTGGGAAGTAGGCGGGAGATAACAGCTCCACAATGTGATGGAATAGGGTAGCTGTTCTCTACTCTTCCATGATGGCTGCCTCATTGGGGTTGTGCCTCACCCTCACTTTCCCCCTCTGCTCTACCCGGTACCAGAGTTGAGTCAGTGACCTCATCGTCATCAACTCCAACATTCTCATTACCACTGGAGACAATTTGGCATAACGCTGCTGCTGGGGGGAACATGAATGTCAATTTGTGTACCAGTGTTCTCCCCTCTCTGTAGGCTCATGTTGCCTTCCTTCATCAACCTCAGAACCAACATCTGAATCAAGTAATGGCTGTGCATCGTCAAGGAGAAAGTGGCTGATGTTGTGCTCAAATAACTCCGCTGGCTCCTCCATGCCAGATGCTGGGGCTATGGCAGGAATAAGAAGTGGTAGGCTCCCTTCAGTCCACCTGCCTTCATTTATCCATCGGAATATATGTGCCTCCACTGTGGGGACACTCATATTTTAGAGTTAGGACCACAGATATCAGGGTGCCGTGACGAGGCTCTGTGGCTTACGCATGCGTTTGCAAATGCGTGCAGACTAAACCCCTGTTTTTAACGCATACTGTTAGACAGGTTAATTGGTTGTCTGCGAGCTGGTGGTAAGTAGGCTTGGATTTTTCCCTGGGCATTCCCCAGGTTTTGTTGGTATCTATGGCAGGAATAGCTGTGGACAAGGAGGCAGGTTTAGCCACTCTGGCACCTGGGCATTCCCCAGGTTTTGTTGGTATCTGTTTGTAGCCTTCCAATGCCGCTTACTGTGATAGCCAGCTATAAATGAGGGTGGTGGCAAATTTTTTGTGATCACGTTGGTGTGTGTATTGGTCTAGCAACGCACCAGCACCTTTGCAGCCATTGTGCTACCTGCTGGGTGTTTGGAGTGTTCCTGTACCTTTAAGGTTAATTGGTTGTCTGCGAGCTGGTGGTAAGTAGGCTTGAATTTTTTCCTGGGCATTCCCCAGGTTTTGTTGGTATCTATGGCAGGAATAGCTGTGGACAAGGAGGCAGGTTTAGTCACTCTGGCAGCTGCAGGGGACTGTGCATAAGTCTCTGCTTGGGTGATGGGGGATGAGGAGGGTTTAGTAAGCCAGTCCACCACCCCCTCTGCCTGCTGTGGCTGGATAGCACGGGCAACATCACTAAACAGAGGAAATGATGCCCTGCCTGAGGACTGATCACGTCCATCTTTTCCCGTGGACACATACGCTGCTGGCCCCCTTACAGTGCCATGGAAATGTCTGCCTCTCCTTGCTGTCCTCCCAGACATGATGGGGGGAGTGGGGGTGGATATTAACAAAATGTAATAAAGATGTGTAAATGTAAACGTGGATGCACTTTAATCAATGGAAAGTGGTGTTTGGTGCACTTTAATTTGAGTATTCACTACACAGACACACTCCATGGATACACTATAATATACTGCAATATACTGTGTCAAACGTGCAGTAATGCATAGAACTATATGGCGTTAAACTTGCAAGTTATGCAATGAAATATACGGCGTTAAGCTTGCAGGAATGCAATGAAATATATAGCATTAAACTTGCAGTAATGCACAGAACTATATGGCATTAAACTTGCATTGATGCAATTAAATATACGGCGTTAAACTTGCAGTAATGCAATGAAATATATGGCATTAAACTTGCAGTAACGCAATGAAATATACACCGTTAAACTTGCAGTAATGCACAGAACTATGTGGCGTTAAACTTGCAGTAACGCAATGAAATATACAGCGTTAAACTTGCAATAACGCAATGAAATATACGGCATTAAACTTGCAGTAACGCAATGAATTATACAGCGTTAAACTTGCAGTAATGCAATGAAATATACAGCGTTAAACTTGCAATAACGCACAGAACTATACGGCGTTAAACTTGCAGTAATGCACAGAACTATATGGAGTTAAACTTGCAATAACGCAATGAAATATACAGCGTTAAACTTGCAGTAACACAATGAAATATACAGCGTTAAACTTGCAGTAATGCAATGAAATATACGGCGTTAAGCTTGCAGTAACACACAGAACTATACGGCGTTAAACTTGCAGTAAACGCATTAAAATTTTCTGTGATAAACTGTCACTACACTCACACTGACTGAACAATCCCTACATTCACACTAATGTAAAGATGAATGGTCGCACTACACTCACGCTGAACTATGCACTGAGATGGACACTAAACTGATATTCTACATTGACAATGGAATCAGAATAGCAAACTATGGCACACTAACTGTCTAATAGCAATGAACAGAGCCCTGTTCTATCTCTCTCCACGCCTCTTTTACACTACAAATGGCCACTATGGAAAGAATACTTTTATAGTGTGGGGCGGGATTAAGGGCAATGAGCCATGATTGGATACAGTCATCATGATAGCGTCCAATCATGGCTCTGACAGCGCTCTGTGCCCTGATTTGGCGTAGCTTTCATTCCTTCAGCCAATCAGGGCTTTCAATGCACTGAGCGGTGACGCAGTGCATTGTGGACGTTCGGCAGGTCAAACAACCAGTCGAACGACTCTATAATTTGGTTGTTTGGAGAGCATCCAAACAGCCAAGGTTCGGCCCGAACTCATGCTCGTGCCGAACTGTTTGCCCATCCCTAGTGATATGGATGAATAGTGTGGGATCAGCCTTCCTAGGCAGAATGTGTGGATCCCACTGCCTACTCTACCAAGGCTAGATGGTGTATGTTGTCCCCTCTGTCCCCTAATGTGTCCCCGATGTGTCCCCATTTAATCCTCTCCTGCTCTCCTCCTATGTTGTGTGTGCCTGTAGTGCGGTCCCCTGTCTGCCCAGTGTAGAGTTCCCTAGCCCCAGCCAGGCGGAACATTCAGTATCAGGTGTCCCATTCTCAGGCCTGCAGCTTCCTATCTCATGCAGCATGTCCCGGCTCTCTCCCCTCCTGCTCTCACTGCTGATGCTAGGACTGCACTGCAGACAAACATAATGAATCCAGGTTGGGCTCTGCTGAGGATGGATTGGAGTCCCAAGAGGGGTATGTGAGGAGTAGGGATGAGCCGAACACCCCCCGGTTCGGTTCGCACCAGAACCCGCGAACGGACCGAAAGTTCGCACGAACGTTAGAACCCCATTGACGTCTATGGGACTCGAACGTTCGAAATCAAAAGTGCTCATTTTAAAGGCTAATTTGCATGGTATTGTCCTAAAAAGGGTTTGGGGACCCGGGTCCTACCCCAGGGGACATGTATCAATGCAAAAAAAACTTTTAAAAACGGCCGTTTTTTCGGGAGCAGTGATTTTAATGATGCTTAAAGTAAAAAAAAAAAAAGTGAAATATTCCTTTAAATATCGTACCTGGGGGGTGTCTATAGTATGCCTGTAAAGTGACGCGTGTTTCCCATGTTTAGAACAGTCCCTGCACCAAATGTCATTTTTAAAGGAAAAAATCTCATTTAAAACTGCTTGCGGGTTTAATGTCATGTCGGGTCATGGCAATATGGATGAAAATCAGTGAGACAAACGGCATGGGTACCCCCCAGTCCATTACCAGGCCCTTTGGGTCTTGTATGGATATTAAGGGGAACCCCGCACCCAAATTAAAATAAGGAAAGGTGTGGGGCCACCAGGCCCTATATACTCTGAACAGCAGTATACAGGCGGTGCAAACAAGACAGGGACTGTAGGTTTGTTGTTAAGTAGAATCTGTTTGTAATTTTGAACATTTTTAACGTGTTTAGCTCCAGCCAAAAAATCTTTTCTAAGCTTTTTGGAAAACATAGGGAAGGGTTATCACCCCTGTGACATTTGTTTTGCTGTCTTTCCTCCTCTTCAGAAGATTTCACCTCACTTTTTTGTCCCAATGAAAAATGTTTTTTGAAAATTTGGGTTTTTTTGTGGAACAAGGATTGGAAAGCATCAGTGGAAAGGAGAAATTGTTTTCCCATATTAACTCTTACAGGAGAGAATTTCCCTTCCTAGGGGTAGATTTCATCTCACTTCCTGTTGTCTCCTTCCGTTTGCAAGTAGAAGTCATTTGTAAGTTAGATGTTTGAAAGTAGGGTCCTGCCCTATATACTCAGCAGAAATTTGGGCCTTAGGTGTTGCTGTGGCCACAACACTGTAAGCCCTCACAGGGCCCTGCTGTGAAATATTAGATCAAGAATTGTAATTACATGCCCCTGTTGAACAGGAGCTGAAAAATTAGGCCTTAGGCACTGGTGCTGGTGCCACAACACTGCAACCCCTCACAGACACTCTAGTTGGAACGCAGGAACGAGCCCTGCTGCAAAGTATTGCTTCAAAAATTGTAATTACACGCCCCTGTTAGACAGGGGCAGAAAAATTGGGCCTTAGGCACTGGTGCTGGTGCCACAACACTGCAACCCCTCACAGACACTCTAGTTGGAACGCAGGAACGAGCCCTGCTGCAAAGTATTGCATCAAAAATTGTAATTACACGCCCCTGTTAGACAGGGGCAGAAAAATTGGGCCTTAGGCACTGGTGCTGGTGCCACAACACTGCAACCCCTCACAGACACTCTAGTTGGAACGCAGGAACGAGCCCTGCTGCAAAGTATTGCATCAAAAATTGTAATTACACGCCCCTGTTAAACAGGGGCAGAAAAATTGGGCCTTAGGCACTGGTGCTGGTGCCACAACACTGCAACCCCTCACAGACACTCTAGTTGGAATGCAGGAACGAGCCCTGCTGCAAAGTATTACATCAAAAATTGTAATTACACGCCCCTGTTAAACAGGGGCTGAAAAATTGTGCCTTAGGCACTGGTGGTGGCGCCCAGAACCAAAAATGTTCTTACAAGCTATCAGCGTGATGATTGAGGAGGAAGAGGATAATTACTCAGGGATAGTCACGCAGCATCAGCATAGGCAGTCTTTGAAGGGATCTGAGATTTCAAAAAAAATTATTCGGTTACATCAGCATCAGGTGCTTGGTAGCTGGTGGTGATCCAAGACTCATTCATTTTTATGAAGGTCAGCCGATCGACCGAGTCGGTGGACAGACGCACCCTGTGATCGGTTACCACGCCTCCAGCAGCACTGAATGTGCGTTCCGAAAGAACGCTGGATGCAGGACAGGCCAGTAGCTCAATTGCATACTGTGCAAGCTCTGGCCAGTGATCCATCCTCAAGACCCAGTAACCCAGAGGATTTTCGGTGGGAAAGGTGTCCAAGTCTGATCCTGCCCCTAGGTATTCCTGCACCATGTAAAACAGACGCTGGCGATGGTTGCTGGAACCGATCATACCTTGGGGCTGCGGACCAAAAAATTGTCTGAACGCATCGGTCAGACGGCCACCTTCTCCACCGCTCCTTCTTTGACTGACCGAAGCCTCAGCAACACGTTGTCCAGAAACAGGAGTTTGTAACCTCCCAGTCTCTGGGAACGCGTTGCACAGACCTTTCTGCAAGGCCTCCCGAAGATGTTTCATCCTCTGCTCCCTCTGCGATGGCAAGATAAGGTCCGCAACCTTACCCTTGTAACGTGGATCAAGGAGGGTTGCCAGCCAGTATTGGTCCTTCTCCTTGATACCACGAATACGAGGATCCTTACGCAGGCTTTGCAGGATCAGGGAGGCCATGCAGCGTAGGTTTGCTGAGGCATTCGGTCCGGAGTCCTCTGGGTCACTAAGAACGACATGGTCCGCAGCCACCTCCTCCCAGCCACGTACAAGTCCATGTGTTTCTTGGGACTGATCCCTTAAAGACTGCTGCTGATGCTGAGTGCCAGGCTCCACCTCCATACTGACACAATCTTCCTCCTCCTCCTCCTCCTCCTCTTCCTCCTCGTCCTCTTCCTGTGTGATCGGCGGGCACGCAGGAACACTGTCTGGATAAAGGGGGCCTTGAGAGCTAAGGAAGTCCTCCTCTTCCTGCCTCTGTTCTGCCTCAAGTGCCCTGTCCATTATTCCACGCAGCGTGTGCTCCAACAGGTGGACAAGGGGGACAGTGTCACTGATGCATGCACTGTCACTGCTCACCATCCTCGTGGCCTCCTCAAATGGTGACAGGACAGTGCATGCATCCCTGATCATGGCCCACTGGCGTGGGGAAAAAAAACCAAGCTCCCCTGACCCTGTCCTGGTGCCATAGTCGCACAGGTACTCATTGATGGCCCTCTGCTGCGTGTGCAGCCGCTGCAGCATGGCCAACGTTGAGTTCCACCTGGTGGGCATGTCACAGATTAGGCGGTTCTTGGGCAGGTTAAACTCCTTTTGGAGGTCCGTCAGCCGAGCACTGGCATTATATGACCGGCGGAAATGCACACAGACTTTCCTGGCCTGCCTCAGGACATCCTGTAAGCCCGGGTACCTGCCCAAGAACCGCTGCACCACCAAGTTAAGGACGTGAGCCAAACAGGGCACATGGGTCATTTGTCCCTGTCGGAGGGCAGAGAGGAGGTTGGTGCCATTGTCGCAAACCACCATTCCTGCCTTAAGTTGGCGTGGCGTCAACCACCTCTGAACCTGCCCCTGCAGAGCTGACAGAACCTCTGCCCCAGTGTGGCTCCTGTCCCCCAAGCACACCAGCTCAAGCACCGCATGGCATCTTTTGGCCTGCGTACTTGCGTAGCCCCTTGAACGCCTACGGAGCACCGCTGGTTCCGAGGAAGAGGCCATGGAGGAAGAAGAAGAGGAGGGGGTGGAGGAGAGAGGTGTGTCACAATCAGCATTTTGGAGGCGTGGTGGCGGAACAACCTCCAACACTACTGCACCTTGTCCTGCATCCTTCCCAGCTGCCAGCAGAGTCACCCAATGCGCCGTGAAACTTAGGTAACGTCCCTGTCCATGCCTGCTGGACCATGAGTCAGCGGTAATATGCACCTTACCGCTGACCGCCCTGTCCAGCGAGGCATGGACATTGCCTTCCACATGCCGGTAGAGAGCCGGAATCGCCTTCCGTGAGAAAAAGTGGCGTTTGGGTACCTGCCACTGAGGAACCGCACATTCCACAAACTCACGGAAGGGGGCAGAGTCTACCAACTGAAAAGGCAGCAGTTGAAGTGCTAGCAATTTTGCCAAGCTAGCATTCAACCGCTGTTCATGTGGATGGCTGGGAGCAAACTTCTTTCGGCGGTGCAGCAGCTGGGGCAGGGAAATTTGCCTGGTACAATCTGACGTCGGTGTACCAAAAGCAGATTGCCCACAAGTACTTGGCTGTGACACACCTAATTCTACACCTTCATTCCTCTCACTGCAGGTCTCAGAGAGGACTGAAGGTCTAGTGGGGTTGGAAATCTCAGCTGATGAGGAGCAAGGAGAGATCCTCTTTGTTCTTTGGTGTGGGTCTTTTAGATACGCTTGCCAACGAACTGCATGGCAGGTCAACATATGTCTGGTCAAGCATGTGGTACCCAAGCGGGAGATGTTTTGGCCACGCGAGATACGCTTGAGACATATGTTGCAAATAGCAGCGGTGCGATCTGATGCACTCGTCTCAAAAAAGGCCCACACCAAAGAACTTTTTGAATAACGCGCAGAGACTGCAGCGCCCTGCACATGTGGAGCTTTGGGGTGTGATGCAGTCAATGTGCTGCCCTTAGGCTGGCCCCTGGAGGGCATCCTGCCTCGTTGGTGATGTGCCGCCGCCTCCTCCTCCTCCTCCTCCTCCTCCTCCTCCTCTCTCCTATCAGGCACCCACGTTGAGTCAGTGACCTCATCATCCCCTCCCTCCTCATCACTGGAGCAAACCTGGCAGTATGCTGCAGCAGGGGGAGCATGACTGCCAGATTGCTGTCCTTCTTGGGCACCACCTCTGTCCGTGCTCATGTTACTGCTTTCATCGAGCTCAGTATCGTCATCAGAGCCTTCCAAACGCTGGGCATCCTCCTGGAGCATGTACCCAACACTGTGGTCAAACAGTTCGAGGGAATCCTCATGAGGACATGGTGGAGCTAGGGAAGGAGTCACTGATGACATTGAGCTGAGGGAAGAGGCCGCTGCTTTGCCAGACAAAGCACCCTGGGCATGGGTGAGAGAGGATGAGGAGGATGAGGACGGCTTGGTCATCCACTCGACCAAGTCTTCCGCATGTTGCGGCTCAACACGGCCAGCTGCCGAAAAAAAGGCCAAGCGTGTCCCATGGCCACGTGCTGATGAGGATGCACCGTCTCCACGACCAGCACTAGACACAGAGCCTGCTTGCCCTCTCTTATTGGCTTGTGACTGTCTGCCTCTCCTTCTTGGCCTTCCAGACATACTAATGGCCTGTAGCTGCACTAAGCTGGGATAGAACACCTGTAATTTTCTTCAGGTAGCTTTATATACTGTAACCAGACAAGCCTGCCTGTCAGTAGGAAGATAACAGGAACGGATCTAGCTGAACACTGTGAGCAGGACGCACTGTACTAAATGTAAATAATCTAGCTGCCTGACCGTGGTACTAATAGGATCAAATAGAACACCTGTAATTTTCTTCAGGTAGCTTTATATACTGTAACCAGACAAGCCTGCCTGTCAGTAGGAAGATAACAGGAACGGATCTAGCTGAACACTGTGAGCAGGACGCACTGTACTAAATGTAAATAGTCTAGCTGCCTGACCGTGGTACTAATAGGATCAAATAGAACACCTGTAATTTTCTTCAGGTAGCTTTATATACTGTAACCAGACAAGCCTGCCTGTCAGTAGGAAGATAACAGGAACGGATCTAGCTGTACACTGTGAGCAGGACGCACTGTACTAAATGTAAATAGTCTAGCTGCCTGACCGTGGTACTAATAGGATCAAATAGAACACCTGTAATTTTCTTCAGGTAGCTTTATATACTGTAACCAGACAAGCCTGCCTGTCAGTAGGAAGATAACAGGAACGGATCTAGCTGAACACTGTGAGCAGGACGCACTGTACTAAATGTAAATAGTCTAGCTGCCTGACCGTGGTACTAATAGGATCAAATAGAACACCTGTAATTTTCTTCAGGTAGCTTTATATACTGTAACCAGACAAGCCTGCCTGTCAGTAGGAAGATAACAGGAACGGATCTAGCTGAACACTGTGAGCAGAACGCACTGCACTAAATATAAATAGTCTAGAAGATAACAGGAACGGATCTAGCTGAACACTGTGAGCAGGACGCACTGCACTAAATGTAAATAGTCTAGAAGATAACAGGAACGGATCTAGCTGAACACTGTGAGCAGGACGCACTGCACTAAATGTAAATAGTCTAGAAGATAACAGGAACGGATCTAGCTGAACACTGTGAGCAGGACGCACTGCACTAAATGTAAATAGTCTAGAAGATAACAGGAACGGATCTAGCTGAACACTGTGAGCAGGACACACTGCACTAAATGTAAATAGCAGGAACGGATCTAGCTGAACACTGTGAGCAGGACGCACTGCACTAAATGTAAATAGTCTAGAAGATAACAGGAACGGATCTAGCTGAACACTGTGAGCAGGACGCACTGCACTAAATGTAAATAGCAGGAACGGCTCTAGCTGAACACTGTGAGCAGGACGCACTGCACTAAATGTAAATAGCAGGAACGGATCTAGCTGAACACTGTGAGCAGGACGCACTGCACTAAATGTAAATAACAGGAACGGATCTAGCTGAACACTGTGAGCAGGACGCACTGCACTAAATGTAAATAGTCTAGAAGATAACAGGAACGGATCTAGCTGAACACTGTGAGCAGGACGCACTGCACTAAATGTAAATAGCAGGAACGGATCTAGCTGAACACTGTGAGCAGGACGCACTGCACTAAATGTAAATAGCAGGAACGGATCTAGCTGAACACTGTGAGCAGGACGCACTGCACTAAATGTAAATAGCAGGAACGGATCTAGCTGAACACTGTGAGCAGGACGCACTGCACTAAATGTAAATAACAGGAACGGATCTAGCTGAACACTGTGAGCAGGACGCACTGCACTAAATGTAAATAGCAGGAACGGATCTAGCTGAACACTGTGAGCAGGACGCACTGCACTAAATGTAAATAGCAGGAACGGATCTAGCTGAACACTGTGAGCAGGACGCACTGCACTAAATGTAAATTGCAGGAACGGATCTAGCTGAACACTGTGAGCAGGACGCACTGCACTAAATGTAAATAGTCTAGAAGATAACAGGAACGGATCTAGCTGAACACTGTGAGCAGGACGCACTGCACTAAATGTAAATAGCAGGAACGGATCTAGCTGAACACTGTGAGCAGGACGCACTGCATTAAATGTAAATAGTCTAGATAGAAGATAACAGGAACGGATCTAGCTAAACTGAATACAGTGTATATATATATATGCAACACCTGGGATGCATATATATACACAATACACTGTAAGTGCAGCTAACTGACTGACTGTTCTGCCTAATCTATCTAACTCAAATCAAATGACACTGTCGCTCTCTCTCTCTATCTCTCAGCACACCGGAACACACACTACACAGGGCCGCCGTGCAGGCGGCCTTATATAGTGTGGGGTGTGTACTAAATCCCCTGAGCCATAATTGGCCAAAGCCACCCTGGCTTTGGCCAATTACAGCTCTCTCTACTGACGGCGCTGTGATTGGCCAAGCATGCGGGTCATAGTGCATGCTTGGCCAATCATCAGCCAGCAATGCACTGCGATGCCGCAGTGAATTATGGGCCGTGACGTGCCACACGAATTTAGCGCGAACGGCCCATATCGTTCGCAATTCGGCGAACGGGCGAACAGCCGATGTTCGAGTCGAACATGGGTTCGACTCGAACACGAAGCTCATCCCTAGTGAGGAGTGGAGTCCTGGCAGGGGAGCGCTCTGATCCTGCAGGGAGCCCCCACACAGCCAGTGCTCAGAGCAGGGCTGGGAAAAAATACATCTAACACCCAGGGCAAATATGTCAAACAATCAGGAACCCTCCTTTAACATTAGAGTCCCTTTTGCCTGGGGCACATGCTCCCCCTAGTTTTGGCCCTAGCTCAGACAGTGAAAGACCTGAACAGTGCATGTGACGGTGCTGACCAATCTGAAGCTGTCTAGCCCATACTGTCACAACTGGAAGGAGAGGAGAGAAAGCCGCGGGAATTTCAAATCCCTGGACCTGTGAATTAGCTTTTTGTTGTCTGACAGAGGGGGATCAGCAATCTGGTAAGCAGGACTGGGGGGGGGTGGGGAGGGGGTAGAATGGATGGCTGGAACCTCTGGAGGCTGGGGCAGAGAGCCATGGGAGAGGCAGGAGGAGTCCAAGTCACAGCCACCGATGTCCACAGTGGGATCGGGAGCTGGAGATGGTGGAACTCATCGTGCAGGGAGGTTTGCCTCACCGCTCTTGTGTGAACTCACTATGACAAGCCTGGGTTCAAACAGGATCTGTGCGGGAAACCGCATGCAATTCAGACAGAAATGGCACCACATTCCTGTTTAAATCACATGCAATTCTTTGAAGTGCGATTTGAGCCCATTCATTTTGTATGGGCTCAAATCACAAAGGTATCGGTTTTGGTATCGGGAGCATTTGCATGAGTATAAGTACTTGTGCAAGTACTCGATATCGGCACCAATACCGGTATCGGTGCAACCCTTGCTGAGATGATCAGGGGAGAACAGTTTAATGAACCACTAATAATCATCAGGATCGCAGCTCTTCTCAGTTTCATAAACAGACACCTTAAAGCGTTTGTTAACAAAAAAAATATTGATCGTGCTCCTTTAAAGCTTGTTATACAGCACAGTGCTTGTGCTGTGTAATTTGGGCCCCTGTATCACCTGAAACACCTGGCTGATCCTGCCTGCTATGCCCTCCCATGTAAACAACCTCACCGTAGCCAATCAGCTTCCAGGTTTGTTTGTCAAAGCTTAAAGTGTAAGTTCACCTTTACAGAAAAATCTGTAAGGTGAACTTACACAGGACCCCCTCCCCAGTCCCGCCTCCACTGTGGGGACACTTATAAGTTAGTGTTAGGTACCACAGATACCAGGGTGCCTTGACGAGGCTCTGTGGCTTATGCATGCATTTGTAAATGTGTGCAGACTAAACCCCTGTTTTTAACGCATACTGTTAGACAGGTTTACTTGATTGTCTGCGGGCTGGTCGGTAAGTTAAGCTTGTTTTTTTCCTTGGAGTTATCCTTGGCCTTGTTTATAACTGTTGTTAGCCTTCCAATGCTTCTTACCATGATAGCCAGCTATAGATGGGGGAAAGTGGCGTACCTTTTTGTAACACACACACACATACACCTGTATACAGTGGCAGCTGGTGCTCAAAATTTTTTTTGGGGGGGCGCAAACCAACTTAAAAATGCAGAAAAAAATCAGCAGGTGATGTCGGCGAACTGTGTCCTCCATGCGTCTCCTCTCCTCCTCCCAGGCGTCCAATCCCAGCGCCTGTCGTTTTAGCCAATCAGGTGATGGGTAACACACCCGTGCTTCTTGATTGGCGGAGAGGCGGTTCAGTGTTAGAAAACCGAATATTCATTCGCTGTTCTAATACAGCTGGGTGAGCTGCGAGTGCAATGCTCTGCGCTCGCAGTTCACCTTTGTAATGCATGAATCTATTCATGATACATAGAGGTGGGTTGCTGGAGAGAGGGAGCGGTGCCCGTGCGCCCTTAATGGGTGCACTGCCACTGCCTGTATATATGCCAGCCCAGCCCCCCACACACACCTGTATATATATATATATATATATATATATATATATATATATATATATATATATATATATATGTCAGCTCCACACATACAAAAATCTGTAAACACACAAGGCTCTGGCTCCTCCCTGTACACAAACATCCCCCTCCCTTTCCTTCACAGCCCGCAAAGAATTTCTTCCTACCTGTTCCCAGCCCAGCTGTGAGATCGTTTCTGTAATGCACAGCATGGCCCCCCTTCACCCGTCCTGCCTTCTTCTGGTCCGGGCGGGCCCCAGGGCCACTTACAGTTGTAACGGCTGTACCCCCCTGATGGCGGCCCTGGACACTGTTACCAATAAGCAGACCATACCATAGATGCTCACAACAACATGCTTTACAGCACATGATGATGATAATTTGTTTGATTATTCTAAATATTTGCAAATATTTGCACATTCCTAAATGTGCAGATCAGCTCCCCCTAAATCCTGCTGTGGGAGCCATGCCTGCCTCTACATTCAATGTAGATATATATAATATATTATTTCAGTTTGAATTACACATTTCCTGATTTGGCTTGGACAATGATGCTCCATCAGTTTGCACAGAACCGCAAAATAAATAACTTGGCAGGTATATTAGCAATCTTCAATAAGGATCACAATGATGTCATGCTCACATTCAGCAGCACAAAAAGAAAAAAGACGGGAGCCTATTAAGAACCTACCATCAAAAAATGGGGTTCCACAAGAGAACAGCTGCAGTTTTGAGCCAAAATGAATAAACTTTATTAATTACACAAAATCTATACAAAAAATCCTAATAGATATGAGCAAATCCCACTGTTCACCTTTAAAAACAAGTGACAACTTTGTCAATTGTAAAAGACAGCCCGGGCTCACAGGGACACAAAATCATGCATCTTCCCACTAATAGCAATGTAAGAGTAGCTAAAAGTTCATCCTGGCATAAGCTAGCAGATGTTAACTCATATTGAGGAATACTGGAAATGAAGAATGGTAATAAGTCCTCAATCAATGAGATAAAGGTTCTAACCAGTATTTAAAATTAGCTAACTAATTCGCTTTCCTACCACCCTGACACTGTTCCCAAAACAAAGGGACAGATAATCCAATGACAATGATTATCCCTCTACACTAAGTGTATGATATCCAAACTGTCCCTCAACTAATGCCGAGGTGGATTGTCTACAGCACAGCTGATTCCTCCATACAGTATAGCCAGCTATAAAGGTGAGTATGCAGCAGCAATAAAACAGCAGCAAGGGGCAGTGGTATGCCAAGCAGATGGAAGCTCACAAGATGCCTGCAGCAATAGGCAGCAGGTAGCATCAAGCAAGTACATAGAACCCTACTGATAGGCCAGAATGTTGTATACAGTTTATTCAAGCCAAGTCCACTCTTCCAAAAAGCAGCTCAGTCAAGGCTCCTTTGTATGCAAAATTGCAATCTTGGAAGTGAGTGTCCATTGCGGACCAAGGCTGATCAGTGCTAATAAAGGCTCACCACTCCTGCAGACGTCCACCCTCCTTGTAGACCATCAGCTGTCATGCCTCTCTTGTATATTGCGCTTTCTCCCCGCTTGCCAATGGATCAAGTAATAAAACTGCCCAGCCGTGTCGGTCAGCATGGGGTGACTGATGGAGAGCAGCCAAGCCTGACCTCAAGTGTGGGAGTGGAGGTGTAACCATGTCTACACATTTCACTCACATGGTCACGTGAAGTGCTTAAGGTCTCCATCATCCACCCCATGCTGAGTTCCACCTCCTCCATACATAGCATAACTTCTATGAATGGGGGGGGGGGGGGGCGCAAAGGACAGCCATAACCGGCACTCTTGGCATATGACAAGTTCCTTGGCTCTATTAACCTCTGGGGTACCAGAACCAAATGATTACATAACCCAGGGAAGGGGAAATCAGATGATGGAAGATTTTAACTAAATCTGTAGCCAGCTGCACAAAGGGACACATCACATAATGTCCCTTGTGCTGATTTAAAAAAAAAATATATTTTTTCATTAAACTTAGGGTTTTGTTTCAAAAGCATTTTATTTTTTGTCTGTCCTGCTGTTGGAGACTTACCCTAACGTTGTGTCTTGTCAAAAGGTTGTACACCAAAAAGTAAATCAGAGGAAATCTCTGTAACGGAGTCCCGGACAGCAGCTAAACCTTATAGGGGGTCTAACCCGTCCTAATTCTATACATATTTGGTCTACAGATACACTTTAACCAAAACATATGTTAATTGCCACAGTGAAATGTTTTTCTTTACGTTTTCACTTTTCTTCTTCCTCTGGGGAGGACACTGAGGCCTGTGCTCCCCCTTTACCCTCAGAGAAAGAGTTGGCTTAGAGGAAGCCTCAAAAAGATTCAGATCAAATGGATGAACTGCAAACAGAAAAGAAAATAATGAAAAAAATAAATAAATAAACCCTAACATGTAATACACTAACTATAGAAGAAAAGAAGAACAGCAAGAAATAACAATGTCTAAAAGGTTTATACCTTTCCCTACTCTATCCCAAAGTAATACATAAGTTTGCCTCATAAATACCTAAAAAGGGAATGTTTTAATAATGGAGTAAAGCATCTTCACTTTTCAAATTTCAGTTTGAAAGGAATTATTCACTGAGCTTAGTAACTGTTGTAAATATTCACCTTTGACAAAAAACACAGTTACGTAGAAGGAACATTTGCAAAATTAGATTAAATCTAAATAACTAAGCTAAGTGCTATTTTCCTTGAAAAGTGAACATTTACTTTGCAAAATGAATATATGCTAAGATTCAAGTCAAAATATGGTTTAAAGTGTGTTTAGACCTATATTCCAATATATACAGTGCCTTGAAAAAGTATTCATACCCCTTGAAATTTTCCACATTTTGTCATGTTACAACCAAAAACGTAAATGTATTTTATTGGGATTTTATGTGATAGACCAACACAAAGTGGTGCATAATTGTGAAGTGGAAGTAAAATGATAAATGTTTTTTAATATTTTTTACAAATAAATATCTGAAAAGTGTGGTGTGCATTTGTATTCACCCTCCCAGTGTCAATACTTTGTATAACCAGATTTTGCTGCAATTACAGCTGCAAGTCTTTTTGGATATGTCTCTACCAACTTTGCACATCTAGAGAGTGACATTTTTGCCCATTCTTCTTTGCAAAATAACTCAAGCTCTGTCGAACTTGGTGGAGAGTGTCTGTAAACAGCAATTTTCCTTGTCAAAAGAAGTTTATTGAGTATACAATGTTATAAAGATACATAAAGTAAGTTTACAAGGATCTATAAAGTAAGCTCATTGTTTTACAGTAGGGTTTATATAGGTAAATATCATGAAATTTCAAATATTAAACATTGGGTTCACGTAAACCTAAATTAAAGATATATATCATTTCCTTAGTTACTTTTGTAGGTATTTAAATGATTTATACCTACTATACATATTGTTTACAAGTAGAGTGTATATAGGTCAAATAAATTCTGATAATGAGCTTTAATCGTAAGGTGGAGAAAAAGAAAGAGAAAGAAGAAAAAGGGTTGAAAGGTAGAGGTATGGTCCACAAGGTTGTCCGTTCGTCAGTTTATTATTCTTTTTAGTTCTCTTTGAAGCCTTAGAATGGGTGTCTCTGTAAGTCATTTAATCTGTTATCATGGCAACAGGACAGAGTCATTGAAGTTTGACAGGAACTGTTGTTTTATCCAAGGATGCCAAAGTTTTTCAAATTTTGGAATTTGATTTTGATCGATGGCTACCATCTTAGCATGGGACATTGTATTATTCATTCTGTGAATTGTTTCTGCTAGTACCAATGTAGGAGATTTCCATGCCTTGGCCACTGTTTGTTTTGCAGCCGTTATTAGTTGGATCATAAGTTTGAATTGAGAGAGTGTTAACCATTCCGGTTTTAGATTAAGTAAAGTTAAATATGGATCTGGTTGTATTATTTTTTAAAATATTTTAGATGCAATCACGAAGACTTCCTTCCAGAAGGTTTGGATTACTGGGCACGTCCACCATATGTGTAAATATGTGCCTATTTCTGGGCATCCTCGAAAACAAAGAGCTGAGGTATTAGGTGAATATTTTGCCACTCTAGCGGGTACAAGGTACCAGCGAGTTAGGACTTTATAATTTGTCTCCAGTGCTAAGATGTTGGGTGAAGATGACTTAGATGTGAGCCATATGTTAGACCAGTCCGTGTCTTCTAAAATTCGTCCCAGGTCCTCCTCCCACCTCTGAACGTAAGAGGGTCTATTAAGATTTGCTACTACATATAATTGATTATAAAGTGATGAAATTGTACCTTTAGCAAATGGATCTTTTGTACAGATTGATTCAAAAATGGATAATTGGGATAATGGTGTATCCCCCTTTAGTAATGGTGTATAGAAATTTTTCATTTGGAGATATCTAAATTTCTCAGAGTTTGGTAGATCATATTTTTCTCTAAGCGATGGGAATGAAAGGAATGATTTAGATGCTATGAAGTCATTTAGTGTCTGAATGCCTGATGTTGTCCAAGCTTTAAAAGAATTTGGGTAGATCCATGCCGGATAAAAGGCCAGATTTCTGATAAAAGAAAGGAGAGGATTGTGTGGAGATTGTAACTGATATTTGGTTTTTAGTTTATCCCAGAGAGATAAGAAGTGTTTAGTTATGGGATTATGAATTTTAAAGCGGTCTTTAGGATCAAGCCATAATAAATTTGATATTAATAGAGGGTCATTTTCTGAAGCCTCTATAAATACCCATAATGGGATTTCCTGTTTTGCATGGTATTTGGACAGACTGGCCAAATGTGCTGCTCTGTAGTAGTTAGTAAAATTAGGGTATCCCAGGCCTCCTTTATTTTTGGGAAGATGTAGTGTGTGTATAGGTATACGTGGTTTAGAAGAGCCCCATATAAACTAAGTTGCTCTTTTTTGTACTATTCTCAAAAAATAGGAAGGAATTGGAATAGGGAGGACTCTGAATAGATAAAGCAATTTGGGTAGAATAGTCATTTTGATTGCATTAATCTTCCCTATCCAGGATAAAGGAAGTTGCGACCATTGTTTTATTTGATTTGTGATCTGTTTTAATACAGGAGGATAATTGGTTGAGAATAAGTCAGAATGAGATGCTGTTAAATGAATTCCAAGATATGGGATTGATTTTTCTGCCCATGTGAATGGGAGTGCAGCCCTAGCCGGGATCAATTCCATGTTTGTGAGTGAAATTAAGGCCGGATAGGGCTGCAAATCCATCAAGAGCTGGTATTAAGTTAGGACCAGAGACCTGTGGTGATGATAGAAAAAGTAATATATCGTCTGCAAATATACATAATTTGTGTGTAATACCTCCTACTTCAATGCCAGTTATAGTTTGGTTTGTTCTGATGTATTGGGCCATGGGTTCGAGTATAAGGGCAAATAATAAGGGAGATAATGGGCGACCCTGTCGGGTACCTCTTTCGATATTAAAGGCTTCAGATTTGTATCCAGCATATTTTATATAGGCTTTGGGTTTATTATATAATGCTTTGATCCATGTTAAAAAGTGGGGTCCAAAACCCCATTTTTGTAATGAATATTGCATATATTGCCAGGATACTGTGTCAAATGCCCTCTTAATATCGAGAGATAGAAAACATAAAGGGATTTTCCATTTTTTAGCAATATGTGCCAATAACACTGCCCTGCGTATATTATCGCCTGCCTGTCTATTTGGCATGAAGCCTACTTGATCTCTATGTATTAATTTTCCTATAATGCTATTGAGGCGTTTTGCTATTATTTTTGCTAATAATTTAATATCGAGGTTTAACAGAGAGATAGGCCGATAATTCACACAGGAAGTATCATCAGAAAGGGGTTTTGGGATCATACAAACAATTGCCATTAGTGTTTCTTGCCGAAAAGAATGTCCATCTAGAAGTTTGTTAAAAGTTTCAGTGAGAATGGGAGAGAGTATTTCTGAGAATGTTTTATAGTATAAAGCCGAGTAGCCATCTGGGCCTGGTCTTTTGTTAAGTTTTAGGTCTTTTATGGCGTTAGCAACTTCATCTATAGTTATAGGCTCATCCAAACTGCTTTTTTGATTCTGAGATAACTCAGGTAAGGTTATTTTTGAGAAGAAGGATTCAGCCTCTGTAGGATTAAATTCATTGTTTGTCTTGTATAAAGTTGCGAGATGTGAGTGAAATTTATGGACTATTTTAACTGGATTACAAGTGTAAACATTTTTTGATAATTTCAAACGTATTGGTTTGAAAGATTTGTTAGTTGAATTTAATGCCCGAGCCAAATATGTACCTGGTTTGTTTGTATTCATGTAGAAATTGTGTTTGGAGCGTTTGAGGGATTTATCAACTGACTCAGTGAGAAATAGATCGTATTCCAATCTAGATTTTTCCAGATGAGATTTTGTACTCTGAGATGGATTATCTTGAAATGATATGTAGGCTGCATTAAAATTGAGTTCTAGTTTTTTTGCTAGATTTTTGCGTTCCCGTTTAAATAGTGCCATTTGTCTTTGTATTGTACCACGCAAGACAGGCTTATGAGCTTCCCACAGTGTTATTGGGGAGATGTCTGTTGTATTATTAATTGATATGTATTCCTTTAAAGCTTGTTCAATGGCCATCTGATGTAGTGGGTGTTTGAGCATTATGTCCGGTAAGTACCACGTTGGGTCATGCGCTTTTGGTATGGCTGAGGTTATAGTAGTGTATACTGCATTATGGTCAGACCACGGAATCGGAATTATATCTGATGCAATAATTTCTGGTATCATTCCTATTGTTAGAAAAATATGATCTATTCTGGTGAAGGTTTGATGAGGGTGCGAGAAATAAGTAAATTTCTTTTTCATTGGGTTACTTTCTCTCCACGAATCTACCAGATTGTATTTGGAAAGAAGTTGAGAAAAAAGTAATCTAGAGGTTATTTTGGATGGTGTAAAAGGTGATTTATCTAGAAATGGGAGGAGGACCTGGTTCGAATCCCCGCACATTATCACTGTTCCTATTTTGTGTGTACTAATCACTTGTAATATATGTGAGAGGAATGGTGTAGGTTGTTTGTTAGGAGCGTAGTAGGAAATCACCGTGATTGCTGTATCCATTATATAACCCATGAGTATCAGGTATCTACCTTCTGGGTCTTTAATTTCTGATGATAAGGTGAATTGTGTGGATCGGTGAAATGCAATTAGAGTTCCCCTTTGCTTGGTACAGGCAGAAGCCGTGTATATTTGTTGATAAAAAGCAGAAATATATTTTGGAGTAGAATCTTTGGTGAAGTGTGTTTCTTGGAGGCATACTATGTGAGCCTTCTTGTTATGGAAAGTACGGAAGGCTTTGGTCCTTTTTTGAGGGACATTTATTCCCTGAACATTCAGGGAAATTATATTCAGTGGTGCAATGGCAACAGATCAAATAGTTTTGACTTACTTTTTGTTATGCAGAGCTGACTGCGCAGATCAACCTGTGTGGACTGAAGAGATGAATAGATAGAAAAGAAACCAGTGAATTCTGGAGTAAAGAGTAAACAAAAAACATATGAGATTAGATGATACATTGTATAAATTATTTTTTGCAAGTAATCACAATTTACCCGTGAAAGAGAATAAATATCTCTCTCAGGGGAATAAGTGCCTTCGTCACACTCCCACATAATATGGTTGGGAGAATAAGGAGGGCTAATGGGGGTACACGGATCTTCCGCTTACAGGAGAGAAGTGCTATGTCAAAAGACATCAAAATGATGTTTCATTAATTGGAGTGCAGAATATAGTTTTTGTTGAAATTATTTATTCCAGGGTGGTTGTATATGGTTAGTCTTGCCCTAGGCTAAATAATTCAGTTAGAAAGGTACTGTTAATAACTTTGGTATTGATGAAGATAGTTTGAATTATTTTGGGATTTTAACCCTTTTAGAGTAAACAATTACATATTTTATTCATATGTAACTGTTTAGATATGTTAACTCATAAAATTGAGGTTGTATTGCTTCAGATTAGAATAAACAAAAACATAATTCTAGGAACTAGTTAGGTAATAATATATTTGTTTTAAGAAAAGAAAGAAAAAGCTTCCATTACTTCTGGATTATTGAACATATTTGTCCTAAAAAGTAATAAATCTATTGTTATTACCTGATAATATATAACTGAACAAGAATTTCCTTATTTCACTTATATATTCTAAGGCTATATGAATCAGAAGTAATAAGAAATTTAACTGGAATGTAACATGATCCCACACAGTGTGTGACTATCAGAATGCAGTTACATTCAGTTATAAATACAGGTTTTTTATAGAGAACCATCTCTTAGTATAATAAATGAAGAGATATCAGGAATTAGGATGTCAGTCCATTGAATCTTCTTGGTCCATGGATGATGTGGCATAACGGCCTCTTTTGTGAGAATGATGATTCCCATTTTGTTCTGAAATTTTCTGAGTGCTGCCTGAAGGTGAAGATGATGCCATTCTTCTGCGTGTGGGGGTGTTGCTGCTTGTGGGTTCTGTCAGATTTAATTTTAAAAGTGTATGTTGTAGTTCATCTGCTGATCTGCTTCTGTAAATTGTACCTTGGTAGTTAAATCTGACTGAAAAGGGGAAGCCCCATTGACACATAATGTTGTGGCGTTGAAGTTCCATTAGTTGGGGTTTCATGGATCGTCTTTTAGTAATAGTAAGTTGGGATAGGTCAGCAAAAATTTGATAATTGTGTCCTTGAAAATTAAGTTCCTTTTTTTCTCTTGCAGCAATTAGTATTTGTTCTTTCGTTCTGTAATAATGAAATTTTGTGATTATATCACGTGGGGGTCCATCTTTCTTTTTGGCTGTGAGGGCTCTGTGTACTCTGTCCAGTTCTAAACGTTCAATAGGGATATCTGGCTTTAGTTCTTGTAATAGAGCAGTAATAGTAGATTGCAGGTCTGTCACAGTTTCAGGTATTCCCCTTATGCGCAAGTTTGAACGTCTGGCTCTATTTTCGTAATCTTCGAGCTTAGTTTGAAGTATTAAATTCTCTTTTTTTAATTGTTCCAATTCTGTTATATTTTCTTGGGTTGTAATTTCAATTTCATCCATTTTTATTTCTAAGGCTGCGGTGCGGTTTCCCAGCTCTCTTATTTCTTTGGTTAGGCTTTTTGTTATTTGGTCTGAGGTTTGTTCTGTATCTGACTCAAATGGAGAGTCTTGCTGTGACATTTTCTGTCTGTGAGAGCGCCCTGATGCTGTATCTTGTGAGGTGACTGGAGCTGCTTTAGTTGCATTGAGTGCCTGTGAGCTCTTTGTGAGGTGATTTTTATTTCTGCCACGGTTTCCTCCCAGTACCATATTTCCTGCCCAAACTTTCACAGTTTGTTCCCTGGGGCAAAAAGGTTCAAATGGATACCTTTTGAGCCTGCAGGCTCCGCTTTGTCCTTCTCTTCTCTCCTCAGCGGTGCGGAGCTCTAACAATGCATGTCTGCTCCGCTAGGCTCCGCCCATCTCCCTCGTAAACAGCAATTTTCAAGTCTTGCCACAAATTCTCAATTGGATTCAGGTCTGGACTTTGACTGGGCCATTCTAACATATGAATATGCAGACTCTATCAGGTTTTCTTCTAAGAGTGACCTGTATTTGGCTCCTTCCATCTTCCCTTCAACTGTGACCAGCTTCCCTTTTGCTCCTGAAGAAAAGCATCCCCACAACATGATGCTGCCACCACCATGTTTCGCAGTGGGGATGGTGTTTAGGGTGATGTGTGGTGTTAGTTTTCTGCCACGCATAGCATTTTGCTTTTAGGCCAAAAAGTTCAATTTTGGTCTCATCTGATCAGAGCACCTTCTTCAAAATGTTTGCTATGTCCCCCACATGCCTTCTCACAAACTGCAAACGGGACTTCTTATGGCTTTCTTTCAACAATGGCTTTCTTCTTGCCACTCTTCCATAAAGGCCAGATTTGTAAAGTGCACTATTAATAGTTGTCCTGTAGACAGATTCTCCCCCCTGAGCTGCGGATCTCTGCAGCTCCTCCAGCGTTACCATGGGCCCCTTGGCTGCTTCTCTAATTAATGCTCTCCTTGCCCGGACTGCCAGTTTAGGTGAATGGCCATGTCTTTGTAGGTTTTCAGTTGTACCATACTCTTTCCATTTTCGGATGATGGATTGAACAGTGCTCCATGAGATGTCCAAAGCTTGGGATATTTTTTATTACCTAACCCTGCTTTAAACTTCTCCACAACTTTATCCCTGACCTGTCTGGTGTGTTCCTTGGCCTTTAAGATGCTGTTTGTTCACTAGGGTTCTCTAACAAACCTCTGAGGGCTTTTCCCAAACAGATGCATTTATACTGAGATTAAATTACATACAGGTGGACTGGAGTTACTAATTAGGTGACTCCTGAAGGCAATTGGTTCCACTAGATTTTAGGTACGGGTATCGGAGTAAAGGGGGATGGATACAAATTCACGCCACACTTTTAAGATATTTATTTCAATGGGTATGAATAATTTTTCAAGGCACTGTTTGTTATTTTTGTAAAGAATATGGAAAATTTAAATTCCCCATTAGGTTTTCATGTTATCCAGGCTCTGTTATACAGTATCTCACAAAAGTGAGTACACCCCTTACATTTTTGTAAATATTTTGTTATATCTTTTCATGTGACAGCACTGAAGAAATGGCACGTAATGTAGTGAGTGTACAGCTTGTATAACAGTGTAAATTTGCTGTCCCTTCAAAATAACTCAACACACAGCCATTAATGTCTAAACTGCTGGCAACAAAAGTGTGTACACCCCTAAGTGAAAATGTCCAAATTGGACCCAGTTAGCCATTTTCCCTCCCTGGTGTCATGTGACTCATTAGTGTTACAAGGTTTCAAGTGTGAATGCGGAGCAGGTGTGTTAAATTTGGTGTTATCGCTCTCACTCTCTCATACTGGTCACTAGAAGTTCAGCATGGCACCTCATGGCAAAGAACTCTCTGAGGATCTGAAAAAAAGAATTGTTGCTCTACATAAGAATGGCCTAGGCTATAAGAAAATTGCCAAGACCCTGAAACTGAGCTGCCCCATGGTGGCCAAGTTCATACAGCGATTTACCAGGACAGGTTCCACTCAGAACAGGCCTCGCCACTGTCGACCAAAGAAGTTGAGTGCACATGCTCAGCGTCATATCCAGAGGTTGTCTTTGGGAAATAGACGTATGAGTGCTGCCAGCATTGCTGCAGAGGTTAAAGGGATAGGGGGTCAGCCTGTCAGTGCTTAGACCATACGCCGCACACTGCATAAAATTGGTCTGCATGGCTGTCATTCCAGAAGGAAGCCTCTTCTAAAGGTGATGCACAAGAAAGCCCGCAGTTTGCTGAAGACAAGCATACTAAGGACATGGATTACTGGAACCATGTCCTGTGGTTTGATGAGACCAAGATAAATGTAAAAAAAAATTTTATACTCAGCGCTGCCTCTATGAACCATTAATATACATATACACGCATCAAATATGTGTCATATAACATGTATAATAAAGTGCTCAATGTCAATATAGTGCAAATAAAGTGCAATCAATATAGTTCAACAGGTGTGCAAAATAAAGTGCAATCAATGTAGTTCATCAAGTGTAGGGTACAGGGCTGGTGACACGTTGATATAATCTTGGTGACTTCCTGTGCTCCCCTCCTGGGTCCCCACTCACCAGATTAAGATGGCAAATGCGCCTGTGTATATCAAGATGGTGCCCCCTGTCCAACGAATAGGTAGATAGATTGTGCCTCAAAGAATGGGATCTCCTCTCCTCCACCACATTATGTAAGTCCTACACACTTTACTCAGTCAAAGGATGGTCAGGATAGTAAAGTTCGGGCAAATGAAGGAAAGGGGACATATAGTGTAATACTGCAAGATTTATTAAAAGGTTTAAAATCATTACACTTACATCAGAATTTTGAAATTAGTGCAAAATTGCCGCTTTGGCATCCAAACATCCTTCACAGATTATCCTTAGCTTGACATGTTTCCCCCCTCCCACTGGGCGTCATCAGAAGCTTGTGGAGTCAGTGATTGGCTGTCTTATATACTTTAAGTACCGCCTACTACACCCAATGACTCCCACTACTCTCATTGATGGCGCAGTATAAAATTGGCCTCACTTCCGGTTTCTGCCGGAACCGAAAGTGACGTAACTACCGAGACCGGAAGTGGTCAGCGGCGCCGGAAGTGATGTAATCCTTGTTGATAAAAGGTAAGCCCCAGTATCCTGCTTCCTGAATTGACAGGAAATGACCAGGAGCCATCTAGTGTTAGTAATTAGGTATTGCATTAAAAATAGACCATGATATATTACATTATTTAAACCATTGTCATAATAATAATATACTCCATATGAAGAAAAAAATACACAAACAAATGATAATCCAATAGTTGGGAATGACATAATGACGGAAGAACTGGTGTTACTAAAGTAAGTAATGAAAGAAAAATTTAAAAAAATAATAAAAATAAAATAAAAATAAAAATAAATTAAAAAAATTATAAAAAATAAAATAAAAATAAAAATAAAAGTCAAATAAAAATAAAAATAAACAAAATAAACAATCAAAAATTTCTACTAAAACAATTTATGTCCAGGTCCACATTTAACCCTTTCGGCGTTAAGGACTGTAATTTATATATCCATTGAGTCTCGTTTTGGGAGATAGCCTGTTTAAGATTGGTGCACCTCCAATGTTTTTCCACCCTATCAATACCACAAAAAATAAGTTTAGATGGATCTCTATTGTGGAATCTCCTAAAATGACATGATAGACTATGTTTGTGGAAACCCTTTTTAATATTATTGTTCCCTCAGTCTGACTTTAAGTTCTCTTGTGGTTCTCCCCACATATTGGAGACCACATTCACAATCCAAAAGGTATGTGACATGTGTAGTGCCACAAGTTATGAATTTGGGGATTTCATATGTTTTTCCTGTTGCCCTAGATTTAAAGTGTGTAGTCTTTTTCTTTCTCCCCTTGCATGTTCTTCAGATTAAACATCTGCCACATTTAAAGAAACCTGTTTGGTTGAGAAAGGTTACCAAATTCGTTGGGGGGTCAGGGATGCTTTTAACAATCTTGTCCTTCAATATAGGAGGACAGTTATAGATGAACTTCGGGTGTGAAGGTTTCGATAAAACTGGATCAATGTGGGCCAATGTGTTTTAATAATCTTTTCTATTTGTTTATACTGTCGATTAAATTCTGTACAGAAGGCTAAGTCATGACTTTCACTCTTTTAAGGTTTGGGGACAAGTAATTGTTCTCTATCCATTAGTCCTACTTCTTGTATTTTTAAAAGTTGTTGTCGTTCGTGCCCTTTTGCTCAAATCTGTCCATCAACATATTGGACTGGGTTGTATAATCCTCCTGCAGGTTGCAGTTTCTTTTAATCCTTATCATCTGTCCTTTGGATATCCCCGAAATCCATCTCGGGTGGTGGCCATTGGTTGTGGGGATATAGCTATTCCTATCTGTTTTTTTTTTAAATGTTCGTGTGTGTAAACTGTTGTTTGAATGAAATCACACGAGTGCAGGAGTAAATACCCATAGTGCTCACACTGCCAGCATTTCTGGTCTTCATTCCGGTCCCTCTGCAGCAGATTCTCACCCTTGAAGAGGTGAGCTAGCTCTTGCTTGAACATGGACATTTCATGCCTCATGGGCGCCATGTTCTAGGTTAGTTCTCTAATGGCAGTCTGCATGACCGACAGGGGGGGACAGTGCAAAGGCCTTTTCCGTTATGTGTAGTGGTTCACATCTCTTTGTCATGGCCACAGTTGCCTCAGCATCTTCCTGTTCCCACACAACTGCATCTACTACAGTGTCATTGGAATTGAAGGAGGGTTGCATTTTTATTCGTTCTTGCAGGGCCCTCCTAACACAGTCGGCCTTTATCCCCACCACAGACTAAACCCACAGTAACTTGTCTGAGGTGCCTATGTCAGCATAGCCACATACATCCTTCTTCTCCAAGCACTTCCACATACTTTGGAGGGCTACCGCAAAACATCCTGCTGTCTGCAGGCAATAAATCTACGTTCCTCAGTTCCTGGACTGTCGCATTTCCCCCCAAATCTCAAGCATGCAGCTTCATGTAGAGAAGTTGTCTCATCTCCCTATTTTGTTCAACATAACTGCTGACTCAGGTCCTAAAACTAAATTTCTAAATGTAGTATTTATGTGTAGGAGGGTTCCGCCACCATTGTAAATCTTGTCAGATACACTGTTTAGCCAAAAGTATTGGGACACCTGCCTTTACCCACATGAACTTTAATGGCAGCCCAGTCTTCGTCCGTAGGGTTAAAATTTGATTTGGCCCACCCTTTGCAGCTATAACAGCTGCTGGGAAGGCTGTCCACAAGGTTTAGTGTGTCTATGGAAATGTTTGACCATTCTTCCAGAAGAGTATTTGTAAGGCCAGGCACTGATGTTGGATGAGAAGGCCTGGCTCGCAGTCTCTGCTCTAATTCAGCCAAAAGGTGTTCTATCAGGTTGAGGTCAGGACTCTGTGCAGGCCAGTCAAGTTCCTCCACCCAAAACTCCCTTATCCATGTCTTTATGGACCTTGCTTTGTGCAATGGTTTAGAGGCATGTTGGAACAGAAAGGGGCCTTCCCCAAACTGTTCACACAAAGTTGGGAGCATGAAATTGTCCAAAATGTCTTGGTATGCTGATGCCTTAAGTGTTCTCTTCACTAGAACTAAGAGGCCAACCCCTGAAAAACAACCCCACATCATAATTCCCCCTCCACCAAATGATTTGATTTGGACCAGTGCACAAAACAAAGTCCTGATCTCAACACAGTGGAGACTGTAAGCCAGGTCTTCTCGTCAAACATCAGTGCCCTACCTCACCAATGCCCTTCTGGAAGAATGGTCAAACATTCCCATAGACATACTCCTAAACCTTAAGGACATCCTTCCCAGAATAGTTAAAACAGTTGAGGTGGACAGCACTGGGGGGGGGGGGCAGCAGAGAGCATGGGGGGGTGGAGAGCACGGGGGTGGCAGAGAGTATGGGGGGAGGTGGACAGCACTGGGGGGGCAGCAGAGAGCATGGGGGGATGTGGACAGCACTGGGGGGGGACAGAGAGCATGGGGTGAGGTGGAGAGCATGGGGGAGCGGCAGAGAGCATGGAGGAGGTGGACAGCACTGGGGGGTGGCAGAGAGCATGGGGGGAGGTGGAGAGCATCGGGGGCAACAGAGAGCACGGGAAAAGGTGGACAGCACTGGGGGGCGGCAGAGAGCATAGGGGGAGGTGGAGAGCATGGGGGATGTGGACAGCACTGGGGGGGCAGCAGAGAGCATGGGGGGAGATGGAGAGCACTGGGGGGCGGCAGAGAGCATGGGGGAAGGTGGAGAGCACAAGGAGGCAAAGAATATGTGTGGGGTGGAGTGCCCAGGGAGGGCAGAAGAGAGAAGCAGGATAGGAGGAGCAGTGCCTGCTTCTCCTCTACCCCTCACAGGCATTCCGATACTGCAGGAGGAAGATGAAGCAAATGATTGTTCTATATGCAGCCTCCACCACTGCTCCTCCTATCCAGGTAACAGGGGGGCCGCACTCACATGTTATCCAGCCCCAAGGTGTCTGCAGCAGGTCACAGGTGTCTGCTCTGGCTTCTTCTCCCTTCACAGTCATGCCCCCCGGCACCCACGGCTGACCTATACTGGCGCTGTGCAGCCGCAGAGAGGCCGAAGGCGTCTCATCTAGCTCTCCCCCCAGCGCCGATGGCTGAGCTTAACTGGCAGCCGGGCGGCCGTGGAGAGGCTGAATGAGCGGCGTGGGCTCAAAGAGCAGCCCAGCTGCCTTGGGCCCCGCAAGCACTTGCAGCCTGGCGGCCCCAGTGGCCTCGGCCCACCGGGCAAGTGCCTGGTTTGTCCTATGGCCAATCTGGGCCTGCACTCTTGTAAAAAACCCCTTCCTACAATGATAATAACATTTCCATACCTTCATATGCAGTCAATGTCCTCTTGTCTTCTCTACTGTTGGAATGCAGTTTACATGCATTAAATTTAACATTCAGTTTTGTGAATTTACTTTACTATAAGCTTGGTATATGTTTTAGCTGCAAACAGATGTATTTTCTCTTTTATATAATAATGATCATAATATAGTAATGGACTATTTATTTTAGCACTGATGGCTGTTCAGTTAATATTCTGAAAATAGCTTCTTTCTTAACACAGAACAGGGAAAGTAGTAAATTTATTTCTATTGCCCATATGTGTTTCGAAGGCCGGTGTGCTTTATTTATGTACACCATATAGCTGTGAAATGTAATAAAATGATAAACATTCATTCTTCCTTGTGGCATCCAGCCACATTTCAAAAATCTGTTTTTAATTTCAACCAAATCATAAATAAAGATAAACTTTCTCATCATGGTTCTAATAAAAAAAAACATACAGAAATGTGTGACCCATCTAGAAAATGGATGACATTTCTGTACTATGTGAACTTCTAGAAATATATTATTGCTTTACACAGTGGTAGCTATGCTTGGAAATTAAGAAAAAAAAATATTTGCCATTGAAATATGCAACAAAAAGCATGAAATACAGAAGAGGCTATGACATAATGTTATGTGTGCCATTTGACCAAGTTGCAGGCAACATTTGCAATACTGATGTCCAAGTCTACTGACGACAGTGCATCTAGTTGCATCTTGGTTCATATTATAGCACAGATTTAAAATAAGCCTAGATAATGTAATTGTATTTCTACTCAACTTAGGTGAAAATATGTAAGAGGGGGGAGGTTGGGACTTTAGATGAGGCTTGCATAGTGGGACCAATCAAGTTTGCATAAGTCAAAACATATGTATGTTTTATTGAGACCAATGATCGACATGGCATAAAATACATAGTAGAAAAATGGTAAATCACAATATAATAGTAACACACATAACAAAAGGGCATAAACAAGTAAATAGTACATCCTAATCCTCCACTGACCAGGGTACACCAAACAATAAAAATAATTATACATTAAGAAAAAAGGGGATAAGATCATCTAAAATCGATCGATGTGTGCCCATATGGTCTGGTTAGTATACCCTTGTATGGAAGGGCGGAAAATTGAGTATAAAAAGAGTGGCCATGCCAAGTTTTACTCACATAAAACCACAGCTGGAACCGTGCAAGACCACATGCCAAGGGTCCATCATTATTCCCGGCCCAGGAGCTGAGGAGGGAAAACAACCGGAGATCAGGGGAGCGCAAACCATCACCCATATGCATAAAGGACTTCTGGGGTATATAAAGTAAAACTGTTATGTGTCTGTAACAATATAGGTCAATGAAAAGGTCTTGAAGTAAACAGGGCCATGACCCTGATAGTGGGGTAAGTACCATAGGTTTACCTTGATGGATCCAAAAGGGATGGAAAGCCAGATGGAAGGCGAACAGGGATATAGAAGTACAGACTCTATACTGGGTCAGAGGTGGAAGAATGGTGAAACAGGTGATGGAATGCGACCACATCATGCCAGACGGTTTCCCCCCAGTGTCACGCTGGTGCGGCAAAGAGGGAAGGTCATCACGGCGGAACGCCGGAGTGACTCCCCACGTGTCAACCCAGTGTTGTAGCAGGCGCGTGCGTTACAGACCGCCCATAGGACATTATACGCACAGCGTCAAAGGCGTGGCGCCGATGCGCGGTGGGGACGCCCACCCAGACCCCCGCACCCAATAGGTGCAGAAGGAAGGGGGAGAGGGAGGGGCCACAGCGCGCATCGCAGCTCCCGGGTACCGGATACACGCCGGACCACCGGCCGCAGATAGAACGGATGCAGCTGGGCTATAGTGAGAGAAATAAAAGGGTAAATGACTGAGTAATAAAAAAATCAAAACATAATAAATGCACACTGAGTTTCATGTCTAACATGTTGAACTATGGTCTGATCAAGTGAAGATCAGCCATAAGAAAATGATGGGTCCCAGCCATATGACAAGCCTCCGTCCCTAAATCTGAGCGGAAAAGTGGGGGAAAGGATGAACCTGGGACCTTAATTGGAACGTGATGAAAAGTTCACGCCCCCATCTCTATTGCATATGTAAGAGGGGGAGGTAGGGACTTTCGATGAGGCTTGCATAGTGGGACCAATCAAGTTCGCATAAGTCAAAACATATGTATGTTTTATTGAGACCAATGATCAACATGGCATAAAATAACAGTGTTGCATACATAGATAGTAGAAAAATGGTAAAATCACAAAATAATAGTAACACTCATAACAACAGGGCATAAACAAGTAAATAGTACATCCTAATCCTCCACTGACCAGGGTACACCAAACAATAAAAATAATTATAAATGAAGAAAAAAGGGGATAAGACCATCTAAAATCGATCGATGTGTGTAGGATGCTAAGTGGTGGGCTCTACGCGTTTCGTGGACTCCTATCCACTTGTCAAGAGCCAGGTGCATCCACGTTCTATGGAAAAATGTGGGTAACCCATATGGTCTGGTTAGTATACCCTTGTATGGAAGGGCGGAAAAATTAGTATAAAAAGAGTGGCCATGCCAAGTTGTACTCACATACCATGCCAGGGGTCCATCATTAAGCCCGGCCCGGGAGCTGAGGAGGGAAAACAGATGGAAATCGGGGGAGCGCAAACCATCACCCATATGCATAAAGGACTTCTGGGGTATATAAAGTAAAACTGTTATGTGTCTGTAACAATATAGGTCAATGAAAAGGTCTTGAATTAAACAGGGCCATGAACCTGATAGTGGGGTAAGTACCATGGGTTTACCTTGATGGATCCAAAAGGGATGGAAAGCCAGATGGAAGGTGAACAGGGATCTAGAAGTACAGATTCTATACTGGGTCAGAGGTGGAAGAATGGTGAAACAGGTGGTGGAATGCGACCACATCATGCCAGACGGTTTCCCCCCCAGCGTCACGCTGGTGCGGAACAGAGGGAAGGGCATCACGGCGGAACGCCGGAGTGACTCCCCATGTGTCAACCCGGTGTTGTAGCAGGCGAGTGCGTTACAGACCGCTCATAGGGCGTCATACGCACAGCGTCAAAGGTGTGGCGCCGATGCGCGGTGGGGACGCCCACCCAGACCCCCGCACCCAATAGGTGCAGAAGGAAGGGGGAGAGGGAGGGGCACAGCACGCATCGCAGCTCCTGGGTACCGGACACATGCCGGACCACTGGCCGCAGATAGAGTGGATGCAGCTGGGCTATAGTGAGAGAAATAAAAGGGTAAATGACTGAGTAATAAAAAAATTAAAAAATAATAAATGCACACTGAGTTTCATGTCTAACATGTTGAATTATGGTCTGATCAAGTGAAGATCAGCCATAAGAAAATCATGGGTCCCAGCCATATGACAAGCCTCCATCCCTAAATCTGAGCAGAAAAGTGGGGGACAGGACGAACCTGGGACTTTAATTGGAATGTGACCTCCTGGCTGAGAGAAGACCTGGCTGGGGTCTTCCTGTGTATGAAAAAGGGACATCGTTTTAGTTTTTTCTTCATCAATCACACACAATTTTCACCTCATGACTGTTGCAAATTGAATGTTAACAAATATAACAGACTATCATTCTGAGCCCAGCATTTTTCATTCTTGTCCCAATTATTTTTGCCCACTGCTGTCTATTGATATGTAAAACACTTTATTAAATCAATAGCAATAAGTAATCAATAATAACATCTAGTAAACATCATTTATTTATTGACCAGAAATCTGTAGAACAATGCTATACCTGACTCCAGCTGGGCTCCTCCACTTTTTCCTGGCTCGAAGTCCCAGGTTGGACATCGGAAGCCTCAGCTGGGGTGGAAGATAGGGTGGAAGGAAGAGTGGAAGGAAGAGTGGAGAGGGATTCCCTGACTTCAGTCTGGTCTGACAGAAAACGAAGTCTCTCATAGTACCACAGCCTGGGGACATAAACGTCATCTGCTGCAGCTTCTGATCTCTGGGAAACCTGGACCTTCTTACATAGTTACATAGTTACATAGTAGATGAGGTTGAAAAAAGACACAAGTCCATCAAGTCCAACCTATGTGTGTGATTATGTGTCAGTATTACATTACATATCCCTGTATGTTGCGGTCATTCAGGTGATTATCTAATAGTTTCTTGAAGCTATCAATGCTCCCCGCTGAGACCACCGCCTGTGGAAGGGAATTCCACATCCTTGCCGCTCTTACAGTAAAGAACCCTTTACGTAGTTTAAGGTTAAACCTCTTTTCTTCTAATTGTAATGAGTGGCCACGAGTCTTATTAAACTCTCTTCTGCGGAAAAGTTTTATCCCTATTGTGGGGTCACCAGTACAGTATTTGTAAATTGAAATCATATCCCCTCTCAAGCGTCTCTTCTCCAGAGAGAATAAGTTCAGTGCTCGCAACCTTTCCTCATAACTAAGATCCTCCAGACCCTTTATTAGCTTTGTTGCCCTTCTTTGTACTCGCTCCATTTCCAGTACATCCCTCCTGAGGACTGGTGCCCAGAACTGGACAGCATACTCCAGGTGCGGCCGGACCAGAGTCTTGTAGAGCGGGAGAATTTTTGTTTTATCTCTGGAGTTGATTAGTTGATGCGCGGTGGGGACGCCCACCCAGACCCCCGCACCCAATAGGTGCAGAAGGAAGGGGGAGAGGGAGGGGCACAGCACGCATCGCAGCTCCTGGGTACCGGACACATGCCGGACCACTGGCCGCAGATAGAGTGGATGCAGCTGGGCTATAGTGAGAGAAATAAAAGGGTAAATGACTGAGTAATAAAAAAATTAAAAAATAATAAATGCACACTGAGTTTCATGTCTAACATGTTGAATTATGGTCTGATCAAGTGAAGATCAGCCATAAGAAAATCATGGGTCCCAGCCATATGACAAGCCTCCATCCCTAAATCTGAGCAGAAAAGTGGGGGACAGGACGAACCTGGGACTTTAATTGGAATGTGACCTCCTGGCTGAGAGAAGACCTGGCTGGGGTCTTCCTGTGTATGAAAAAGGGACATCGTTTTAGTTTTTTCTTCATCAATCACACACAATTTTCACCTCATGACTGTTGCAAATTGAATGTTAACAAATATAACAGACTATCATTCTGAGCCCAGCATTTTTCATTCTTGTCCCAATTATTTTTGCCCACTGCTGTCTATTGATATGTAAAACACTTTATTAAATCAATAGCAATAAGTAATCAATAATAACATCTAGTAAACATCATTTATTTATTGACCAGAAATCTGTAGAACAATGCTATACCTGACTCCAGCTGGGCTCCTCCACTTTTTCCTGGCTCGAAGTCCCAGGTTGGACATCGGAAGCCTCAGCTGGGGTGGAAGATAGGGTGGAAGGAAGAGTGGAAGGAAGAGTGGAGAGGGATTCCCTGACTTCAGTCTGGTCTGACAGAAAACGAAGTCTCTCATAGTACCACAGCCTGGGGACATAAACGTCATCTGCTGCAGCTTCTGATCTCTGGGAAACCTGGACCTTCTTACATAGTTACATAGTTACATAGTAGATGAGGTTGAAAAAAGACACAAGTCCATCAAGTCCAACCTATGTGTGTGATTATGTGTCAGTATTACATTACATATCCCTGTATGTTGCGGTCATTCAGGTGTTTATCTAATAGTTTCTTGAAGCTATCAATGCTCCCCGCTGAGACCACCGCCTGTGGAAAGGAATTCCACATCCTTGCCGCTCTTACAGTAAAGAACCCTTTACGTAGTTTAAGGTTAAACCTCTTTTCTTCTAATTGTAATGAGTGGCCACGGTCTTATTAAACTCTCTTCTGCGGAAAAGTTTTATCCCTATTGTGGGGTCACCAGTACAGTATTTGTAAATTGAAATCATATCCCCTCTCAAGCGTCTCTTCTCCAGAGAGAATAAGTTCAGTGCTCGCAACCTTTCCTCATAACTAAGATCCTCCAGACCCTTTATTAGCTTTGTTGCCCTTCTTTGTACTCGCTCCATTTCCAGTACATCCCTCCTGAGGACTGGTGCCCAGAACTGGACAGCATACTCCAGGTGCGGCCGGACCAGAGTCTTGTAGAGCGGGAGAATTTTTGTTTTATCTCTGGAGTTGATCCCCCTTTTAATGCATGCCAATATTCTGTTTGCTTTATTAGCAGCAGCTTGGCATTGCATGCCATTGCTGAGCCTATCATCTACTAGGACCCCCAGGTCCTTTTCCATCCTAGATTCCCCCAGAGGTTCTCCCCCCAGTGTATAGATTGCATTCATATTTTTGCCACCCAAATGCATTATTTTGCATTTTTCTACATTGAACCTCATTTGCCATGTAGTCGCCCACCCCATTAATTTGTTCAGGTCTTTTTGCAAGATTTCCACATCCTGCGGAGAAGTTATTGCCCTGCTTAGCTTAGTATCGTCTGCAAATACAGAGATTGAACTGTTTATCCCATCCTCCAGGTCGTTTATGAACAAATTAAATAGGATTGGTCCCAGCACAGAACCCTGGGGAACCCCTCTACCCACCCCTGACCATTCTGAGTACTCCCCATTTATCACCACCCTCTGAACACGCCCTTGTAGCCAGTTTTCAATCCATGTACTCACCCTATGGTCCATGCCAACGCACCTTATTTTGTACAGTAAACGTTTATGGGAAACTGTGTCAAATGCTTTTGCAAAATCCAGATACACCACGTCTACGGGCCTTCCTTTATCTAGATGGCAACTCACCTCCTCATAGAAGGTTAATAGATTGGTTTGGCAAGAACGATTCTTCATGAATCCATGCTGATTACTGCTAATGATATCATTCTTATTATTAAAATCTTGTATATAGTCCCTTATCATCCCCTCCAAGAGTTTACATACTATTGATGTTAGGCTAACTCATCTGTAATTCCCAGGGATGTTTTTTGGGCCCTTTTTAAATATTGGTGCTACATTGGCTTTTCTCCAATCAGCTGGTACCATTCCAGTCAATAGACTGTCTGTAAAAATTAGGAACAACGGTCTGGCAATCACCTGACTGAGTTCCCTAAGTACCCTCGGATGCAAGCCATCTGGTCCCGGTGATTTATTAATGTTAAGTTTCTCAAGTCTAATTTTAATTTCTTGCGCTCCCTAAGATAAGTGCTCCTCAGGCCACCAATTTTGGCTTTTAAATAGGGGATAATTGCCGTGGGGACCACCGGCTTCACCAACTCCAGCAGTTTCTCCAGCACTGCCTGCCTCTTTTGTTTATGATTATAATGCGGGTGTTTGATCTGCCACAGACAGGGCAGCTCCCTGTACTTGTCTATGAACAGAGGGAGGAAGTTGTGGTCATTGAAGCCATCCATTTTATCTGCAATACACAAGACAAACCCTAATGTCAGGCTAAAGTCTCCTAATCTTGTCCCAATATATGCCTAAATCTAGAAGCAGTATAGGGCCAAGTTTAAATGTTACCTTTGTTATCACAATCGGCGCCTCCGATACTCCTTCCTCCGCTCACAGATGCACGTGTGTTACGCTTTATATACACTGTGCATGCGTGAAACTCTGCCCGCCCCTGACGTTTTTTCTAGTCTGTTCCCTGCCCCTTCTCGTTCGGCGCAGTGGGGGAAGAGCACATGGCGGAGACACAACAGGTGCGTGCTAATTACAGCAACGAGGTGGAGGAGGAAAGCCCAGAGCCAGAAACGTCCCGATCCCGGAGGAGACGATTTAAGGCCTCAAATATGTCCTTTGTGGAGATGGTGGAGATGGTCGACATACTGAAGAGGGCCGACTATGACGGGAATTATGGACCTTACCCCAACCCCATTGTCAGAAAGGCCAAGATCATGGAGAAAGTTGTGAAGAGTCTGCAGAGAAACTTTGGGGTACGGTGATCCAAGGATCAACTCAGGAAGCGCTGGTCCGACCTCAAATTAAGGGAGCACGATCAGTATAGAAGGATCATGACAGTGCTGCAAAAAAGTAAGTAGTTGTCCTGTTTTCCTATTCGTTATTTTTATTACGTTCGTGCTGCTCCATGTGCTTTTCTTTACTGTTGTACAGTTTAAAATGGCAACTTTCATGTTCATGGGCACATTATTCGTTCGTATGAAACATTGTTTGTTCGGCCAATAAAACACCATGTTTTGCCCAGATGCATTTTAATACATTTTTTATGGCCTACTTCTCTTAAAATAATTTTGTTGTCTAGATAAGTTAGTAACTAGAATGAACTGCAAACTAGATTCTGGGTAAGGAGAGGACACTCAGCAGCTGTTTACACATCTGGACACTGGAGCACTAGTGTGGGACACAAGAACACCCTTTTTATTAGAGGGGCTCATACAGGTGCTCCAGTGTATACTATAGGGGTGACTCCATCTGTGAAGCTTGTACAAAACAGGTAAGTATTCAAGCTTGACAAAGGAAAACAATATTTCTTCATCTTAAAACTCTGCCAAAACAGACAATTGTACCCCACTTCCAAGCAATGTTTCATATTCCTATTTCTTCCATCAAATATCTGTGTGCTAAGTATACCTATTTTTTTTTTTACATAGGGGAGAAAAGACTCGGAGGACACCACTCATCAGAGGAGACAACAGACCCCCCCCACCTCATGAAGAAGTGGAAATGCCACAAACACAACAGGAGGAGGAAGAGGGAGACGTGGTGGAAATTGTCACCGCAACAGGTGAGTGTCTGCGACCACAGGCTCAGGTAAGAGATGGATGCTGGCATATTTATAATACATGGTGTGTTTTTGTTTCTATATTTTTAGGTGATCGTGATGTTGTGGATGAAGGTCATTTCACCAGTGAAAGTGCCCAGATCCTGATCGAGGATATCATGGGGTGTAATAGGGACTTGGAAAACGTCAAACAAAACATCAATGATGTTCAAAACAAAATGAAGAACATCATTGATGTTTTAGGGAGAGTTTAAAACCCCTTGAAATCCCTAATTTTGTTGGCTTTTTTTTCAGAATTTTTTTTTCACATTTTTTAATACATTCTCGAAAAGCCAAATTTTGAAGATGCACACAGTGTGTCAACATGTGCTATCTGCCATCACGGGAGATCAATGTATGCATTTCAGGGGTGCAACCCCTTCCTCAATAATAAAGTAGCTGAAAGGAAGGGGTTGCACTCACAAAACACATCCCTTGATCCCCCGTGATGGCAGCTAGCACATGTTGTGCCTTTCACTCCACTGAGATGCGATGCACAGCTTATCCCTCCTGACAGGCAAACTTTGAGGCAAACTTTGGAGACTGTTATCAGATTGGTGCACTCACGCACCTTGCAAATGTGAGTACCCTAATGTAGGGAGCTTTTATTCCAATAAATATTTATAAACGATATCACACTATCCAGTTTTCTTTTCCTTTATTCCTAACTGTGGAGTTGCTGCTAAAAACTGTGTATCTGGATTCCATCACTGAGCTGTGGGATGGCCCATAAGTGTGTTTAGACTCAGTCTCACGCTTTGAGGTGAGCGAGTGTCCCTGGGGGGTCACTGGATGGCACTTGAGCATGGAATTCTGAGCACTAAGCACTAAGATTAATGCACGCACGTTGGATTTTTTATGAACTGTTTTTATGGACTTTATGTGCATTTCTTTCATATATTGGACTTTAATAATCACGTATCACATCTTGGATTTGATATTCACACTCATTGTGTGGCACTTGGCACTTTGTTGTATTTTGCACTTATCACTGTGATATATTTATTTATATATATATATATATATATATATATATATATATATATATATATATATATATATATATTTTTTTTTTTTTTTTTTTTTTACACTGTAAATTTCAGACTATATAAATGATTTTTTCCATCCATTATATATACAGGTAGTAGTTCAGTAATCACTACTCTCATTCTAATGGTATACATCTAGTATATTATTTACACATTGCAGTTTAAAATCACTTGTTTTTATATATATATATCCTTTGTGCCTTGCTGTGGCTGGATAAGCAGCTTATGCGGTATTTTCAGTATACCTCATATGCATTAATAATCTCCAGATTGATATTTTCACCTTAGCGCAGCGTATCTTTTGTATACATTGTATTGCATTGTATTGTATTGTATCTGCGCGGGCAGCTAGGTGATTTCCACATTTGAGGCAATATACCATTGTGGCTTGCAAAATCTCCTTTTATCTATACGGTTTTTAAATACTCATGTCTGATATTGCCTTCACTTTCTACAAAAGTTGAACTTTGTAAGTTCCAGATTTGTGTATTTCTTGTTGGTTTTAAACATGCCTGTTTTGCCTTAAAAGGACATTTCTACTTTTATTATTAATGTCACCTAAAAATATGTAATACAACAAACATGTTGGTTTGTTTTAAAAACCTTTTATAAATGCACATGTGATTGTGCTTGTATTAAAAATCTTGATAATCAACAATGTGTGGCTTCTTCTTTCATTGCTCCTAAACTTTTTTTGTGTTAAAATTTGTGTCTTCTGAGACAATGGGGGTTATTTCCTAAGGGCTAATCCACTTTGCACTACAAGCGCAGTTTCAGTGCAGTCTCAAGTGCACTTGGAGTGCAAAGTGTCTTTGCCTTTAGTAAATAACACCCAACAGTGCTTTCACATTTTACTGAATCACGCCATTTTCAGGACTCCTCAAATTTCAGTCATGGTCAGCTAAAAGAAACACAAGCAGTAAATGTAAGCAAATAATTTTTCTGTTAACATTTTTTTTTTATTTAAAAAATGTCTCAGACATTGTCTGGCATAATAATGGCCCCCCTACCCGCAAAGTATTCCATGTATCTTAGACGGACCTCGCGGGCACTCAGGGGGGGCAAGCCAGGACGGCCAGCTTCAAGCGCCGTCAGGGTTGGTTCATTGAGAGTAATAATTCCGGCTTCAGGCCCAACTGAGCCAGCATAGTTCACAGAATTTCTCCTTAAAAAGTTGTGGAGAACACAGCAAGCCAGGGGGAGAACACAGCAAGCCAGGGTGATGTGATTAAGTTTATACTCTGCCATGTGTATGGGTGTAAGAAATAGGAAGAACCGGCTGGCCATTATTACAAACGTGTTCTCCACCACTCTTCTGACTCTGGCCAGCCGCTAATTAAAAACCCTCTGGTCCAGGGTGAGGGTCTTCATAAGGAATGGCCACATAAGATGGTCCCCCAGCACAAACTAAGACGAATGGGAGTCCTTCCGCATTGTCTTCTGGAGGTGGCAAGTCCAAGCTGCCATTCTGGAGACGCCTGTAGAACTCCGTCTGGGTGATGACTCCACAATCTGACATCCGGCCATTCTTCCCCAAGTCTACATACAGGAACTCATAAGTAGCTGACACCACCACCAACATCACAATACTATTGAACCCCTTGTAGTTGTAATAGTATGACCCCGAGTTGGGTGGTGGGATGATGTGGATGTGTTTCCCATCAATTGCCCCTCTGCAGTTAGGAAAGTCCCACCGCTGGGCAAAGTGGGAGGCTATAGTCTGCCAATCCTGTGGGTTGGAAGGAAACTGTGGAGTCAAACAAGAAAAAAATATTAATCATTTTGCACATAAACATGGAAAGCAGATTAGACACAAACATTCTTGGCCAACATCAGTATAACATTTATTTTAGGGAGCATTTAAAGACAAAGGTCTAAGGTCCACCTATCAGATCCCCCCCCCCCCATAGGCCATTTTATACATTTTGTGGGGGGATGTTTTGGATAGGTAACCCTCTCCACTTCATTGAAAGATGAATGCCTAAATAATGTGTATTACTTTGGCCAGCCCCTCCTTACTTACACTATTGGCAGCCCACTGGACAGGTAAGAAGTGTCATAATACAAAGAGATAAATACACATTGTACACATCAAGATAATAATAGGATACAAAAACTTTAAACAGTACCATTTGAAAGTATTCAGGCAGGCCCTTGCACTACATGCTTTGGTGAATTCATCCATAAATATGACCACAAATGAGGTTGGTATAGTGTGTATGGGTTTGGCAAAGTCAGCAGATAGAGTATTGAGGCTAGATAGAGGATTGGTATCAGCTGAGTTAGCAGTTGGGGGCAGGGAGGCTTCTAAATGATTTTGGGACCCCAAAAAAAAGCCTCTGGTACTCTCCCTGAATTTCAAACACACATCACAATTTTCAACATTTTAGGGTGTGTTTAGGGTAAAGCACTACTATGGAGCTGACAAAATACATTGTTAATTGAGTAGATGAGGTGGATATAGGGCCAGGAGAGCATGCTGGGGAGGTAAGTGAAGGCAAACATGTATGAAGGACAAAAAAAATACCTAAAATTCCAGCATGCATGAGGACAAAGGGGACATTCATAGCATATTACAATCATGGTAATTAGGAAACGAGGAAAGAAGTACAATACGTTAGTAAACATTAAATACAATAAAATGTGATGTTAAAGGATAAAAATCTTACCTTAATATAGTCCTTCTGCAGGACCTGGATGATGGCAGAACAGGTCTCTGGGATAATGATCCCCAGAGCCTGGGGGGAGATGCCTGTCGAGAACTTGAGGTCCTGCAGGCTTCTCCCCATCGCCAAGTACCGCAGGGTGGCGACTAGACTCTGATCCGGAGTGATGGCTTGCCTCATGCAGGTATCCTGCCTGCTGATATAGGGGGTCAACAAAGCCAACAAACGGTGAAATACGGGGTCCGTCATCTGTAGAAAGTTCCTGAAATCGTCAGGATTATTCTCACGGATCTCACGGAGCAAAGGCATGTGACAGAACTGGTCATGCTGGAGCAACCAATTCTTGGTCCATGAACTCCTCCTCACCCTGTTCATAGACTGGGCTTGTGTCAAAGTACGAACCCCAACACCAAGCCCCCGCACAGCACGAACTCTACGATGAGTATGTACACGCAACATGGCTAGAAAACGGTTGGCTGTTTAGAACGAAGTAACAGAACGCACTGAAGAACAGCAAGGCCTGTGAAGAGCGACCTGAAAATCAATAACAAATGAACAAGAACACAATGAAAAGTCAATGGGAACTTGCTGCACGCACTAAAGAACAGATACAAACCCACAAGCACAAACTGAACAGCAGAAATACGATCTGAAAACCACGAGTCTGAAAAAGCGCGAATCGTCTCTCACCAAACTTTTACTAACACGAGATTAGCAAAAGGAGCCCAAAGGGTAGCGCGCTTAGTACTGAACTGCCCTTTTATAGTCTTGTCGTACGTGGTGTACGTGACCGCATTCTTGGCATCCAGAAATTCCTACAACTTTGTGCGACCGTGTGTATGCAAAACAAGTTTGAGCCAACATCCGCCGGAAAAAATCCATGGATTTTGAATTTCCGTTCAACGCCCGACCGTGTGTACGGGGCATAAGACTAAGGCTGCCCATATTCATCTCAATAAAAGCAAGTGATGCTTTTGATTTCAAGCACTGATTATAATAACTGACTATTCCTGATTTGTGAAAAGTAGAAGTAGTCAGAAGTGTTCTTTATTGCATAAGGAAAACAAAATAGTTTCTTCAACTAGACTACAATCACTTTTTTAGTTTTGGATAGCACATTGAAATATTAAACCTACTGTCAGGATTTCATTGCTGTCTGGTTCCTCTGTTTATCCTAATGACCAGGTTTAGTCTGGACAACCAGAGGACCGGAGGATGCTCCAGTAGGCCATAATTTCCTAGGCTCATACTGTCTTTGGTAAATGGCCACTTGCAAGCTTGAGCTGCTAGTAAAGCTCAACCACAGCAACCTGGCCCTTCTTGGATTCACCCCCATCAGCATGCAATGAGCTCATTTGTTGCACTCATTGCTGCTGGGACAAATGCCTGCAAAATGCATACTGGCTGCCTGGGCCACTGTGTTTAAAGAAAAATTGCACTTTTCTTCTATAGAAGAATTCCAGGTATGGATATTTTATACAAAGTTACATTGGTCAAGCTTGGACAAATGTAACTATGCATATACCATACTTGGCAGATGCCCCTGGAAGCTGGAAGTCACTGAAGTATACATTGCTACTCCAGTGATTTTTCCTTACTTCAGATTCCTGCGTCATAAGGCTGTCCTGCTGTCTTGTGAATACAGGAGGTCAACCACACGACATTACCTCAATAAATGTAAAGCGTTCTCTGATTGGAAGAGATGGAGAGGTGGAATGGTGACGTCATGCTTTCCACCTTGTCCAATCAGAGAACGCTTCGGATTCATTCGGAAAAAATGCTAAGTATCCCCTGAATGGCACCCGTGCCAAATGGCTGAACTCCTACGTTCCCAAGGCAACAGAGCAACCTCTCATGGAGGGACCCTGAAGCAAGTAAAGATCACTGGATGAGCCGTTTGAAGCTCAGTGATTTCCAGCTTCCAGGGGTATCGGCAGTGTTGTGTTTTGGCCTAGGCCGACAATGCTCAGGCCTAGTGTGGCACTTTGCGGGGGGGTGGCAAAAAAGCCATCCCCCGCATGAAAATGGCCCTCCTCCCGCATGCAGGGCCACCATCAGGGGAGTACAGCTGAAGAGTGCAGTGGTTGTGGAGGGGGCCAGGAAGCAGTTTTAGTAGGAGCCGTCAAGCTGTCCCCCTGTAAAGCCGTTATTCTCTCTCTGATTGGCCCTCTGTTGTGGCCAATCATGGGGAGGGAAACAGCAGGCAGGAAGCTGGGCATCTTCCCCCTTGGCTGAAAGAAAGAGGAGGGGAGGAAACATAGACAGCCCGCAGCTCTCCTCTCCCTGTCACATTGCTGCTGCCAAGTTCTCTGGTAAATGGAGCAGCAGCGCTGAAATAAAATGCTAAAATAAATATTATCCGAGGGTGGTTACGGATTCCCTCTATTTATTGCATATATGTATTAACTTGTCTTTTCCTATAGTTAGCTGGTCTATTAAAGCTCTAATAATGTTACTGTTGATAAGCATAATGGTATAAGTTTAGCTATGAAAACAAACACACTGTTTAATAAAACAACGTCTTATTTATTTCCCAAGAAAATTGGAAAATGTTAACATGAAAACACTAAAGGAAAATATTATAGAGCATATAACAAAAGAACATCAAATATACTGATCGCAAGACTGTCCTCTATATATTGTATCATCAGCTGGGCTCAAAAATGGTAACAGAGAGCCATGAGGTTCAGCGAACCATCAGGCAAGAGTCAAGAGCGCAAAAGGGGAATGACTTCCCTTCTGTGTGCACTTTTTAAACTTCATCCATACACCGTCCAGACCCAACCCCATTGCCAGCCCATTTAGGTTTCTAACGAATGAAAGTAGTTATGGGGCAGTCCTTCCCAATATATTATATTTCTGTCCGTCCTGCTGTATTGGCCTCTAGGGGCAGCATTCCTCCATGTATCATTGCTATGTGACCTGGGTCCTTCAGTCTTAGCTGGCCCTTTGATCTTCTGTAGCAGGACATTCATCAATCATCTTGTCAGCTATGGTCCTTTTTGAAGCTTGCTTGCAGAGTGATTTCCACTTTATCACACCAGTTGGACAGGAGCCAAGCTTTTGTTCTACAAAGCTTTGATGTGCAACTCGTTGCATTCCAACTTGGTTGTATCAACCAGAAAGAAACTCCAGAAATATGATAATAAACCATGTTGCCTTCCAACAAGTGCCGCTTTGCGCGTAAAGGGTGCATATCACCCTTCTTCAGACACGGCACCTATGGAAAAGTCCATAACTGTCTTAACGTGTTGCCCTTCCCAACATGTGTTTCCGAACCAGTTCCTATGGAACAGTCCATAACTGTCTTAACGTGTTGCGCTTCTCAACATGTGCTTCAGAAACAGCTCCTATGGAACAGTCCATAACTGTCTTACCGTACTGCGCTTCCCAACATGTGCTTCAGAAACAGTTCCTATGGAACAGTCCATAACGTTCTTTAAGTGTTGTGCTTCCCAACATGTGCCGCTTTGCCACTGAGTGACACACCAACATCATTCTTCAGTGACAGCTTTCATGTCACTATTCTGTGTCTTCTCCTTTCTGGTATCTTCAAGAGGGGGTGCAATACAGGCAAGGGGTGTCCATTCACTCACCATTCACCAGCACACATTTAGAGCAACATATTAACCAGCTTTCCGATACAGAGTCTTGAGGAGGGCCTTACTCACCCATACTAGTAACCCAAAATACACATATGTCACACTATACCATAACATAAATCAACCCATTACAATAATATATGCTTAGATATGTGACCCATCAAATTACGCATTCTGCTCCCAACCTCCTATAACTCTTTACTGTAGATACGGGTCAGGATTAGGCAGGCTTGCTCACAATGGCCTTTCCTACCGCAATTTTGGCACGTAAGTGGTTGTCAGGAAGGGCATGCCAGCACCAAAGATGGCTGCTGAAGAAGATGACCTGTTACCTCTGCCCCTGTCAGAATGCCATTGGTCCGCATGCACCCTGTGGCAGCTTTTGGCACCCAAACAGGCTATTTAAACTCTACAGCATTCCCGTGTGTTCCCGTTGCCTTGTATTTGATACCTGTTCCTGTTAACTGACCCGGCTTGCCTGTGACGTTCCTGCTTCCTGCCTGTACCTGACCCGACTTGTTTGACTCCGCATCTGCCTGCTCCCTCTGCTACCTTGCTGCCAGCCCATCACCGATCCAGCCTGTATCCTGACTACGCTTCTGCCTTCGCATCTGCTCCTGACGTGCCCTCCAGTGTATGACCCGGCCTGCCTGTACCTGCCTTCTCTTCTGTTTGAAGAATCCTACTGAACTACCATCTCTCCTGCAGCTGTCCTGGCTTCACTGTCTGCAATCCACCTGGCACTCATGCGTCTCTGCACTCCTGCGCCTCCTGTCTGCTCTACCAGGGGGCCTCGGGTCAGAGGTGTAAGAGGCCGTCCTCTGCATACCAGGCTCTACCGTCACGTACGTGACAGCGGTATTTCAGGGCCTTACCATCAATTCGTCCCTCAACTTGCATAGATAAATACGAGACCCTTCCTATACATATTTTGAGTCTAACAACACAAATAAACCTGAAACAATGACAAAACCACAAAATTCCATCCCTGTACCTGGATTTCAGAGACCATGGCGAGGTATACCATGCACCTCTACCTATTGTTAGGTTCAAGGAACACCCCATTTCCATGACTAACGTTACATTGGTATCCTTTAGGACAAAGAAACAAATTTGTCTATGTCACAAATAATACCCAGGTGCTTCCTTCCCAGCAATGATCTCTCCATCCAGAACCCAGAATGAAATATCTTCCCAACATTTCTCGTTCACCACCGTGTATTGACCTGGCATACAAAGGACATTATGGTCATGCCTCCGACAGAAGGAAATCTCAACTTGCCTCCAGCTTCCATCCTCTCTGATCACATGTGGGTAACATAGGTTCAGAAGCAACAATGTAGAATCCCCAGTCAGCAATCCCATTAATACCACCGAATATACAGACTGAGTCTGCACTTCTGTATATGGGACCAAAGAGGCAGCATAACAACTTTCACAATCCAAACTAGCACAACCCATCCAGGCATTCGACCACCACTTTGGATTAGTGTAAGCAACTTGTTTTGGCAAAATCTTACTGAGCTGTGATGTTAACCCATAAGGCCACTGCCCCTCATGCAGAGACTGTACAATCAGCTTGAAGTTGGTTGATACCTCTGCCTGCCCCTGCGTGCATGCAAGAGCCCATGACAGATTTCTGTTCTGTACCATCACACTCTCTACCAACCTCTCAACATGGTGGACACAATCCTATGCCACTTTAACCTGGGTATTTATGTGACTTTGTTGAATGTTATTAAGGATGCCACCAATCTCTCCAAGTAACAAATCCCCACTTACTGTCTGAAGCTATGGCTGAGAGTTTGTTCCTCAGGAGACCGATGTCCACTCCATTATTAACACCCATCTCAGCTCCTGTTCCCCCCAATATAGCGCTGAATACACCCCTCCTCTTTCAGTTACTCCTCAGAAATAAGCGTCCTGAACAAATCTCATTCTGTGTCCGCACATCTCTGGGAGTAAGCCACTGGTACAATGACTGCACTTGATTCAGTGTATACTCAGCACATATAGGGTAATAGGTTTTTATCAACCACTGCAAGATGTTGAAACGCCATGTGGTGAAGGAATACTGTACCCTGGTAGCCAGCATTTGTTCCCCTTTCTCTAACAGAGCATGCTTCTGTGTGTATTCACTGGCCTTACCTGTGCAAGGTTTCAACCTCTCAGGTGAGACATCAACCAGGCGTATCTCCCCCATATCCAGCTCTGGTGTCCCACATGTCCAGTAACTGAGAGCCTCTCTATAGGACTGATAAGACTGAGATACCACCCCTACAAGGAAATTTTCACCCCACTGATGTGTCACCTGGCCAACAGACATCTTACTTATGCGTAAGTGTCAGTTTCCTGGGTACCTGCATCATATTACTTCAGTTATGTCAATACATGTCCCACATTAAAGACATGATTTCCTTCTTTCAATTCCTCCCTCCAATGAAAAAAAATACCGTATTTATCGGCGTATAACACGTCTAGGCGTATAACACGCGCCGGCGTATAACAAGCTTTACATTTTAAATGCCCATCAATACAGCCTTGAACAGCGACCATCTGCAGCCTTGCAGTGTCCATCTGCAGACTTGCACAGCGACCACCGGAAGCCTTGTCCAGTGTCCATCTGCAGCCTTGTCCAGTGCCCACCTGCAGCCTTGTCCAGTGTCCACCTGAAGCCTTGTCCAGTGTCCAGCTGCAGCCTTGTCCAGTGTCCACCTGCAGCCTCCATCTGCAGCCTTCCCCAGTGTCCATCTGCAGCCTTGCCCAGTTTCTACCTGCAGCCTTGCCCAGTGTCCGTCTGCAGCCTTGCCCAGTGTCCGTCTGCAGCCTTGCCCAGTGTCCACCTGCAGCCTTGCCCAGTGTCCACCTGCAGCCTTCCCCAGTGTCCATCTGCAGCCTTGCCCAAAATTGCAGCATGTTTGGTTTTTAAATTTGCCGCCGTTGCTGCCGAGATATTCGGCTTCTCTCGCCGCCGACATAGAACGAGCCGAGCCGAGTATACTGTGTACTCGGCTACTTGGCTCCACTCGCAGTCACGCCCCCGTCCCGCCCCTTGGCCCGGCTCCTATGATGGACAGAACACCGGTCCAATGGTGGGACGTAAAGGCTAGGAAGTGGGACTGGGCGTGACTGCGAGCGGAACCGAGTAGCCGAGTACACGAGTACACAGTACACTCGGCTCGGTCAATGTCAGCGGCGCTCATCTTGCCCACAGACAGCGTTTAACACGCACCCTTGATTTTCCCCTGATTTTAAGGGGAGAAAAGTGTTATACGCCGATAAATATGGTATTTTACATTTCTTGTTCTTAAGGATTGGATAGGTTATATTCCTTCCCTAACCTCCAACCCATTGCACTTGTAATCACAGTACATTTGCATTCATAAAAGAAAGGAGAGACTCCGGCAAAATGTTTCACAAATCTTGTTGCTGGGCAAAGTCTTTCAGATTCAGAATTAGCACTAAATTGTTCATAAGAAAAAGAAACCTTATATTGCAAGTATTAATCTGAATCTTTTCATTTGTCCCTTCTCTCCTGAATGTTTATCAGAACAAATTTGTGATGTGGTATGGCACAGACAAACTGCCAACCAGATGAACATCTTTAATCTCTGTTCCAGAAACCTCTCCAATCTTACTCCACTGGGACTCTGGAAGTGAATAACAAGAGCAGAATCAAATTCTTATCCTCAATATCTACTCGCTTGCTATGTTTACTTATAGTTCCCTCCTTGGAACCCAGGAACTTAGTATTCTTAGCTTCTGCAACTCTGAACAAATTATCAAAACAACCATGATTTCTTTAAGATGAACCCACTCTAAATGGATCCCCATGATAAGAGCAAAAAATAAAAAAATTAACGTGAATGCTGCTTCTCAAATATTCACAATATAATTGCTAAAAAAAACAATGCATTTATCTATATCTTAAGACCTATGCACTCCCCTTTCAGGTGGACAAAGCCTAAACCTTTTGGAACTTTTTCCACCTGAATGAAAATAAAAACAAAGAAAAAAAACTACAATAACTCCAGCGGCTGAAATGGCTTCCTACCAATTCTTGTCTTGAACAAAATGTGTTCAGCTGCTAATTGACGGCAAATGTCCCCCCTTTCAGGTGGACTAAACCTAACAATTTTTCCACCTGAACAAAACAAAAATAAAATAAATGAGGCTTATCCTTGAAAATACTAAAAATATATCAAGGTCCTATAATAATCCAAACATGAAGGCCAAATTTCTGAAACTCACATCTAAACCTTATTCATAGCAAAGAAATATTAAGCAGAAAATTCTTATCATCCATGCAGCTCACTGAGGGCTGCTAATATTTTTTCCCCCAGTGCTATATTTGAATAAACATGCGGCTACCTTTATTTTGAGTTTATGCAACTGTTCTACATAGTGATGCCTTTCCTGTCTTAATTGACTATTTTAAGTTTGTAGTCTCCACATTTGGGTCTTAAAAGGGAAACGGGTGTGATTACTATGGTTTCTATGCTTTGGATTGCCCCCCCATCTCGCAGAATAAACTTCATAATGCCTTGGTGTAGTTTTAGAGTAGTACGATTTCCTTTGCATATCATTATTAGCCACCAAACAATACCTAACTATGTGACCCCCCTTTTTACAAAAAAGCACTTGAGAGCTGGTCTCTCTGCATAGGCCCTTCTCTGAGCATATGGCGATGGAGACTCACATTGCTGCATAACATTATTATGATCAGAATCAACGGACTTTACACTCTCATTGTCTTAGGAGTCACTAACAATGGACTCGTCAGAAATCTCCACTGTTTCAACTCCTGAATCAATTTCAAGCACAGTTACGGCACTTTTATTTAAATATTCCTCATTCAGATCTCCAACACTAATTCCCACCATAGCAACATTATTTGCAGCAACACCAGCATTTGGCTTTTCTACATGTTGTTCCAAAGCCTCTATTTTTGCTGAGCCCTGAGACTGTTCAGCTTTTGCATGTGTGGAGGATAGCTCCATTTTGGCAGACTGAACTTCATATAATTCCTTCCTAAGCAGTATTATAATACGCTCACTTTCAGCCTCTCTCTGATTCAAAGAGGCAATACAACTTTCTCTTTACTTACACGTTTCTTCTTATTCATTCATTTTCTGTTCCAATACACATTGCTCAGTCACTAATTGTTCAATGTGATCACTAACATTTGCATCTGCCTTTGCAAACATTGCTAATTTATTCTATATATATATATATATATATATATATATATATATATATATATAAAAGAAAGATTTATTTGTAGCACTTAACCTGAATATACAAAGTAGTGGTCAAGCATCAACTAATGAGGTATACGGTTATATAATGACAAGAAGACTGTCTATCCTCAGAAATCTCCGCCATATACTTCCATAGTACATTAGGATACAGAAAAAAAAACTTTACATAAAGAACCTTAACATTTTTATTTTTTTTTTGCACCACAAACTATATATTGAACAGCAACATTATCTGAGAATTCAAAGATCTATACAGAATGCCCAGTGTTCCCTTCTGGCGATCTCTTTAGCCTTCATTGCATATGAAGAACGTTCTATTCTAAACACCGTTATATTAAAAGAAGGCAGCTTCACTCCCAACGCACGCGGCGTGCCTCCATCCGCCACGTCATAGATGGACAGAGAAATCAAGCAAAGCTATAACAACCACTGAAAACAAAAAATTCTGTTCTTTTTTTTATTGTAGCAATCAAGCAGTACAAACAAAGCACCAATAAATAACATTTTACAAAAAAAACTTAGCGCTACCTTGGCTGTGATGATGGTAAAGGTCCTCTAGTGCATGTGGGTTTACAGTATATAAAAAGTCATCGTCCTGCAAAATGTACAGATATAAAGCACGTCCTATACAAGTTAAAGTCAACCATGTCACTTAAGCTATAAAATGTCGAGGAGGGGGTGGAATTAAGCGGACTCTTTCACTTCTGTGGAATCTCCATTTTCTGTCTTCTGTTTTTTAGGTTCGATTGTCTTCTCTTCTTCTGCTGCACATTTCACAGGATGTCCATCAGATTCAGTCTTCTTATCACCTTTCTCTTCAGTCTTCTTATCATCTTTACCTTCCTCCTCCTCCTCCATATCATCATCATCTTACTTCTCATCTTCACCCTCGCCCTCTCCTTCTACTTCATCCTCCTCTTCAGCATCCTTGGGGTCCTCTTCCTTGACTTCTGCACCTTTTTCCTCGGTTCCGTTCTTGGCTTTGTCGCTCCCGTTCTCTTTTTTTTCTTTCTTCTCTTTCTTCTCCGTTTCCTCTACTTCTTTCTTCTCCACTACTTAATTCTTTACCTTCTTCTCCACTACTTCCTTCTTCTGCCGTCCTTGGTGGCTACCTACCTCGGTATCGGCCATTATAAATCCTGGGTGGAGAGAAGAATAAAGCGGAGAATACGGAGGACAGAGATCCGGTGGAGTGTGAAGAGATGAATGCTAATTTATTCTTAGTTACACTTTGTACCTGCTCCAATAATTGCTTTCTCTCGGTATACCATTGGCCTTCTATCGATATAGCAATGTCTTTCATTTTCAATAACATGCATACAACATTGGCCATCTTCTCTTTCCTGCCTTTTATTGAAGACATTTTATGTTTTGTCTCATCATTATGAATATTACATTGTTTCAAAAGATCATTAAATTGGTGTGTTAAAGCGTTTTCTGACATAGTGTTGAATTTAACACAGGCATGTTTTTTAAGAAAATTTTTAATGACCTCCATTGATGTGCTAAATAGTCTACACTGAAGGTTGCTCAACCAATCAAGCAGGGTTTCAGAGTTCACAAACCAGTGCAAATCTTGTCCACGGTAGAGAAGACTTTCAGTTCTAGGTGTAGTTGATTCCTTAACTTATAGGGACTCAAGACAAAAATACATTAGGGTTTGGGTTCTGTGCAGAAATAAATTCCACATGCCTTCTGGGCTGCCAATTGAAATAAAATGCTAAAATAAATATTATCCGAGGGTGGTTACGGATTCCCTCTATATATTGCATATATGTATTAACTTGTCTATTCCTATAGTTAGCTAGTCTATTAAAACTCTAATAATGTTACTGTTGATAAGCATAATGATATAAGTTTAGCTATGAAATCAAACACGCTGCTTAACAAAACAATGTCTTATTTATTTCCCAAGAAAAATGGAAAAGGTTAACATGAAAACACTAAAGGAAAATATTTTAGTGCTTATAACAAAAAACACACATATACCTATTGCAAGGCTGTCCTCTAGCTATTGTCTCATCAGCTGGGCTCAAAAATGGTAACAGAGAGCCATGAGGCTCAGAGAACCATCAGGCAAGAGTCAAGAGCGGAAAAGGGGGGCGACTTCCCTTCTGTGTGCACTTTTTAAACTTCATCCATACACCGTCCAGACCCAACACCATTGCTAGCCCATTTAGGTTTCTAATGAACGAAAGTAGTTACGAGGCAGTCCTACTCAATATATTATATTTCTGTCCATCCTGCTGTATTGGCCTCTAGGGGCAGCATTCGTCCATGTATCATAGCTCTGTGACCTGGGTCCTTCAGTCTTAGCTGGCCCTTTGATCTTCTGTAGCAGGACATTCATCAATCATCCTGTCAGCCATGGTCCTTTTTGAAGCTTGCTTGCAGAGTGCTAATCAAGGATTTTCATCTTATCACACCAGTTGGACAGGAGCCAAGCTTTTGTTCTACAAAGCTATGATGTGCAACTTGTTGCATTCCAACTTGGTTGTGCCAACAAGAAAGAAACTCCAGAAATATAATATTAACCCATGTTGCCTTCCAACAAGTGCTGTGACAGGGAGAGGAGAGCTGCGGGCTGTCTGTGTATCTCCCCCCGTTCGCCCCCTCCCCTTCCTCCTGTCAGCTGAAGGGAGAAGAGAGAGCTGCTCTAATTGGGTTTGCCACGCCACCATGATTGGTCACAGCAGAGGGCGAATCAAAAGACATTGGGGGGCATCATGGGAAATGTAGTCCCTGAAGATTGGTGGCTCCAGTGTGTCCACAGACACCATGCTACAGCCCCCACCATGCATGCACTCTGCTGGGGAGGGGGGAGAGCCTGGAACCCAGAAAAAAGCAGAGGAATTGAGTGTTACAGGAGGAGAAAAATAGAATACTGTGCTGGGGGAAGCCAGAGAGGGAGCCACACTGTACCCCTGTACCCGCACCACCAGAGAGCCAAGATGTACCCGCACCACCAGAGAGCCACGCTGTACCCACACCAGAGAGCCACGCTGTACCCGCACCACCAGAGAGAGCCATGCTGTACCCGCACCACCAGAGAGGGAGCCACGCTATACCCGCACCACCAGAGAAGGAGCCACACTGTACCCGCACCACCAGAGAGGGAGTCACGCTGTACCCACACCACCAGAGAGGGAGCCACGCTGTACCCGCACCACCAGAAAGGGAGCAACGCTGTACCCGCATCACCAGAGAGGGAGTCACGCTGTACCCGCACCACCAGAGAGGGAGCCACGCTGTACCCGCACCACCAGAGAGGGAGCCACGCTAAACCCACACCACCAGAGAGGGAGCCACGCTGTACTCGCACCACCAGAGCGAGAGCCACGTTGTACCCACACTACCAGAGAGGGAGCTATGCTGTACCCACACCACCAGAGAGGGAGCCACGCTGTAACTGCACCACCAGAGAGGGAGCCATACTGTACCCGCACCACCAGACAGGGAACCACACTGTACCCGCACCACCAGAGGGGGAGAACGATGGACCCACTGCCAGGGTACAGATATGCTACACTACTGACTAGAGTCGGCCTGGGGAACCCAGAGTGAGTAAACATCCAGCCGGAGGGATCACTGTTGCGGTTTCACCGGGTCTGGTAAGAGGGCCTGTTGGCCATTATCCATTACTGTTCCCAGGGACTGAGCCATTAGGAAGTGCCTAACCTGATGTCCTCTAGACCTTACTGACCGCCACAACGAGCTCCAATGCTGGGCCTCCGGTCCAAAAATAGGGGTGTGACAATTTTTACCGCACCAGGTGACACAAACCCTAGTGACGCCACTGTCCCAGAGCCCAGTGCCACAGCAAGATCCGGCACTGAGCTCTGGTAACTGGCAAGACAGGGGTGCACTAGTGTGGGCATCCAGGACATCTGCCGCCTGGGTCCCACAAGTGGCTATTGGCTTTCCGTAGCAGCCAACACCTCTGTCCCCACTGTCAGCCACACACACTCCTCGGCTCCAATGTTCTAGTGTACACAGACAGAAGGAGGAGGAGCCACAGAGGAGGGACACGACTTCAGTGCAAGAGTCACGCTGCTGGTGTGAGGTCTGTGTATAGTTTACAGTGGAGGGGGACACAGTAACCGGTAAGGGGGCAGATAACCGATGCACAGGGAGTCATGGGAGGGGGTTAAGAGGATATGTGCTAGTGGGGGGTCTAATCCTCCCCCCCACCACTAGCACATGTCCTCTCCCCTCCCAAGGCACCCAGCACATATCATCCCCTTACCCCCCAAATGAAAAGATGCCGCATCCATTTCTCTGTCTTCCTCCTGCGGTGTCCCTCTCTGTCCTCTTCTTGCGCTGTCCCTCTGTCCTCTTCCCGCCGAGTCCCTCTGTCCTCTTCCTGCGGTGTCCCTCTGTCCTTCTCCTATGAAGATGACAGGGTTGATCTTTAAAAGGAAGGGGTGAGGCCTTGACAGGAAGGGATAGGTCATATTTAAATTAGGGGGTGCGCGAGTTTAGTCAGGCCTAGAGCAGCACAAAACCTAATTACACCACTGGGTATTGGCTAGGTATGGTAAATAAATAGATATATTCATCCAAGCTGGACCAATGTAATTATGTATAAAATATCTATACCTACAATTATTTTCTAAAAATCAATAGTGTAATGAGTCTAACACACTTATTAAATCAGAAATACAAACGCTATACCTTTTTTAATGTAGATTTTGCCATGGCCTGCCTAACTTGGAAAGTGGGGTCCCCCAGGGTTCTGTGCTGGGACACAGAAAGTGGGGGTCCCCTCCCAATGTTGAGGGCATGTGGCCTGGTGCGGTTCAGGAGGGGGGGCCGCTCTCTCATCCCCCCTCTTTTCCTGCGGCCTGCCAGGTTGCGTGCTCGGATAAGGGTCTGGTATGGACTTTTGGGGGACCCCACGCCGTTTTTTTTTTTTTTTTTGGCGCGGGGTTCCCCTTAATATCCATACCAGACCTGAAGGGTCTAGTATGGAATTTAGGGGGACCCCACGTCATTTTTTTTTTTTTTAATTTTGGCTGGGGTTCCCCTTAATATCCATACCAGACCTGAAGGGCCTGGTATGGAATTTAGGGGGACCCCCCACGTCATTTTTTTTTTTTAATTTTGGTTCTGGGTTCTCCTGTGGGGAATTCTCCGTTTTTATCAAGGAACTTCTATGTGTATTGTCGGACTGGCAATGCAATAGCCGCGAGTAGTTTTAAATGACTTTTTTTCCTTTGAAATGTCATTTTGCTGTCAGACTGTTCTAAACATGGGAAACATGCGCCCCTTTACAGGAATACTATAGACACCCCCAGCTACAAAATTTAAAGGGATATTACACTTTTATTGTTTGACTTTAAGCATTATTAAAATCACTGCTCCCGAAAAAACAGCCGTTTTTAAAACTTTTTTTTGCATTGATACATGTCCCCTGGGGCAGGACCCAGGTCCCCAAACACTTTTTAAAACAATAACTTGCATATAAGCCTTTAAAATTAGCACTTTTGATTTCTCCCATAGACTTTTAAAGGGTGTTCCGCGGCATTCGAATTTGCCGCGAACACCCCAAATTGTTCGCTGTTCAGCGAACTTGCGAACAGCCGATGTTCGAGTCGAACATGAGTTCCACTCGAACTCGAAGCTCATCCCTACTGGTGACCCCACAATAGGGATCAAACTTTTCTGTGGAAGGGAGTTTAACAAGACACTTGGCCACTTATTAAAATTAGAAGAAAAGAGGTTTAACCTTAAACTGTGTAGAGGGTTCTTTACTGTAAGAGCGGCAAGGATGCGGAATTCCTTTCCACAGGCAGTGCTTTCAATTTGGAACATCAATAGTTTCAAAAAACTATTAGCACCTGAATGACCACAACATACAGGGATATACAATGTAATACTGACATATAATCACAAACATAGGACTTGATGGACTTGTGTCTTTTTTTCAACCTCACGTACTACTGTATATGTAACTTAACCCTCTGTTATTAACCAAAATGGTGACTGATTACGATAGTTGCTAACATTTGTAAATAATTAATGGGGATACAATGAAAGGCTTGAGAACAAAATTACAGAATCACAGAGGGCATAGCCAAAAAGTGGGTGTGGCTTATAACATGGGTTAGACTTCACAGAGTATGACTTTTTTCTGTTTTAGACACATATGGCCTGGGAATAAGCTGAAGAGAAATTAAGAGTAAAAATAAACCCAAATGTAGTGTCATTGGGAGCAAAATAAGCCTCATTGGCTTCTGTGGGATAACAGAGGGGCCAAAGACTAGTGTCAGTGGGATATGTGCCAATTGTTGGTGTCAGTAGGCATAGGGTTCACCTTCACATCCTCAATGGATTGTTTGCAGTTTAGCAAACCTATGGCTGCATTCATAAGTTATTATTTTAGTATTATTTTTTGGTATTTCTACTGTATGGTGCACCATAGAAACCAATGACAGTTTTGAAAAAAAAAAAACTACATAGGATTCCCCCAAACTTTATACTAGTCCTTTATCCTAGGCAGAAAGAAAGAAAAAGCCTTGCCTTCCCAAAATCCATACCAGACCCTTATCTGAGCATGCAGCCTGGCTGCCCAGGAAAGGAGTAGCAGGGAGAATGTGTTCACTTTCCCCTCATGAGCCATACCAGACCACATGCCTCAACACAAGGAGGGTAACCTGCCAGGGGCAATCCCCTGGCAGAGCATCTTGTCCCTTTGTTGATGAGGACAAGGCCATTTTCCCTACAGCCCTGGCTGTAGTGGGGTTTGGATTAAAATTTTAAAAATCTGGATTTTTGGATGTGTTTACTGAATATGCCCTTGAATCTAATCCAAGCAGATTCACTCATCACTAGGTGTCAGTGGGGTATAAAATAAGCTCCATCATTGGTGTCCTTGGGTTACATTTAGCCCCATCATTGGTGTCAGTGAGACAACATAAATACCATCATTGGTTCCAGTTGGGAAAAAAATCCCATTGTTGGTGTAAGGGTGATAAAGTAAGCCCAGACTTTAGTGCTAGTATAATAAAAGAAAAAGCCCTGTATCGTTGCTGTCAGAGGAACTTATATGAATGCAGACCCACATGCTGCCATTCTGCCTCTGCTGCTGGGACTATACTGTACCTGTCAGGCAGGTGATTCCTCAGCCTGACAATCACAACTGCAGTACCAGAAGCTGAAATGCACCCGTACCCACCCAGAACTACCCATAGTACTATCATGTGCTCTACAACTTTATTTAGGACAAAATATAATACAGATGCTAGACATATTTTCAGACATACATTATAGTATAATCAACCTTAACCTTCGTATTACCTTAATAAGTAATGACATGCTTTTAATGTAGCTGAATGGCCATCATGTGCGTAATGACAATTTCAGGAAATTTTCCTATAGATGCGAAGATCAAACGCTAAATTAATTCAAGGCAACAAGCAGGACATGTACTCTTCTCACAGCAAATAGATAATTAGCCTCATATTTTCCCAAAAATTAGACAGATGAGTGGCTTAGTGCAGTAACTGTAAATGTTAAATGTAAATATGTAATGATTCAAATTTACCTTTTATGATTTATTAACTATATCAAATTAAATATGCATGTGGTATGACTTTCAGCCCTGACTTTTTTTTACCTCTGAACCATTGAGACAGCTTGGTTAAACTTTCTAAAATACTTTCTTTAAACTGTTTTGCATTTTTGCATTCATAAATAATGCAGTGTAGAAAAATATAAAAATCATATATATCCAAAGGCTTTATGCCACAGCAGATTCTATCTGTGTGCATTTGTGGCTGCCTTGTGGGAGAAAGTCTACTCTCATTTATCTTAAGAAGTAGATAAAACAAAAAACACATATAGTTTAGAAGATAATCTTTTCGGGGCAGAGGCGTAGCTTGAAGCTTGTGCGCCTTGATGCAAACATTTACCTGCCCCCCCACTACCTCCCGCCACTTCCACCACGTGTCAAGATACTCCCAGTGAGCTTGTATGTAAAAGAGGAAACTCAGAGGTCCAGCCTGGGTGGCCTCACTGACTTCCAGATTCTCATAAAAGCCCATGGCTTAGCCTACCTTAAAAGTGGACAGTGTCAGAGCAGTGGACAATGTCAGTAGGGCAGTGAAGGGTGTGTGGACAGTGTCAGTAGAGCAGTGGAGGGTGTGTGGACAGTGTCATTAGGGCAGTGGATGGTGTCAGTAGGGCAGTGGACGATGTCCTTAGGGCAGTGGACAGTGTCAGTAGAGCAGTGGACGTGTCAGTAGGGCAGTGGACAGTGTCAGTAGAGCAGTGGATGTGTCAGTGGAGCAGAGAACAATGTCAGTGGAAAGGTGGATAGTGTCATTAGGGCATAGCTTGATATCAGTAGGGCAGTGGATGGGGTCAGTAGTTTTTTGTGTTTATTATTTTATATTTAATAATTTTTTTTCAATTTTTTTATTCTTAGTTTTTTAACAGCCCTGATGTCTCACTTTTGAGACAGAGAAAGGAGATTGAGGGCTCAGTCCTCACTCTCTAATGCCCCGTACACACGGTCGGATTTTCCGATGGACAATGTCCGATCGGAGCGTGTTGTCGGAAATTCCGACCGTGTGTGGGCGCCATCGGACCTTTTCCATCGGATTTTCCGACACACAAAGTTGGACAGCAGGAGATAAAATTTTCCGACAACAAAATCCGATCGCGTCAATTCCGACCGTGTGTGGCCTGTTCCGACGCACAAAGTGCCACGCATGCTCAGAAGAAATTCCGACACGGGACAGCTCGTTCTGGTAAACGTAGCGTTCGGAATGGATACAGCACTTTCGTCACGCTGCAATGTTCAAAATGGTTTAATACAGCGCACTCTCTTCTTCTTTATAATGTGACAAGAATTAAGTAGTTTTGCTGCTCATATTCACACACACTTCTCACAAACTTATTTCGTTACTATTTATCGGGATTCCCTCAATATATTTTGATTTCTCACATCTGACAACAAAATTTTTTTTTTTTTTTGGACTTTAATGTAGATTCTTTTTTTGTGTTTCTCTTTTTTATTTTTTTTTTTTTGGTGATTTTGATTTGTATTCCCGAAAATGTTTGTGTGTTTTTTGTGACAAGTTCCCACAACACCATTGATATGTTGTTCTATTTAATCTGTAGGAGATTGTTTGGTGTTGTTGTCTCCTGTTAATTTCACATTGTACTTTAGAAATGTACCTGAACCGTCACCAACAAACTGTCCTTTTTGGATGAAAACACACACAGGAGAGTAGAATTTACCCAAAAAAATTTTAGTAAGGGCTCACAACTAAACAAAGAGGGAGGCAACGCTGGAGAAACTGCAGAAGTGGGCGAAGCCTTGGACCCCCCGGGGCAGACATCAATTATTTAAAAGCAAAATTGGTGGCCTGAGGAGTCCATATCATAAGGGAGGGCAGTCTGGTCCAAAAGTCCCAGAGATCCGGAAAGCAGCAGATGACATCTGTGTCCCCAGGCTGTGGTCATACGAGAGACTGCAGCTTTTGTCAGACCAGACTGAACCCAGGGCAATCACTCTTTGGTCTTCCTTCCACGCTTCCTTACAGGCTTTGGCTGTGGTGGTGGAGTTGTGGCAGCAGGAGGAGGTGGAGGAGGAGAATCGTCGATCTCAATGACATCCGTCTTGTGTGTCAGTTCCCCACTCTCCCCCTTACGTAGGACTTTATAAATCAGGTCCTCAGAGATCTTGCGTTGACCCTCCTGCATGCCCTGCAATTTGGTGGCAGCCATGCAGGCAAAGACCTCTTCAGGACTGAGGAAGGCTCTGAGGGACACCGAAGCCTCCTGGATCAGCCTGTATGCTGAATCCTGCACGGGACTCGGAGTGGCCTTCCTGGCTCGTTTATATGGCAGGCGGAGGGGAGGGACCTGAGACTCAGTCAGGTTGCGACTTGTCCCAGGCTTCTCTTGGCTGACACTTAGCCCCGCCTCCTCCTGGCTGCCACTAATCCCCGCCTCCTCCTGGCTGACACTAATCCCCGCCTCCTCCTGACTGCCACATTCCACAGCCTCCTCCTGGCTGAGGTCTTCCTGTGTATGAAAAAGGGACATAGTTTTAGTTTTTTATTCATCAATCACACACAATTTTCACCTCCTGACTGCTGCAAATTGAATGTTAACAAATATAACAGACTATCCTTCTGAGCCCAGCAGTTTTCATTCTTTTCCCAATTTTGGGTGCCCACTACTGTCTATTGATATGTAAAGCACTTTTTTTAATCAGCAATTAGTGATCAATAATAACATCTAATAAACATCATTTATTTATTGACCAGAAATCTGTAGAACAATGCTATACCTGACTACAGCTGGGCTCCTCCACTTCTTCCTGGCTGGAAGGCCCAGGTTGGACATCGGAAGCCTCAGCTGGGGTGGAAGGAAGCGTGGAAGGAAGAGTAGAGAGGGATTCCCTGACTTCAGTGTGGTCTGACAGAAATCGCAGTCTCTCATAGTACCACAGCCTGGGGACATAAACGTCATCTGCTGCAGCTCCGGATCTCTGGGAATCTGTGACCTTCTTGCGCTCCCTTAGATAAGTGCTCCTCAGGCCACCAATTTTAGCTTTTAAATAAGGGATGGTTGCTGTGGGGACCACCGGCCTCACCAACTCCAGCAGTTTCTCCAGCGCTGCCTGCCTCTTCTGTTTGTGATTATAGTGGGGGTGTCTCACTTGCCACAGACAGGGCAGCTCCCTGTATTTGTCTATGAACAGGGGCAGGAAATTGTGGTCGTTGAACCCATCCATTTTCTCTGTAAGACACAACACAAGACAAAGCCTAATGTCAGGCCAAACTCCCCTAATCTTGTTACAATATAGGCTTCCATTTCGAAGCAGTATAGGCCCAAGTTTAGATCCTACCTTCGTTAGCACGATCGGCGTCTCCGATGCTCCTTCCTCCGCTCACAGATCGTACGTAAGACGCGCGCGTTACGATTTATACACACTGCGCATGCGTATAACTCCGCCCGCCCCTGACGTTCTTTCTATTCTATTCCCCGCCCCTTTTCGTTCAGCGCAGTGGGGGAAGAGCACATGGAGGATAGACAGCAGGATCATGCTAATTGTAGCAACGAGGAGGAGGAGGAGGAGGAAAGGCTGGAGCCTGAAACGTCCCGATCCAGAAAGAGATTAAAGGACTCAAATATGTCCTTTGAGGAGATGTTGGAGATGGTGGACATCCTGAAGAAGGCCGACTATGATGGAAAGTATGGGCCTTACCCCAACCCCAATGTCCGAAAGGCCAAGATCATGGCGAAAGTGGTCAGGAGTCTGCACCGGAAATTCGGGGTACGACGATCGAAAGATCAGCTCAGGAAGCGGTAGTCGGACCTGAAATTACGAGAACATTAGCAGTACAGAAAGATCCGGAGAGTGCTGCAAAAAAGTAAGTAGTTGTGCTGTGTTCCTATTCTTTATGTTTATTACGTTCGTGCTGCTCCATGTGCTTTTAGGAACTGTTGTACAGTTTAAAATGGCAACTTTCATGTTCATGGGCACATTATTCGTTCGGATCACACATTGTTATTTCGGACGATAAAATACCATTGTTTAGGCCATATGCATTTGGCCACCATTTTGACGCCCTATACTTGTCTTCAAAGAATTGGGTTGTGTAGATGGCTTTGTTACTAGAATGAAATGCAAACTAGATTCTGTGTAAGGAGAGGACACTGAGCAGCTGCTTTCACATCTGGACACTGGAGCACTATAGTGTGGGACACAAGAACACCATTTTTATTAGGGGGGCCACACAGGTGCTCCAGTGTATACTATGGGGGGGCTACATCTGTGAAGCTTTTACCAAACAGGTAAAGTATTGCAGCTTGACAAAGGGCACTAAAAAAGCTACATCTTGGAACTCGGCTAAAATAGACAATTGTACCCCACTTCCAAGCAATGTTTCATCTTTCTAGTTCTGCCATTAAATATCTGTGTGCTAATTATACCATTTTTGTTTTACATAGGGGAGAAAAGACTCGGAGGACACCCCTCATCCGAGGAGACCAGAGCCCCCCCCCCTCTGGAAGAAGGGGAAATCCCCCCAACACAAGATGAGCAGGAGGATGAAGACGTGGTGGAAGTAGTTACCACAACAGGTGAGTGTCTGCGACCACAGGCTCAGATAAGAGATGGATTGCAGCATTTTTTTGAAACCTAATTTATTTTGGGGTTCCTCTCTTTTTAGGTGATCGTGAGGTTGTGGATGAAGATCCTTTCACATCCGAAAGTGCCCAGATCGTGATCGGGGAGATCATGGGGTGTAATTTACAATTGGAAAACATCAAGCAAAACATCAATGATGTTATTCCAAAATATAAAAACATCATTGATGTTTTGGGGCGAGTTTAAAACCCCTCCAAATCACTTTCTTCTTTTGTGTGCTACAATGTGCAAAATGTTTTTGTGATTTTTTCCCAAAGCCAAATTTGGAGGATGCACACAGTGTGTCAACATGTGCTATCTGCCATCACGGGAGATCAATGGACGCGTTTTGGGGGTGCAACCCCTTCCTCAATAATAAAGTAGCGGTGAGGAAGGGCTTTCTCCCCCAAAACACGTCCCTTGATCCCCCGTGATGGCAGATAGCACATGTTGACATTGTGAAATTTGTGTGCATCTTCCAAATTTGGCTTTTCCAGGGGTGATTTCCCCCCATCTGAACGCTATATCAAACACAGTTCCTAAATACTCATGTCTGATATTGCCTTCCAGTTCTACCAAATGTGAACTTTGTAAGATCAAGATTTGTGTCTTTCTTGTGGGTTTTACACAGGCCTGTTTTCTATAAAATGGACATTTTGATTTTGGATAAAGACACTACAAAAATTGGTATACAACAAACATGTTGGTTTGTCAGAAAAACCTTTGGTAAATGCACATGTGATTGTGCTGGTATTAAAAAGATTGTTCATCAAGAATGTGTGGATTATTGTCTCACGCTACAACACTTTTGGGGTGATGTAATTGTTGTTTTATGAGAAAATGGGGGTTATTTCCTAAGGGCAAATCCACTTTGCACTACAAGTGCATTTTCAGTGCAGTTGCAAGTGCACTTGTAGTGAAAAGTGTCTTTGCATTTAGTAAATAACAGCCAACAGTGCTTTGTATAAGGTTACACAATCATGACATTTTCTGCACTCCACACATTTCTGTCAGGGTCAGCTAAAACAAACACAAGCAGTAAATGTCCACAAAGAAGAGCCTGGGGGGAGATGCCTGTCGAGAACTTGAGGTCCTGCAGGCTTCTCCCTGTGGCCAAATTCCGCAAGGTAGCGACCAACCTCTGCTCCGCAGTGATGGCTTGCCTCATGCAGGTATCCTGCCTGCTAATATAAGGGGTCAGCAAAGCCAACAAACGGTGAAACACGGGGTCCGTCATCCTGAGAAAGTTCCTGAAATCATCAGGATTATTCTCACGGATCTCATGGAGCAAAGGCATATGAGAGAACTGGTGACGCTGAAGCAACCAATTCTTGGTCCATGAACTCCTCCCCACCCTGTTCATGGACTGGACTTGTGTCAAGGTCAGGACCCCAACACCAAGCCCCCGCACAGCACGAACTGTACGAGGAGTACGCATACGAAACATGGCTAGAAAACGGTCGGCTGCTCAAAACGAAGTAACAGAACGCACTGAAGAACAGCAAGGCCTGTGAAGAGCGACCTGAAAAACAGCAACGAGCAGGCAAGATCACACAGAAAACTCCGATACGAACTGACTGCATGCACTGAAGAGCAGATACAAACCCACAAGCACAAACTGAACGGCAGAAAACGATCTGAAAGTCACGAATCTGAAAAAGCGCGAATCGTCTCTCACCAAACTTTTACTAACACGAGATTAGCAAAAGGAGCCCAAAGGGTGCCGCGCTTGGTTCTGAACCGGCCTTTTCTAGTCTCGTCGTACGTGGTGTACGTGACCGCGTGGTTGTCGATCGGAAATTCCGACAACTTTGTGCGACCGTGTGTAAGCAAAACAAGTTTGAGCCAACATCCGTCGGAAAAAATCCTAGGATTTTGTTGTCGGAATGTCCGAACAAAGTCCGACCGTGTGTACGGGGCATAACTCTGCAGCCTCATCTGTATAGATTGGAAATACAGTTATAGTTCTGTACAGAACTTCCTGTTTATTCACAAACTGAAGCATAGTAAATACGGTTTACTATGTTTCATTTATGAATAAACACAGTAAGCGATCTGTACTAACCATCACTGTGTTCATTTAGAAAAGGAAGGAGCCAGTAAATATAACATATGGATGTCAGATTTTGGAGGCACCCTACTACATGTGCCTATTCCTACCACTCCTCTACCCATAGGACTATGTCTCATATTGACCTGGTATATGCCAGGGGGAATCTTTGATCACGCACCTATTTAATTATCAGTGACTCAGACAACTGCCCCTTTTGACAGACTGTGGAGACTTACCAGACACTGGATATTGGATACAGATGTTGAGCCTCAACTCACACAAGCTTTTCAGTGTATTGACATTTAAACCTAACCTGAGGATATTTTTTGGGATACCTTTACACCATGCATCCATGGCCGATATCAATCACTTATAGGTGGAGTGCATAAAAACAACTGTACCTCCTTGAAAAATACAGAGATCAGGGCTCACCAGCTGGAATTACAATTTACTACCACCTTCCTCTATGTGGTTTTGGAATGCCCCTGATTCAACAGCATTGGAGTGAAGCAGGCCAGACTATCAATATGGTGGGAGACCTTACATTACCCCTGGACCCCCTCACATTTTTGCTAGGCATTGTACATAATGCTGCTATAAAAAACATTTTGTCTTTTACACAGCCTTTTATGTGAGGTGATTATCGTACAATGAAACTCTTCCACATCACCCACTCTAGACGGATGGAAGACTTTACCTAATGGGACCTTTTCACTATACAAATTAACATATGCTAGTAGAAACTGTAAAAAAAAAAAAAAAAAAGTTTGATAAAATTTGGGCAAACTGAATTGAAGCTCAAGAACTGACTGTATGACAAATAATAACCTTGGGTGTCTCTACAAACTTGGTCCTTTACACACATTAGTAATTATGTACTTCATGCCTATTTTGGATGTCCTCTATTCCTTATAATCTTTCCCCCCTTTCTGTTTACCCTGGTCCCCCCATTTCCCCATTTTTCCTTTTTCTTTGAACCCCTGACTATGGTATTGAGACTTGCTACAGCTACTTGCTATTTTTTTGGTATTTTGGAGATGCTTTTACCCAATACAGTTTTTGTATTATTATACAGGATTTATATAGCGCCAACAGTTTGCACAGCACTTTACAACAGGAATAACTGATATCGCCTTTCACATTATATTTAAAAGTGACATTTAACTGTACAAATGTTTTTTATTTTTATATTTTTTTTCAATAGATTTTTTTTATTGAATTTTTCGAATGTTAACGAAACAAATAAAACAAATAAGACAATTCGATACACACAATTTTCCTTGTTATAATATCTGTCACAGTATTACAGTAACAATCGTTAATCTAGGAGGGTATCACGGGCTATTATAGTTCTATCAATATATCTGACAATGCATAGAATTGATTGCTATAAGGCGTTCAAAGGTGTAGTTTCAGTGGACTGCTTTTACCACATAAGAAAGGTTTATAGAAGGATTATCTTTTCAATTGCGAAGTAGTAAGATACGGGTATTTTGGTATTATGCAGTATGTCCATTACAGCTTGGAGTTAAGTAGTCCTTTTAAAATTATCCCTCGTCATGTTGCGGAGTAGTGTTGTCTATTGGCATGTTAAATCACACTACTAGCAATAGCATCCGCCATGCCAAAGCCTGAACTAACCAAAAATGGCAGCGGTCACATGGCCATCAATTTAGGACACACCTCATACCATATAAAAACTGGATGGTGTAGCAGGATGGCACTGCTCCAGATGACGTCCCATTGACAATTTAAAACAAGAAAAGACTATACAGTGTCATTGCATCACTTCCGGTTTCGAGCCGTGGAGCGTAGATCGCTCCAGTTTCCTGTTTTTTTTAATCAAAAAGGTGTTTATTGAACACATTTCAAACAGTTTCCAATGTACAGACAAAGTGTAGACAATAAAGAAGTAAAATGTACAATCTTCATAACGTTCAGTACAGTTATTCCTTCCTATTAACCAACAAGTCTACAATTTGATGAGACATTTATATTAATACTGTGCATTTGGTATGATTTACCTCTAGCCCTTTAAGATCCAACCGCCGGGCATTGCAATAGTCTGGACATCACTAGCTCCCTGCGGCTTAATCCAGGGGTGTCCAGCCAAGGTGCCCATATTCTTTCAAATCTGTTCGGACTGCCTCTATGTTGATATATATACTTTTCCATGACCAAAGTATTTCCCATATGTGATTTCCATGAGGCCACAGTGGGTGGGGAGACTGATTTCCAGCCCATCAGTATGAGCTTGCGGGCCTGAAACAGGGCACTAGAGAATGCTATTCTAGCCATTTCCTCAGGGACAACGTCCTCCAACACCCCTAAAATACAGTGAATTGGGTCTAGAGGGACATTCGTTTGGAACACTATATTAAGTGTCTCCAGCACCGCACTCCAGTACCGGTGAAGCTTTGGGCACCTCCAGAGCAAATGAATGAGATCTTCTTGGTGTCGCCCACATCTGCCACATAGGGGGCCTGGTCTCCTGCCCATCCTATGCAGTCTAAGTGGAGTGTAGTGCACCCGGAGTACTATATAGAGTTGGGAAACATTTTGGGCCACATTAAGGGAACAGATAGTAACGGATTACAGGACTTCCTCCCATTGTTCTCCTGTGAGTGGACCTACATCCTTTTCCCATAGAGATACTGCCTTAGTGGGGTGTGCTTTTAGGTGGTGTGTCAATAGCATCTGGTAACATTGTGAGATGATCCCTTTGGTTTCAGTGCTAGATTGAAGCAAGTGAACAATGGGGGTAGGTGACAGAACCCATTGGCTAGCGTCCCCCTGCGCGGCCACAGCGTGGCCGAGCTGGAGGTATGAGTAGTACATGGTAGAGGGCAAGTTATATCTGTTCCGCAGCTCAGGGAAGGACGGTAACTTGCCATTTTGAAATATTTGTGATAACAAGGTCACTCCAAAGGAGCGCCACCTGGGGCCCTGTTGTAATTTTGCTAGTGCGACATATGAATGATTCCCCCATATTGGACTGTATTCCGTGAAGCCCATCACCTCTTGTATCTGCCTGCCCTTGTTCCATATTTTCTGGATCAGATTAAAAGTGGGTGTCTGCTTATTTGATTTGTGAAACAGTTGAGCCTCCAAACCCATCAGAACAGTCTTTGCTCCTGAGCCAATCAGCATCAGTCATGCCAAGGAGCCCACCGGGTCTTGTTTAACCACTTCAGCCCCGGACCATTATGCTGCCTAAGGACCAGAGGACTTTTTCCAATTTGGCACTGGGTCACTTTAACTGCTAATTGCGCGGTCATGCAATGCTGTACCTAAACGAAATTTGCGTCCTTTTCTTCCCACAAATAGAGCTTTCTTTTGATGGTATTTGATCACCTCTGCCATTTTTATTTTTTGCGCTATAAATGGAAAAAGACCGAAAATTTTGAAAAAAGTGATATTTTCTACTTTTTGTTATAAAAAAAATCCAATAAACTCAATTTTAGTCATACATTTAGGCCAAAATGTATTTGGCCACATGTCTTTGGTAAAAAAAATGTCAATAAGCGTATATTTATTGGTTTGTGCAAAAGTTATAGCGTCTACAAGCTAGGGTACATTTTCTGGAATTTACACAGCTTTTAGTTTATGACTGCCTATGTCATTTCTTGAGGTGCTAAAATGGCAGGGCAGTACAAAACCCCCCCAAATGACCCCATTTTGGAAAGTAGACACCCCAAGGAAATTGTTTAGAGGCATGTTGAGCCCATTGAATATACATTTTTTTTGTCCCAAGTGATTGAATAATGACAACAAAAAAAAAAAAATTACAAAAAGTTGTCACTAAATGATATATTGCTCACACAGGCCATGGGCATATGTGGAATTGCACCCCAAAATACATTCAGCTGCTTCTCCTGAGTATGGGGATACCACATGTGTGGGACTTTTTGGGAGCCTAGCCACGTACGGGGCCCCGAAACCCAATCACCGCCTTCAGGATTTCTAAGGGCGTAAATTTTTGATTTCACTCCTCACTACCTATCACAGTTTTGAAGGCCATAAAATGCCCAGATGGCACAAAAACCCCCCCAAATGACCCCATGTTGGAAAGTAGACACCCCAAGCTATTTGCTGAGAGGCATGTTGAGTCCATGGAATATTTTATATTTTGACACAAGTTGCGGGAAAGTGACAAATTTTTTTTTTTTTTTTTGCACAAAGTTGTCACTAAATGATATATTGCTCACACAGGCCATGGGCATATGTGGAATTGCACCCCAAAATACATTTAGCTGCTTCTCCTGAGTATGGGGATACCACATGTGTGGGGCTTTTTGGGAGCCTAGCTGCGTACGGGGCCCCAAAAACCAATCACCGCCTTCAGGATTTCTAAGGGTGTAAATTTTTTATTTCACTCTTCACTGCCTATCACAGTTTCGGAGGCCATGGAATGCCCAGGTGGCACAAACCCCCCCCAAATGACCCCATTTTGGAAAGTAGACACCCCAAGCTATTTGCTGAGAGGCATGGTGAGTATTTTGCAGCTCTCATTTGTTTTCGAAAATGAAGAAAGACAAGAAAAAACTTTTTTTTTTTCGTTTTTCAATTTTCAAAACTTTGTGACAAAAATTGAGGTCTGCAAAATACTCACTATACCTCTCAGCAAATAGCTTGGGGTGTCTACTTTCCAAAATGGGGTCATTTGGGGGGGTTTTGTGCCACCTGTGCATTCCATGGCCTCCGAAACTGTGATAGGCAGTGAAGAGTGAAATCAAAAATTAACGCCTTAGAAAGCCTGAAGGCAGTGCTTGGTTTTCGGGGTCCCGTACGCGGCTAGGCTCCCAAAAAGTCTCACACATGTGGTATCCCCATACTCAGGAGAAGCAACAGAATGTATTTTGGGGTGTAATTTCACATATTCCCATGGCATGTTTGAGCAATATATCATTTAGTGACAACTTTGTGCAAAAAAAAAAAATGTCTCTTTCCCGCAACTTGTGTCACAATATAAAATATTCCATGGACTCGACATGACTCTCAGCAAATAGCTTGGGGTGTCTACTTTCCAAAATGGGGTCATTTGGGGGGTTTTGAACTGTCCTGGCATTTTATGCACAACATTTAGAAGCTTATGTCACACCTCACCCACTCTTCTAACCACTTGAAGACAAAGCCCTTTCTGACACTTTTTGTTTACATGAAAAAATTTTTTTTTTTTGCAAGAAAATTACTTTGAACCCCCAAACATTATATATTTTTTTTAAAGCAAATGCCCTACAGATTAGAATGGTGGGTGTTTCATTTTTTTTTTTTCACACAGTATTTGTGCAGCGATTTTTCAAACGCATTTTTTGGGGAAAAAACACACTTTTTAAAATTTTAATGCACTAAAACACACTATATTGCCCAAATGTTTGATGAAATAAAAAAGATGATCTTAGACCGAGTACATGGATACCAAACATGACATGCTTTAAAATTGCGCACAAACGTGCAGTGGCGACAAACTAAATACATTTTAAAAGCCTTTAAATGCCTTTACAGGTTACCACTTTAGATTTACAGAGGAGGTCTACTGCTAAAATTACTGCTCTCGATCTGACATTCGCGGTGACACCTCACATGCATGGTGCAATTGCTGTTTACATTTGACGCCAGACCGACGCTTGCGTTCGTCTTTGCACGAGAGCAGGGGGGGACAGGGGTGCTTTTTTTTTTTTTTTTTTTTTTTTTTTATTATTTTTTTGCTTTTTTATCTTATTTTTAAACTGTTCCTTTCATTTTTTTTTAAATCATTTTTATTGTTATCTCAGGGAATGTAAATATCCCCCATAATAGCAATAGGTAGTGACAGGTACTCTTTTTTGAAAAAATTGGGGTCTATTAGACCCTAGATCTCTCCTCTGCCCTCAAAGCATCTGACCACACCAAGATCGGTGTGATAAAATGCTTTCCCAATTTCCCAATGGCGCGGTTTACATCCGGCGAAATCTAAGTCATGAAATGCTTGTAGCTTCCGGTTTCTTAGGCCATAGAGATGTTTGGAGCCACTCTGGTCTCTGATCAGCTCTATGGTCAGCTGGCTGAATCACCGGCTGCATTCTCAGTTTCCTGTTGAGACAGGAGAGCCAGAGAAAAACACGGAAGACGGTGGTGGAGGGGGGGGCATTCCCTCCCACTGCTTGTAAAAGCAGTCTAGAGGCTAATTAGCCACTAGGATTGCTTTTACATGAAAGCCGACCGCTGGCTGAAAAGAATGATACCAAGATGATAACTAAACCTGAAGGCATCATTCTGGTATAACCACTCAAAGTCGTGAATGGCGTACCTGAAGACAAAAAAATGGTTAACAATAAAACACAGTAAACGGTAAAGTATAAAAAATTGCATACCTGAAAAGCAAACATGATAAAACATAATAACAATAAAACATTGCAGAATAGAATACAATAAAAAAGAGCAGAACAATAGAGAGAGAATAGAGAGAGAGAGAGAACAATAAAACGACAACTATTTTTTTTTATTTTATATATATATATATATTTATTTTTTTTTACACTTTTTTTTGTAACTAACTTTTTTAACTGTAACCAGTTCCAGGTTCGGGTCTCTCAAAATGCGATGGCATCTTGGGAGACCCTGTGAAAGTGTGGCCTAGTTTGTGCAATGCTGTACCCTACGCTAATACTCAACTAGTGCATGGTAGCGTTCAAAACATTCACCAATGAAAAGACCAGGATTATCAGGACAGGAGGGACAATAATAGCGGGTGTCACGCCTATATCCGCGCTTGCTGCAAACACAACATCTTTTTTGGGGGGGGGTTCGCTGGGTAGGAGTACTCGGGAGGACATAAAGAAAATGCCTCTCATGCAGCCGACTGCATTTGGTTGGGGATGTGAATGGGGGAAGTACGGGCGCTGCAGAAGTGGTGGGTTCCCAATTAGGATTGGCGAATGCAGCAGGAAGGGCATTATGGGCACGACGTGCCTGTGTTTGTCTTCTTGGTGGCAGCGGGACACTACTTGTGCTTGCCACCTCACCAACTTGAACTGCATCTATGGGACTCGCCATGTCACCAAGTGTTACTGCAGTGCTGGTTTGACTACGACCGGGGTGTACTAGGCCGCTGGTGCTTGCCAGTTCACCAAAACGCTGCCAAAAAAACTGTTAGCGATCGCAGGGATCAGGCCTGACTCTGCGAATGCTGCAGTTATGCGTTTAGTGTTTTGTAAGTGACAGTGATCGATCGATACTGCACTTGGGTGGGCTGGGCTGGGCCGGGCGGAGGGGCAAAACGCAGGTGCTAGCAGGTATCTGGGCTGATCCCCCTAACACTGCGTTTTTGGGAACCCTAAACTGCTGGGGATGCTAGTATAGATCTGATCGGATCAGATATTGATCCGTTCAGATACTATACCACTAAGGGAGGCGTATGCTGCGTGCGTGGGTGTTAGCGGTACTGGCGCTAACCTGACGCTGCTTGGGGCTGGTGCTTGCCAGTTCACCAAAACGCTACCAAAAAAACTGTTAGCGATCGCAGGGATCAGGCCTGACTCTGCGAACGCTGCAGTTATGCGTTTAGTGTTTTGTAAGTGACAGTGATCGATCGATACTGTACTTGGGTGGGCTGCCCCGGGCTGGGCCGGGCGAAGGGGCAAAACGCAGGTGCTAGCAGGTATCTGGGCTGATTCCGCTAACACTGCATTTTTGGGAACCCTAAACTGCTGGGGACGCTAGTATAGATCTGATCAGATCAGATATTGATCCGTTCAGATACTATACCACTAGTTTATTAGGGGGGGTTAGGGGGGTATCCTAGACCTAAAGGGGGCTAACAGTAACTGTCCTACCACAGTAACTGTCACAAACTGACACCATGCAGTAATCAGAAAAAAAAAAAAACAAACAAAACACTGCTTGGTGTCAGTGTGACGGGGGGGGGGTGATTGGGGGGGGGGGGGGGTCGGGGGTGTTTTGTGTGCCTGGCATGTTCTACTGTGAGGTGTAGTGTTTGTGCACTCACATTGATGTCTTCTCTCCTCGGCGCCGGAACGGAAAATACCGAGCCGAGGAGAGATGACATCATTTCCTTTGCTGCTGTTTAGCATACAGCACCAAAGGAATGTTCTGATTGGCCGGTGGCGATCGCGAGGGGGGGCCACGAACGGATGGCCTCCTCTTCTCCTCCAATCGCCAGGGGACAAAAGAGGACCGCCTCGGGCACCGGGGGGGGTCCGATCGGACCCCTCACCCGCGGGAGGCAGATCACGTGTATGTTACGTGATTCTGCCTGCCCGTGCCGCCTTGCCGACGTACATCGGCTTGAGGCGGTCCTCAAGTGGTTAATGGATCCCACCAGATGTTGCATTTGGGTCGAAATGTAGTACAGCCAAGGATTGGGCACTGCCAATCCTCCACTGTCCTTGGGGTGTTGCAACTGTTCTAATTTAATTCTGGGGGGGCCTGTGTTCCATAATAGGCGTCTAAAGAGGGTGTTCACCACCCTGAATATTTTCAGGTGTATCACAACTGGGGAGTTGTGAAGAAAGTATAATAGCTGTGGCATTAGTATCATTTTAATTAAGTTGGCCTTGCCTGCCAGTGAAATTTTTAGATTATTCCATGTGTTAATTTTGTCCCGAAATCTGGATAGTAAAGGGTGTATATTTAAGGGGCAATAATCCGCAAGCTTAGGCGATATTAGAATTCCCAAGTATTTGAACAATGTTACTACCGGAATCGGGCAGGAATCAGGCAGATCTACCGCCTGATCCCCATCGAACACCATCAAGGCTGATTTTAGCCAGTTAATGGTCAAGCCTGAGTAGTGCCCGAATTTGGATATAACGGCTGTCACCTCTGCCAGAGAGGCATTGGTGTCTCCCAGAAAGAGCATCATGTCATCTGCATACAACATAATCTTCTCCTGTAGTTCACGATACCTCAGCCCTATAATCTTTGGATTAGCCCTCACTACTGCCGCTAGCGGCTCGATGGCGATAGCAAAGAGCAGGTGAGAGAGGGGGCAGCCCTGTTGTGTGCCCCTGCCCAGAGCAAACGCGTGTGACATCCTGCCTGACATCCTAATGGTCGCCTGTGGGGAGGCATAGAGTAATTTGACCCATGCTATGAATCGGTCTCCAAACCCAAATTTGGACAGCACTGCCCAAAGGTAACGCCAGCCTACGCTGTCAAACGCTTTATTGGCGTCGAGGGACAGAAGGGCCCTGTTTCCTCCATTGTCTGCCTGAAGTTGCATGTTTAATCTGCTCACCATACTGGGTAAGGACCTCCATGGGGAGACCATCTTCCCCTGGCACCTTGCAGGTGGGAAAGGTGCTCGCTGCCTTCTGTAACTCCTCCAGAGTCAGAGGTGCCTCCAACATCTGTTTAGCCTCCTCCGACAGGAAGGGAGGTCTATTTCAGATAAGTAATTTGTAAGACCAGCATCGGAGTAGTCATCCCTCGCTCCATAAAGGTCCTCATAGAAGGATGCCAACTCTGATATGACCCGTTCCGGATCATTAACCAACCTGCCACTAGAGGTGCGGATCGCCCCGATAGCCGGGGACTGCTGTTGAGACCTAGCAATTCTTGCCAGGAGGCGTCCTGTTTCTTCCCCCTCCTCTAAGAAGTAAGTTTAGTAAAGAACCTCTTTTGTTCTGCAGTGGAGGATCTCAGGCGGTCTAGGGAATCCTGTGCCGAAATCCATGCCTCCCTTGCAGAATCAGTTGGGTCCATAACATAGGATAGTTCCAGCTGTCGCACCTGATCACCCACCAGCTCCAGCAGAGCCGAGGAATTTCTTATTGCAATTTCTGCAATAAACACCCCTCTAAGGTATGCCTTAAAGGATTCCATTGTTGAATCTTATCGGTTTAGCGACTATGAGAATTAAAAAAGCCCTCAATTTGGGTTGTTATTCTTTCTGGTGAAGTGAACAGTTTAAGCCAGAAAGAGTTGATTTTCCAGGGGGCCTTGGGCAATGAGGTGGGGGGTTGGGTAACCAACCAGAGGGCTACCGAGGAATGGTCAGACACTCCCCGGGGGAAGTATTCCACCCTGGAAGTGTAGCCCATCATGTTAGCTTTGCCCACGCACAGGTCAATACGTGACAGTGAGCCATGAGTTTTGGAAGCAGGAGAATTGCTTTGTGTCTGGGTTACGTGCATGCCAGATGTCCGCCCATCCCACCTCGTTAAGCAGACGGCTCAGAGCAGTACCTCTGCCTCCCCTGGGGGTGAGGAATGGGGGGTGCCTGTCCAATCAGGGATCTGAATAGCAATTGAAATCTCTCATAATCAGCACTGGAAAGTCAGGTTTACTCGCCAGGTACGACAGCAGCAACTGTAACACATCTCGCGCAAATGGGGGTGGAATATATATGAAGGCTAATAGCAAGGTCAATGAATATAGTTTACAGTAAATAAATACAAATCTACCAGAGGCGTCTACCATCGAATCAATTTCCTGGAATACCAGCGCTCTGTGTATCAATACACTCACTCTGCGGGAATAGGCAGAGTGAGTGGAGTGATAGGACTTGCCGACCCATGCATATTGCAGACATCCCACAGTGTCATCCAGAAGGTGAGTCTCCTGGAGGCCAATGATGGCTGGGTGGAACTTGCGCAAGCAGGAGGAGATTATGGTCCGTTTCAAGGGACCATTCACTCCTCGGACATTCCAAGACACTATAGGTGTGGATAACATTGCATATATTTAAAGACATTTTGAAAAAGGGGAGACCCAACGTGGACCAACTTTCCCGCAGTTAGGTGGCCGGTCTGGGCATTTCGGTATTGTGGGTGTGGCATCATACTTTGCAACAGAGGGCATTCGCCCTGCATGGGAGCTGCACATTGGAAACACTGTGTTTGTAAAAGGAAGTCAATCTCGCGCAACTGCGCAGTATGAGAATAAAAGAAAAAACACAAACTGGAATATGTGGAGCCCTGGAGCATAGCTATGATTAAACGCACACAGCTAAAATTTCCCAGGGGTTGCGGGGTATATTTTCTAGTCTGTCTTTGCATGCCAACTGGGCACTGAAACAACAACCATGTGACCCATGGCTTTAAGTGGCTCACAATCACCCGATACGGTAGTATCACCCGTGTGAGCTGGTGCAAGCAGTAGAACCAACAAAAAATTAAGTAAAGAAGAGTTGATCACTTTGCAAAAATCACATATATAATTCCTCTTCAAAATATTGAACTGTATAAGGAATATATCACCCTTACTTCCTCGGCATCCTAAATTCCTTGCGGGGGTTAACCTGCTCCGTTTTCTTGTCCGCGGCGGCGGAGGTCATGTTCATTATGGTCCAGCCAGGCAGCTGCATCTTGTGCGTTTTCAAAGAACTGGTTCTGGCCTCCTGCAGTCACCCTCAATTTGGCCGGGAACAGCATAGCATATGACAACTGCAGCCTCTGGAGTCTTTTCTTGACGTCTGCAAATTTCGATCGTCTGCGTTGCACTTCCGCGGAAAAGTCCGGATAGAATGAGATTTTAGTGCAATTGTGGTGAATGGTCCCCTTCTCTCTAGCCAGGCGCAACGCCACCCCCCCTGTCCTTGTAATTCAAAAGTCTGGCCAGGATCGAACGGGGGGTTACCTGGCGGAAGTGGCCTCGGTAGTACCCTGTGCGGCCTCTCCACAGTATAGATGGGAGAGAAGGCTTCCTTCCCGAACACCTCCTGCAGCCATCCTTCCACAAATGCTGTGGGGTCGTATGAGAGAAACTGTTTCCCTCAGCCCACCAAACTTCTCCTTTAGGTCTTCCACAGAGGCAGTGCATTTGTGGACTGCATGCAGGATCTCACTGAGGGATGGTTGAGCACAATCCTCTGAGGGGTGGTCAAGCAGCTCAGACATAGAATCATTCTGTGTGTCTAATGGCACAGTATCATCAAGCATGCCTGTGTCCTCTCTGCTATCCTGCTCAGGGGAACATGGCAGCTGCTGTGAGGCAGGCAGAGGGGAGTCCGCTAGCCCAGACAGCTTTTAGGTATAGTACAGCATGTCCCTGGGCTGCTCTCTGGGCTTCAGGGGCTTGTTGGACTTACCCCCGTTCAGGTTTCTTCTCTAGGCCGCGCTGTGCTTTGGGATGCTGTGAGTGTCCGTCGCCATCTTGGCCAGCTTGGGGCTCTACGGTCGCGGCTTATCCATGGTTCCCCCGGGTCAGCATCTGTTCGGTTTTGGTATCCAGCGGTAACGGACGTCTCAGGGATGCAGCGGGCAGCGATACCGGGCAAAAAGGGACAGAATCGTGTGCGAGGATATGTGAAATATCAGGATCACTAGCGGGAGCTCCGTGCAGTAGGTCCGCTCACATGCCTCATTAGGCCACGCCCCCCAGTTTCCTGTTTTTAAACACTGTTTTTGCTTTTAATGATTTTTATTAAATGTGAGTACCCATCAGTACTATTGATATATTTTTGGATTTTTATATGGTATCACACTATGGAGTCTCTTTCCTCTCTACATGTGGGCAACATCTAAGAGGTTAACAGTGAGGAGACCACTTACATCGCAGACAAGGAGGCACTTGGAGAACACAGGACAGGAAGTTTCCTCCCACTCCACAGGCTACACAGTGGCTCATACTGTGAAGGTGAAATACCTCTTTGTGGGGTGAATAATAGCGGTGAGTGCGTTTCTTACGGGGCACTGTTTTCCAAGAAGCACAGAACAATTTGAAGGAGCACATTGTCACTTTATTGGACTTTTTTTTTTATATACAGCCAGGTCCATAAATATTGGGACATCGACACAATTCTAATCTTTTTGGCTATATACACCACCACAATGAATTTGAAATTAAATGAACAAGATGTGCTTTAACTGCAGACTTTCAGCTTTAATTTGAGGGTATTTACATCCAAATAAGGTGAACGGTGTAGGAAATACAACAGTTTGTATATGTGCCTCCCACTTTTTAAGGGACCAAAAGTAATGGGACAGATTAACAATCATCCATCAAACTTTCACTTTTTAATACTTGGTTGCAAATCCTTTGCAGTCAATTACAGCATGAAGTCTGGAACGCATAGACATCACCAGACGCTGGGTTTCATCCTTGATGATGCTCTGCCAGGCCTCTACTGCAACTGTCTTCAGTTCCTGCTTGTTCTTGGGGAATTTTCCCTTCAGTTTTGTCTTCAGCAAGTGAAATGCAAGTGAAATGCATACTCAATCGGATTCAGGTCAGGAGATTGACTTGGCCATTGCATAACATTCCACTTCTTTACCTTAAAAAACTCTTTGGTTGCTTTCGCAGTATGCTTCGGGTCATTGTTCATCTGCACTGTGAAGCGTTGTCCAATGAGTTCTGAAGCATTTGCTTTGCAGATAATATTGCCCAAAACACTTCAGAATTCATCCTGCTGCTTTTGTCAGCAGTCGCATCATCAATAAATACAAGAGAACCAGTTCCATTGGCAGCCATACATGCCCACACCATGACACTACCACCACCATGCTTCACTGATGAGGTGGTATGCTTTGGATCATGAGCAGTTTCTTTCCATCTCCATACTCTTCTCTTCCCATCACTCTGGTACAAGTTGATCTTGATCTCATCTGTCCATAGGATGTTGTTCCAGAACTGTGAAGGCTTTTTTAGATGTTGTTTGGCAAACTCTAATCTGGCCTTCCTGTTTTTGAGGCTCACCAATAGTTTACATCTTGTGGTGAACCCTCTGTATTCACTCTGGTGAAGTCTTCTCTTGATTGTTGACTTTGACACACATACACCTACCACCTGGAAAGTGTTCTTGATCTGGCCAACTGTTGTAAAGGATGTTTTCTTCACCAGGGAAAGAATTCTTCGGTCATCCACCACAGTTGTTTTCTGTGGTCTTTCGGGTCTTTTGGTGTTGCTGAGCTCACCGGTGCGTTCTTTCTTTTTAAGGATGTTCCAAACATCCACACCTAATTTGGCCACACCTAATGTTTTTGCTATCTCTCTGATGGGTTTGTTTTGTTTTTTCAGCCTAATGATGGCTTATGTCACTGATAGTGACAGCTCTTTGGATCTCATATTGAGAGTTGACGGCAACAGATTCCAAATGCAAATAGCATACTTTAAATGAACTCTGGATCTTTTATCTGCTCCTTGTAAATGGGATAATGAGGGAATAACACACACCTGGCCATGGAACAGCTGAGCAGCTAATTGTCCCATTACTTTTGGTCCCTTAAAAAGTGGGAGGCACATATACAAACTGTTGTAATTCCTACACCTGATTTGGATGTAAATATCCTCAAATTAAAGCTGAAAGTCTGCAGTTAAAGCACATCTTGTTATTTTCATTTCAAAACCATTGTGGTGGTGTATAGAGACAAAAAGATTAGAATGTGTCGATGTCCCAATATTTATGGACCTGACTGTACACCAGGGTTTAAGGACGGTATATGCATATTTCGGAACCCAGTTTCACAGCAACAATATACACTAGTCATATATGTTGGATGTTTTTGCACAGAAACACTTTGAATTGCAGGGTTTTGCACAGGATTGTGTTTATTTTATTTTATTTTCGTTTGAACATAACAATATACATTTTTATATATGCGGTTAGGAAGTTTACACAGTAGGATTTTTTTGTGGATTTTTGTAAATATACAAATATTTTTTTTCTGCACTTTTATTTGCACTTTTTGCACTAAATGCACCTGTGACACACACCCCTCAAGTATTTAGAGGTTGTAGGTCACCTCTTATTAAGAGCAGCGCCATGCCTATCCCCTCTTTTTCACATTTCTCCTAGATTTACCTTAGGGTGAATTTATTGATAGAGGCTGTAGCTCCTCATTTTTCATTTTCACCATAAGCGCGGGTGTCTAACAATTTTTTTCACTCTAAAAGGATATGGGTGATAACTGGCCTGAAGTTTGGTGAGAATTTCTCGCTAGTGCTGGTTTAGGAGGTGTTAAAATTCCTGTGACTGGGGTGGCGTGTCCTGCCCTGATCCAAGATGGCCCCGTAAGATCTTCTCTCCTGATACACCAAGGGTGTAATCGGCCCGCATTGGCTCTTCAGCGCCACAATGAGCCCACTCCTTGAGCAATCAGCATCCCCAAACCACCAGGAACAAGACGGGGAAGAGGAAAGGACGGAGGGACAAAAAAACGAACGGCCTTCTTCACACAGCAGCCACATGGTGACAGCTAAAATGGTGCTGGATCCTCTCCGCCTGAGGCCACCCACACTCCGCTCCACTCTACACACACAGGCTCACCAGGGAACGGTAACCCCACCAAGACAAGACTCCACCAGCATCAGGCAGTCCAGAGAGACCAGAAATTCAGGATGGACGGCGAGCACAGCAGGCAGGAGGTGAGTCTTAATGGGGACACAGGGGTTGACACCAGAGTTCTACCTGATACCATAGAGGAATTCCCCACTAACAATCAGCCAGTGATGGACACTGTCCTTAAGGACATGCTCATGTCCCTCAGATCCTCATTACAATCTGACCTAGCCTCATATATGCACAGATTCAACACTGACCTCCAGGCTGTTGAACACAGAGTGGAACATGTAGAAACAAAAATGGAGGAACTTGCTACTACTATAAATGATCTGATTGATGTAAATGAAGGCAAAGATGAAGATATGGAGTGGTTCAAGCCAAGCAATCTGATATAGAAGACAGATCGAGACGTAACAACCTCAAAATTAGAGTGGTCCTTGAGAGCATTCAGCAGGATAACCTCCATTCATATGCCACAAATCTGTTCAAGTCCATCATTCCTGATGCCACGGATTTGGATATGATGAGAGATAGAATACATCGCCTGCCCAAACCCTCATACTTACTTGACAAAACTTCCAGAGATGTCATTCTACGCCTGCATTTTTTCCACATAAAAGAAAAAATCATGGCAGCTGCCCGCAATAAATCACAGATTCTGCCTCAATATTCAGATTTGCAGTTTTATGCAGATCTATCGCAGTATGCGCTTCAAAAAAGAAGAAATCTCAACACCATAACGAAATCTCTTCGTAATCATCAAATCCACTACAGATGGGGTTACCCAACAAAAATCACCATCACTCATGAAGGATCCACCCAGGTGGTTGACTCCTTGGAAAAAGACCTATCCCTCCTAAAGGCCTGCAATATAATTCCCGATCCACAAGGCCCAGCAGCACCTAGGAGAATCACTCAACATGTTACCTCAGACTGGCACCTGGTTACTTCAAAAAATTCACGCAACCACAAATAGCCTCTGGATGAACTCTCTTCAATATTTCACCTCGAGTAGCATAAGTTCCTTACAGAGCTAGTTCTGTTCAGTTGTTTACCCCCCATTTTCTCTAAGCAGCATGAAAGCTGCACCTAGGTTTACAAAAACCCACCTTTCTCCTGAAAGTTATAGGAGACTTGTAACCTGTTCACCATTTCCTATTGCTGTGTTTTTTTCTTTTTCTTGTTTCACATTTTCTTTCCCCTTGTGTACATCCTCTTTTGTGCCACAGACTCCAAACTAACTTGAAGTGGGAGCCAAAAAGACTCTACAAATGGTTACCTTCACACAGAGAAGAATTCTGTCAGGGAATACCGAAGTCAGCCACTAGAGGTCACCCTCTGTTTGCTGTGAGTAAAATGGAACACTATCACAATATAGTCAAATTCCTTAGAACATCAAAATGGGCATAACCTTTTTATCAATTAACACCAAGGGTCTTAACCACCCTGTCAAGTGCAAATCTCTCTGGCAAGAAGCAGTACAATACAGATGCAATATCCTTTGCGCTCAGGAGACGCATTTTAGCTCCCCCAAAATGTTCTTATATAAATTTTCCCTATGTTTTTACAGCCAATGCTGATGCCAAAAAGAGGGGAGTATTAACATCTATTAAAGATACTGTTTCGTTTAATATCCTAAAAGAAATCAAGGACCAAAAGGGTCGGTACCTCATCCTAGTCTGTGTACTTAATTTGACTACATATACACTAGTGAACGTATACACACCTAATGTTCATCAAATATGCTTTCTAAATAGGCTACTGTGTATAGTCCACAAGGAACAAAAAGGATCATTGATATTATGTGGGGACTTTTATTTAACTCCGGACCCCAATGTTGATACCACTTCAAAAAAGAAATCCACCTGCATTCAATCCCTTTATTCAACGCCACAAGCTCTATGACGGATGGAGATGCTTAAACGCAAACGAAAGGGATTATAGTTTTTTTCTCTGTACCTCACCACAGCTATCGTAGGATTGACTTATTCCTTGTGGATCGCGAAATGTTGCTGAAGGCAAAATAATCAGTAATAATACCATTACATGTCGGACCACTCTTCAGCCTCCTTAACCATTGAAGACTCACTATCTTTCGATACCACTTATATGTGGTGAATTAATTTTAGGATTCCTCATCTACCAGTATTCAAAACAGAAATTGAACAATGTTTAACTGATTATTTCACTGATAATGCTCCCTCTGTAGACGACCCTTTTCTATTGTGGAACGAACACAAGGCAGTCCTCAGAGGAACCTTTATCAAACTGGGGGCCAGAATGAAGAGACAGTGACTTAAACATATAGATGATCTCACTAAAGAAATTCAAGCATTTGAATCCCAGAACAAAATTAATCCCTCCCCCAGTATAACACAAAAACTGAATTACGCAAGACAGGAATTCGGCTCACTTCTCTTAGATAGTTTTGAAAAATCCTCTAAAAAATTAAAAATGTTCTACTATGCTAACGGCAATAGAGCCGGTAAACTACTAGCAGATTGCTTAAAAGGGATAAGATATAAGACCAGGATCCCTTTTATCCTACATCCCAAAACTAAGCGGAGTTCTACACAAAAATGGAACTTCCGCTTTTTGGAACCCCCCCCCCCCCTCCGGTGTCACATTTGGCACCTTTCAGGGAGGAGGGGGGTGCAGATACCTGTCTAAGACAGGTATTTGCACCCACTTCCGGCATAGACTCCCATGGGAGTCTACACCTCTTCCCGTCCCCACCGTGCTGTCTCCTGGGAAACACACAGCTCCCAGGAGAGAGCGGGGACCACTTGGGACGCGCAGCGCGACTCGGGCATGCGCAGTAGGGAACCGGGAAGTGAAGCAGCAATGCTTCACTTCCTGATTCCCTCACATAGGATGGCGGCGGCAGCTGCCGAGAACCGAGCGGGTTCTCGGTGTCGCCTGCCAACATCGCTGGACCCTGGGACAGGTAAGAGGCCATGTATTAAAAGTCAGCAGCTGCAGTATTTGTAGCTACTGGCTTTTAATATTTTTTTTTTTTTTGGCGGTGTGGGTGGACCCCCGCTTTAAACTCTTTCATCCAAAAGCTTAGCTAACGCTTTCAACGATTATTACGAATCACTGTACAATCTCAACTTAGATGTTGGCACATCACAGCCTACTCCAGAACTTATCAATAATTTCCCCAACAACCTAAAAATCCCTCAACTAACTCCTGAAAACTTATAATCCCTAAATTCTCCTTTTACAACTAACAAAATTTCCAAAGTTATAGACTCGCTACCCAACAATAAATTCCCAAGCCCAGATGGATTTACGGAAGAATACTATAAAACATTTAAACATATCTTAGCCAATCACATGGAGAACATCTACAATGCTGCTGCTGCCTTGTCTGCCTTCCCTCCTGAGATGCAATTATAGGGACTCTACCCAAACCAGGGAAAGACCCTATTACCCCCCCAAAACTTTTGTCCAATATCATTATTAAATAACGACTTGAAAATGTATGCTAAGCTACTTGCCACGAGAATAGCTGATATCCTGCCCCAACTTAACAATCCAGACCAATACGGTTTTACTAAACGTCAACAAACTACAGATGCCACACGTAGACTTATCAACATTATTATCCACATTGCAAATCAGGAAAAAACGCCTTCTCTGCTCCTAGCGTTGGATGCAGAGAAGGCGTTTGATAGAATACACTGGACATACCTGTCCCCATACACTTTCTGCCTTTGGATTCCAAGGCTCAATTTTCTCAGCCATAATGGCATTTTACACCCAACCATCTGCTCAGGTGTTCACATCTGGGACATTGTTTAACCCGTTTCCAATAACGAATGGCACGCAACAAGGCTGCCCTCTTTCACCAATCATTTTTAATCTACTGATGGAACCATTGGCAATTTATATCCATTCCCACCCTAGCATCTCTGGTTTCAAAGTGAATAATAAAATGCACACTATCAGTCTCTTCGCAGATGACATCATATTGATGCTGACTGATGTGGAGAGATCCCTGGCCTCAGTACACAATGCCTTAACTGTATTCAACAGAGTATCCTACTACAAAGTTAATGACTCCAAATCTCATATCCTAGACCTGGGCGTCCCCAAATCCACCAAAAGAAATGGATCTCCTCCTTTCCATATATGTGGAAACTAATGGGTATAAAATACTTAGGTGTTACTCTCACCTCCCACACAAAAGACCTGGCCACAGCCAACTACCTTCTCTTCCTTGTTACCCTAAAATCAAAACTCCAAAACCTGGAAAAAGTGGAGCTAACTTGGTCTGGCAGGTTAGCATAATTTAAAATGCTCCTGCTTCCCCAACATATTTACTTATTTAGAACACTTCCGATTATTGTGCCCAACACCTTTTTTCTAAACCGTTCCCTCTGGAAAGGGAAGAAAGCAAGATGCGCTTTCAGTAAACTTATCCTCACAAGAATCGCAGGAGGAACGAGACATGTAGTAATCAAGGATTATCACAAAACCACAATTCTCACCCAATAAAAAGGATGGTTCCCATCCGCCAATAATACACTATGGACAGATCTAGAATGCTCTCAAATACCAGGCGATAACCTGTACAACTTTATACTAATGAACCGTTTTAATAAACTCCCTAAACCTTACCTCTCACCCACTATTTAATAACCAATAGTAACATGGCAACAACACTTACAGTATCTCACAAAAGTGAGTACACCTCTCACATTTTTGTAATTTTTTTTATATCTTTTCATGTGACAACACTGAAGAAATTACACTTTGCTACAATGTAAAGTAGTGAGTGTACAGCTTGTATAACAGTGTATATTTGCTGTCCCCTCAAAATAACTCAACACACAGCCATTAATGTCTATACCGCTGGCAACAAAAGTGAGTACACCCCTAAATAAAAATCTCCAAATTTGGCCCAAAGTGTCAATATTTTGTGTGGCCACCATTATTTTCCAGCACTGCTTTAACCCCCTTGGGGATGGAGTTCACCAGAGCTTCACAGGTTGCCACTGGAGTCCTCTTCCACTCCTCCATGATGACAACACGAAGCTGGTGGATATTAGACACATTGCGCTCCTCAACCTTCCATTTGAGGATGCCCCACAGACGCTCAATAGGATTTAGGTCTGGAGACATGCTTGGCCAGTCCATCACCTTTACCCTCAACTTCTTTAGCAAAGCAGTGGTCATCTTGGAGATGTGTTTGGGGTTGTTATCATGTTAGAATACTGCCCTGCGGCACAGTCTCCAAAGAGAGGGGATCATGTTCTAATTCAGTATGTCAATGTACATGTTGGCCTTCATGGTTCCCTCAAGGAATTGTGGCTCCCCAGTGCACTCCTGCAGCCCCAGACTATGACACTCCCACCACCATGCTTGACTGTAGGCAAGACACATTTGTCTTTGCACTCCTCACCTGGTCGCCGCCACACACGCTTGACTCCATCTAAACCAAATAAGTTTATCTTGATCTCATCAGACCACAGGCCATGGTTCCAGTAATCCATGTCCTTAGTCTGCTTGTCTTCAGCAAACTGTTTGCAGGCTTTCTTGTGCATCATCTTTAGAAGAGGCTTCCTTCTGGGATGACAGCCATGCAGACCAATTTGATGCAGTGTGCGGCGTATGGTCTGAGCACTGACAGGCTGACCCTCCACCCCTTCAACCTCTACAGCAATGCTGACAGCACTCATACGTCTATTACCCAAAGACAACCTCTGGATATGATGCTGAGCACATGCATTCAACTTCTTTGGTTAACCATGGCGAGGCCTGTTCTGAGTGGAACCCGTCCTGTTAAACCGCTGTATGGTCTTGGCCACTGTGCTTAGCAATCTTCTTATAGCCTAGGCCATCTTTATGTAGAGCAACATTTTTTTTTTGTCAGATCCTCAGAGAGTTCTATGCCATAAGGTGCCATGTTGAACTTCCAGTGACCAGCATGAGAGAGTGAGAGCAATAACACCAAATTTAACACACCTGCTCCCCATTCACACCTGAGACCTTGTAACACTAACGAGTTACATGACATCGGGGAGGGAAAATAACTAATTGGGCCCGATTTGGACATTTTTACTTAGGGGTGTACTCACTTTTGTTGCCAACGCTTTATGCATTAATGGCTGTGTGTTGAGTTATTTTGAGGGGACAGCAAATTTACACTGTTATACAAGCTGTATACTCACTACTTTACATTGTGGCAAAATGTAATTTCTTCAGTGTGGTCACATGAAAAGATATAATAAAATATTTACAAAAATGTGAGGGATGTACTCACTTTTGTGAGATACTGTAGATACTGTATATTAAAATCTCATTACTGTATATGAGTTACTGTATATTAATACAATAATTAATAAAAATGCAGATTATATATATATATATATATATATATATATATATATATATATATATGTATATATACACAAGACTGACTGCAAATATATATCAAATACACTGCCACTAACTGAATAATCTGCTTGCTTAATCTAACTCAAGCTATCTCTCTGTCCACGCAAACAACACTACACACGGCTGCTGTGAAAGCAGCCTTATATAGTGTGGGGTGTGGACTTAGTCCCCCTGAGCCATGATTGGCTAAAGGCACCCTGCCTTTGGGCAATTATGGCTCTCTCAGCAGAGTGCGCTGTAATTGGCCAAAGCATGCAGGTCAGGTGCATGCTTTCGCCAGTCATCATACAGCAATGCAGTGGGATCTCGCAGTGCTTTATGGGGCGTTCCGCAGCGCTCGAATTTCCCACAAGCGCCCCATATGTTCGATTTGTTTTAGAACAAACGAACACCTGATGTTCGACTTGAACCGCTGGCTCATCCCTAGAGGTGAGGTTGTTTGGGGGCATCTAGCTTTTTTGCCACCCCAAGAATATTTCCATATGAGATTAGACAGGGTTTTGAGATAATGGTGAGGTATATGGATCAGTAAGGCACGGACTATTTATAAAATTTGTGGTAAGACTGACATTTTGGCCCCTATTTTGCTCAATCAGGATAGTTCCTTTCTTGACATTTCTTTTATTTGGGTTTCCAGTTTGGTTGTTAGCAGTTTGATGTTAGCATCTACTAGTGAAGAGGTTGTATTTGTCAGCATGATTCCTAGATAAGTGATGCCTTTTTTACTCCATGTATAAGGAAGCTTTTTTTGTAATATGTTTTGGATGGGTGGCGGTAATCCTACAGTGTGTTTAAAAATAGAGATTTGGCAAAGTTTACTTTGTAATAAGAAATATCACTGAAATTTTGTGGCCTTGTTATAGAGAAGTGAGCAGGATAGTATCACAATATCTGTCTATCCAACATCCTGACCCTCTCTATCTCTCCATTAACCACTTGACAACTGGGCACTTAAACCCCCCTTGTGACTAGACCAATTTTCAGCTTTCAGTGCTCTCACACTTTGAATGACAATTACTCAGTCATGTAATACTGTACCCAAATGAATTTTTTGTTCTTTTTTTCATACAAATAGAGTTTTCTTTTGGTGGTATTTGATCACCTCTGGGTTTTTTTATTTTTTGCGCTATAAATAAAAAGAAGACCGAAAATTTTGAAAAAAAACAAATTTTTTTTTGTTTCTGTGACAAAATTTTGCAAATTATTAATTTCTCTTCATAAATTTTGGCCACAATTTATACTGCTACATATCTTTGGTAAAAAAATAACCCAAATTAGTGGATATTATATGGTCTTTGTGAAAGTTAGAAAGTCCACAAGCTGTGGTGCAAATCATAAAAAATTGATCACACCGATGAACTGATGGTCTTATTTCTTGCCACCCTAACAAGCCAAGAAAGTACAAATATCCCCCAAAATGACCCATTTTTTGAAAGTAGACATTCCAAGGTATTTAGTAAGATGCATGGTGAGGTTTTTGATGTTGTAATTTTTTCCCACAATTCTGCAAAATTAAGTTTTTTGTTTTTCCACAAAATTGTCATTGTAATAGGTTATTTCTCTCATATGGCATGTGTATACCACAAATGACACCCCAAAATACATTCTGCTACTCCTCCTAAGTATGGCGATACCACATGTGGGACTTTTTCACAGCCTAGCCACATAGAGAGGCCCAACATGCAGGGAGCACCATCACGTGTTCTAGGAGCATAAATGACACATCTAACTTGTTGACTACCTATTACACTTTTGAAGGCCCTGGAACACCAGGACAATGACACATGACACGGATGTGGCACTGACAGATGGCACTGATGTGGCAATGATGGCACGTGACACTGATGTGGCACTGATGACAGATGGCACTAATACGTGGCACTGATGACACCTGACACTGATGAAAGATGGCACTAATATGTGGCACTGATGACACGTGGCACTGATGACAGATGGCACTAATACGTGGCACTGATGACAGATGGCACTAATACATGGCACTGATGACACGTGACATTGATGACAGATGACACTGATGACACGTGGCACTAATACATGGCACTGATGACAGATGGCACTAATACTTGACACTGATGACACTGATAACAGATGGCACATGACACTGAAAGGTGACACTGGGGACAGGGGGCACTGGGGGCAGGTTGCACTGGAGGCAGGTGGCACTAGGGACAGATGGCACTGACAGGTGGCACTGGGGACAGATGGCACTGACAGGTGGCAATGGGGACAGGTGGCACTGTGTTGTGTTAGTGTAAGTAACTGATTTTTTTCACTCCGGCTGCAGCACGGAAGCTCTCCCTCCTCACACGCTGTCTCTGTGTGAGGAGAGAGAGCCATCGATGAGAGATAATCTCATATGTTTACATATGTGATCATCTCTCATTGGATACTCCGATCGAGTGCTAGATGGCTGCTGTGATTGGCCATTTAGCACGATCTGTGATTGGCTGTGTCCAAGGGACATGGCCAACAAAGATTTCCCCCGCCGCGTGCCCATGGCGGCGTGCACGGGGAATGTAAACAGGAGGACGTCCAGGGGCACCCGCCCGGCAATTGAGCGCCGTGCTGTGGCCGTCTTTCGGCTATAGCGTGGGCGCAAGGTGGTTAAGGATGTGTTTTTCATACCTTTTTGTTCAAATTTAGAGACCTTCAGGGGTGCAATTTTGTTGCAGTCTAATAAATTGTCCCCTGGGGATGTTGCACAACCATGATCGATGGTGGCAACTCTCCACGGGAATATAAACGTTTCGGTCATTAGGTTTAAAATGATTACACATCCTAAAATGATCAATGTCCTTGGATATTTCCAAGTCCAAAAAAAAATCTTCTCAAGACTGATGTTCCATGTAGGAGAGATATTTTTTGTATTGGTATTCATCGTCTGAATGAACACATCCAAACTGGGCATAGTTCGGCCAGCGTTTTTCAGCTTATTTGGATATATGGGGACACTCCCGGGGTATTTCAGGGTGAGTGTAGCTCCGCCTTGGTGTTGAATCATATGATGCGGCTTCCTGTTATCATAGCAACGGGCTCTCACTATATAAATCATGTGTCAATGTGATTTCCACTGATGAAGTCCCGCCCCCTGGGACGTAACACATACGGACAGGCAGAAGTCATGTGACATCACCCGCAGCCATCACTGATCTACTGTGTACATGCATGTTTACCAGGCACTGGGTCTCAGTGCCTCACTTGTAAGTATTATTCTGTTATTTTAATAAAGCCCATTCTTGCAGAAAGCACTATATATGTTTTTATTTGCAAGAATACTGTGGCTCCGGAGACTGGTTCCCTCTTTTTTGGTGTTTGAGCATTCATCCATCACACCGGGAGGACCTTCTATGCTTAGATCGGGATTTGCTCCTCTCAGCTTCATTGTTGCCCACTGCCGATACCTCTTGATACCCTGTAAGGGAATGTGTGTGCGACCCTTAGTAATCAAGGGTCCACGTTGGGAGGTGAGTGGCCACTTTTGGTGGAGGTTTTCTCACGGAGTCACCTGCATGATTGTTTTATTTGACAACATTGAGGACACTATACATTGGTGTTTTTGTTCTGATATATGGACTTATCAGCATTTTTATCACAATAGCGCTGCACCGTCTATTTATAATTTTTCTGTATGGGATTTGATTGATTGACCGTTAGTGTTCAGAAGCCTAAAGGTCGACTGGGTTTGATTGCACTGGTTGGTTTTCTCTATACATTAAACAGTTGTACCTGTGTAGCTTTCAGTAAAAAACGAATACATTCTTTTCTGAGAAAAAAAAGCTGCAGATGGGCTTTAGACCTAGCTTTCTAGCTTCTAACACCACCTAACCCTCATAGTTGAATTTTACCTTACACCAAACCCTAAACCTGAAAACTGTAACCAGCAACAATACTTAAATTGTTCAAGTCCCAGGATAATCAAAACCTTCATGATCAGCCCAAGTTCTGAAGTTATGGTATTACTGGTTTACTCAACAACAACTTTTTAACAACCATTTTTAAGCACATGTAGGGCTAGGGTTGCCACCTCATCCCTTTAAAACTGAATATATATTAATTACACAGGTTCTGTGGCTGATTAATGTGGTAATTAAATTCACTTGGTGCCTTACCTGCATTAAATTTGCCACAGAACCTGTGTAATTAGTATGTGTTTGGTTTTAAAAGGATGAGGTGGCAACCCTATGTAGGGCCTTCATTTGGTAATTTGTTTGTTAAGTAACTTGAATATATTTTTAAAATTAAACAGAGAAATGGACAAAAAATAGAAATAATTTCTCTAATTTATCTTTAGTTCAGGGACACCAAATACATAAGTTTCTATTCATACATCGGCGTTGTATGGTTGGTAAACAAGTGCATATATTTTAGATTCCAAAATATCAGCCATTTTTCAGTGCTGTGCTTGTAAGCAGGTTGCCTACAGTTTGAGTTTTTTAAAATTAGTTAGGTAGTTTACTTGCCCAGGAAGGGGAAAAAGTTAACTGTTCAGCACCACAGTTCTCTGGCTGTTTGGTCTTGAGCTGGCCTTCCTCCCTATGTGATACAAAAATAGGAGGCTGGTGCAATTTGAGGGGGCTTGGAGAGTCCTGGAGCTTGTGGGAGAGGTAATGCCACAGTTCACAGAACACGGAAGCCCAAAAACAGCATGTAATCAGCAAAGGATGCCAGTGTTCTGGTGTACACTACCAGCCATTGGAGATCACCAGCTTTGGACTAACGCCTGTAAAGGTATGCATGGGAAGCCACCTCCAATAGTCAGTTTAGATTCTGAACTTTCTTATGCTCGTTGTCTGTTCTGCCATGAAAAGTACAGTAATGCCGCATACACACGATCGGAATTCTCGTTGGAAAAAGCTATGATGGTTTTTCAGACGGAATTAGGCTCAAGCTTGTCTTGCATACACACGGCCACACCAAAGTCCGACCGTCCAGAACGCGGTGACATACAACACGTACCACTGGACTAGAAAAGGGAAGTTCAATAGCCAGCGCACCACCCTTTGGGCTCCTTCTGCTAATCTCTTGTTTATCTCGTGTTAGTAGAAGTTTGGTGAGAGATGATTCGCGCTTTTCAGACTCCTGCTTTTTCAGATCATTTTACTGATGTTCAGTTTGTGCTTGTGGGTTTGTATCTGGTTTTCAGTGCGTGAAGTCAGTTCGTATCTGTTTTTCAGTGCATTTTTGTCCGCTCGTTACTGATTTTCAGCTCGCTCTTCACAGGCCTTGCTGTTCTTCAGTGCATTCCGTTTATTTCGTTCTGACCAGCCAACCGCTTTGAAGCCATGTTGCGGGTACTTGCTCATCGTAGAGTTTGTGCTGTGCGGGGGCTTGGTGTAATAATCCTAATTATGTTGCCTCAGTTGGGCCTGATGCCGGACTTTCAGAAACTCCAATGACGGCCCTGGAAGATGGCCATCCTGGCTTGCCCCCTCAAAGCGCCCGTGAAGTGCGAGACACTTGACACCCCAAGTATCTGGAGCACCTGTGTGGGACACCCTAAAAAGTTTGCTCTTGTGTCCCACTCTAGTGCTCCAGAGTTCAGATGTGTAAACAGCTGCTAAGTGTCTCCTTACATTACACTGAATCAAGTTTGCAATTCATTCTAGTTTGAAACACATCTAGACAATAATGTCCTAAACTTCTTTGAATACAAATTATCATGACCAAATGTACTTAACCCTGTATCTGGCAAAAACAGCGTATTTATTTGCAAACGAACGATGTTTACTACAACTGATTACTGTGCCCACGAACATGAAAGTAGCCATTTTAAACTGTCCAACAGTAAAGAAAAGCACATGGCGCAGCATGCAAGCAATAATAAGAATAGGAACACACAACAACTACTTACTTTTTAGAAGTACTTTCTTGATCCTTCTGTACTGATCCTGCTCACTTAATTTGAGGTCTGACCAGCGTTTCCTCAATTGCTCTTTGGATCGTCGTGCCCCAAAATTCCGGCGCAGACTCTTCACAACTTTAGTCATGATCTTGGCCTTTCTCACATTTGGGTTTAGGTACAGTCCATACTTCCCATCATATTCGGCCCTCTTCAATATGTCGACCATCTCCACCATCTCTTCAAAGGACATATTTGAGGCCTTAAATCTTCTCCTCCTGGATCGGGACATTTCTTGCTCCAGGCTTTCCTCCTCGTTACTGCTATTAAGCACCTGCTGTTTCTCGGCCATGTCGTTTCCCACTGCGACAAAAGAGAAGGGGTGAGGAATATTCTAGAAAGAATGTCAGGGGTGGGCGACGCGGGCGTAGTTTCACACATGCGCAGTGTATATAAAGCATAACACGCGTACATCGTACGTACGATCTGTGAGCAGAGGAAGGTGTAGCAGAAGCGCCGATTGTTATAATGAAGGTACAGTTTTAAGCTGGTGCATCAGTGACCTATACTGCTTATAGATTCAGGCCTATATTGGGTCAGGATTAGGAGAGTTTTGCCTGACATTAGGGTTTGTCTTGTTTTGTGTTTTGCAGAGAAAATGGATCTATTCAATGACGAGGACTTTATGCCCATATTCATTGATATGTACAGGGAGCTGCCCTGTCTGTGGCAGGTAAACCACCCCTATTATAACAATCAAACAAAGAGGAAGGCAGCGCTGGATCAATTGGTGGAATTTGTGAAGCCGGTGATCTCCACGGCAGACATCCCCTATTTGAAGGCCATAATTGGTGGCATGAGGAGCACTTATAATAGGGAGCTCAAGAAGGTCCAGGATTCCCTGAGATCAGGAGCTGCAGCAGATGACATTTATGTCCCCAGGCTGTGGTACTATGACAGACTGCATTTTCTGGAAGGCCAGACTGAACCCAGGCCAGCACTCTCCAATCTTCCTTCCACACGTCCTTCTCCCCCAGCTGAGGCTTCCGACAACCAACCTGGGCCTTCCAGGCAGCAACATGTGGAGAAGCCGAGCTTGAGCCAGGTATAGCGTTCTTCAAAATATTTCTGGTTGTCAAATTAATGATGTTAAATATATGCTAATTTTGATCACTAATTTCTGATTTCACAAAGTGGTTTACATATCAATAGACAGTAGTGGCCACAAATGATTGGGACAAGAATGAAAAATGCTGGGGTCAGAATGATAGTCTTTTCTATTTATTAACATTAAATTTGCAACAGTCATGAGTTGAAAATTGTGTGTGATTGATGAACCAAAAACTAAAACGATGTCCCTTTTTCATACACAGGAAAGCCTCAGCCAGGCCATGGAAAGTCGCAGCCAGGAGGTGGCCAGGCCCAGTAGCCTGCCAGAATCGCAGGTCCCTCCCCTCCACCTTCCACAGAAAGTGGCAGGAAGAGGAGTAACGTGAAGGAAGCAGCAGTTGGCCTATTTATGAAGGCTACTGAGGCCCTCAGAACCCCCCCACAGTGTTCAAGAGGACTTTGCATACATTACAGAATGCAAAATGCTGGAAATGGAGGAGGACCAACGCCTCTTATGTGAGGATGTGATGTTACAAGCCCTAAACATGGGCTTGAGGGGCCAACTCAAAAGTCAAAGCCACATTTGTGAGTTGAACCATGGTCCTCCTCCTCCTTCTCCAGGTCCTCCTCCTCCTCCTCCTCCTCCTCCACCTCCTGCCACACCTCCAACACCACAGCCACAGCCTGGAAGGAAGCGTCTAAGGAAGACCAGAGAGCGATGGCCTGGGTTCAGTCTGGTCTGGCAAAAGATGCAGGCTGTGGTATGACCACAGCCTGGGGACAGATATGTCATCTACTGCTGTTCCTGATCTCTTGTAGTCCTGGACTGGATTGTGCTCACTATTATGAGGACTCCTCAGGCCACCAATTTAGACTGTAAAATTATTGGGGTACAAAGGCTTTGCAAATCTCACCAGTTTCTCCAGCGTTGCCTTCCTCTTTATTTTGTTATGACCCAGAATAAATGGATATTTTGTTTTCAGAAATACTTGCCTATGTATTTTACTTCAAAAAGGACAGTTTTTTTGAAGTAGGCAGGTACATTTAAAAAATACAATGTCAAATTAACAAGGAACACCAACCAACCTCATTGAGATTTACAAAGACAAGATAATAATGGTGTTGTGGAAACGTGACATGCAAAAAAAATGGAGATCACTATAAAATAATTAAAAAAACAAAAAAAAAAACAAATGGAGATCACTATAAACTAATTAAAAAAAAAAACAACAGGAGATCTTCATTCCAAAAAAAATAAAAAATGACTATAAAAATTAATTCTAAACATTATTAGGGAGATCTGGCTTTTAAAATCAAAAAGATTATTCAGGAGATCACGAGAAATAATAAAGAAATACGTTTGTGAGAAGTTTGTGTGAATATGGGCAGCAAAACAAATTCATTCTTTTAGCGTTATAAAGAAGAAGAGAATGCACTGCATTGAAAGATTTAAAAATCTGCAGTGTGACGAATGTGCCATCTCCATTACGAACGGTCATTTTACCAGATTGAGCGTCTCCATATCGTACTTGATTCTGAGCATGCGTGTTTTTTTGCGTGTCGGAATTGCATACACACGAACGGAATTTCTGATAGAAACTTTTTCCATCAGGAAAATTAAGAACATGCTCTCAGTCTTTTGCTGGCGGAAATTCGGCCAGCAAAAGTCAGATGGAGCATACACACGGTCGCTCATACAAAAGCTCTCATCGGTCTTTTGCTGGCTGAATTTCCGATCGTGTGTACATGGCATAAAAGTTGTCTGTTCTAAGCCTGGTCTGAAGTCATTTAAAGGGGTGCATGATGGTTTCTGGCCTATGAAAGAACAGGGTCAGTAAAACAGATCTTGAGTATGAAGCAAAGCCACAACCAAAAAGTCAAGGTAACCAGTAACCAGCGTAAGGTATATTGCAGCCTGCCATGAAGAATGGTACCTGGTGTAGGTGACAGGTCCTCCAGTAACTAGGGTATCGGTGTTCTGGTTCCCTCCCTAGCAGTCAGTTTCCCAAAAGTAACCGGGATTGAACCCGTGATATGAAGACCTCCTGGCTGCATGGTACGGGAGAGTGGAAAGAGTTAATTAAGTGCACACATAAGATCCATGCTACTGTAGGTGCACGATGTTATGTTATTTATTATGACTGGTGGAGGGGGCACTGGCTCAGCTGTGTACCTCTTAAGTGCAACATACACGAGGAAGGTGTGTAGTGACATGGCAAAGCACTCTTACAAAAGGACTCTGTACTTTTATTGCTGCACACTGCCTACGGCTCATCTCTAAGCCGGGGAACCACCATAATGTTTGCTTCTCACATAAAAGCGGTCCCCGCCTAGTCCCAGGCATTGATGAGCATGCTATAGCACATAAGGTTCGCAGGGCGAGTGGCCGCGCCCACGTGCTGTAAGTTCAAAAGCCGTCATTTTTGGAATTTTCATAAAAAGAAAACATTTTTTTTCCACGCTTTGCAATGTCTGTCACAGAGCGTTCCATCTCTGCTCACAGAGTCTGTTGCAAGCAAAGAGAAACTGCAAAAATGTAACAGGCAGCAGGAAAGTTTGTTGCTGGGCATGAACTTTCCTTTTATCATCATGATTCATTATTCATGCTGATCACATTATCTGTCACTACTTAGAGTGGTTACAGATTGATCAGGCAGGGTACTGTGATATGTACTATGATAGAATGGCATGGTTGTTATATTGACTTTAGAATTTTCTATGCTGCTAGAAAATGGTGATTAGGTGTCAGAGTTGTCAAGTGTTAGAATGATTGCACGCTATTTTTATTTTTTTTTGCATTTCATCTGTATGTATAGTGTAAATTATACTGTAACATTCAAATAATTAAAAATGTGATTTTCAGGTCAGTAAAAAATTGCCACCATTAGGGTTATGGTTACCTACCTCTGGATTACCACAATAATTATAAAGCCTGAGCTTCAATGATCCAGTGCTCTGAAGGCTTAAAGCCCAACTCCAAGAAACTATAAAAATATCCTATGCAGTGGGGCTTTGTCTGCACTGAAAGGGTTATTTGCTCTTTTAGGTCTAGGAGACACAGAAAAGCAGATTTATCTAACCCTATCCACCATTCTTCCCCACTGCTAGACCAGTCTCTGCAGTATCTTCTTCCCTATGCTCCACCAGTCCAAGGTCCTGACCTCATCAAGACCTATGCTGGGCCCATAGCCCTGGACTTGCCGTGAGGGCACAGAAGGATAGAGCACCACTGGAGCACAGGGGAGCGCTAATCTTCTGGAAAAGCAGAGGATCCGGTACACAAAGGGGCTTCTTCTCTCACCTAGACAAAACAAGCAGTTAACCCTTGGAGTGTGGGAGCAACCACACTGCAAGGGATAATTTTATAGTTTTAGAGTTAACTTTAATTAATATTTTAATTTTTTCAATCTTAATTTAAATTAATGAATTATACATTCTTAGTGCAGGATCCAATAAAGTGATCAGATATTTTAAATGTAAATTAATGAGTTTTTTTAGCACATTATTTTGCCAACAAGTCTGAATAAATTCTACCAATAAAATAAAATCAAACAATTTAAACTGTTATGCAGCCTTTAAACATGAACACTACATAAATCAAGAGACTAGAAATATTCAGCAGACATGCAACATAATGTAAGGTACAGAGATGAGTTCAGTGATTAGCTGATCGAAAAAAAAAAAGCTATCATATTTAAACTCCAACCAGCAACCCACATGTAACAAGCTATTGAATTTTGATTACATACAATTTAAGCATAGGTCAAAACAATTTCACCTAAAGAATGCAGACCTACAATTAAGGATGAATTAAGGCTCAGCTGCATGGCTATAAAACAAATAAAACAGCATATAAATGATAAAAGTCAAATTGAATTTGAGTGAGTTTAATTAACTTTTCATCTAGTCTGGCTCGTTTGCATTTTTAAGACTCAAATTCACATGTTTTGTCAGGATATTCTAATAAGAGAAATGAGAATCCCAATGTTTTATTTCCAGGTTTGCCATTATCATTTCTTGTTTATTTAGTTCAGTCGCATTACCAAGTGTGAAATGGTGTGATAGGATTATTTTTTCCAAGGTAGTTTACTAGTATTAGTCATCATCAGTGCAATTATCTTGACAAGATGGCAAGGATGACCTTGGCAGGTGAGACATCAATTATATACCATGTATCATGTGCTGTCTACACCTGGATGAGTATTAATTCCTCCTTTCACTACTTGTGCAGAATTCAGCTGCATACAAGCTGACACCTGCAGGCTTACATTAACATTTCCATTACTCCAGAATAAGTTACATGGCCTCCTAACACAATTTTTACATTTTTTTTACTTTAGATGTGTTTACATTGTGTTTAGATGTATTTTTTCATTTAAATGCAAATAGGATGGAACATTGCTTGATAACCACTCATTTATGCCTTTCTCCTTTGACACTTAACACATTTTGTCTGTTTTTTACTTCTCATATTTATCAAGCAACCATTTTGCCCTTCAACGTGCTTTGAATATGCATTTCTGCTCTGCATTTCACCAAAGCACAGTAAAATGTGAAAAGCCATATACACGTTGTATAAATGGAGTGATTATTACTGACTTGCTTTGTATTCCAGTAGTGGTAGTTTACTGAAAGTTTTGCCCTTTAGGTGAGTTCATGTAAAAGAAATGATTATGCCAGTCGCTGCCCATAAATGTTCTGCAAAATGAATGCAGATGCAATATTTTTAGCTCCCAAGAAATGTAGAGCACATGCTTTATACTTTCAGGCATTGTCACCGTGGAAGTACTAAGACAATAAAAAACAAGTTTAGCTTTTGAATCGGTTTATGAGGTTTGGCTGTTCATGAACCAAGTGAAGATTGGGGCATGTGGGGTATGTTATGTGTGGAGCATTTAAAGTAAGAGTAAAGTGGTCAATACAAATCAGTTAACCACTTCAGCCCCGAGCCTCTTTTTTACACTTGTTTTTTCAAGTTAAAATCATTTTTTTTTTTTTTTGGGAGAAAATTACTTAGAACCCCAAACCATTATACATATATATATATAATTTTTTTTTTTTTAACACCCTAGAGAATAAAATGGCGGTCATTGCAATACTTTCTGTCACACCGTATTTGCGCAGCCGTCTTACATGCACACCTTTTTTTGGAAAAAATACACTTTTTTGAATAAAAAAAAAAGACAACAGTAAAGTTAGCCCAATTTTTTTTATATTGTGAAAGATAATGTCACGCCGAGTAAATTGATACCAAACATGTCACGCTTCAAAATTGTGGAATGGCGACAAACTTTTACCCTTAAAAATCTCCATATGTGACGTTTAAAAAATTCTACAGGCTGCATGTTTTGAGTCACAGAGGAGGTCTAGGGCTAGAATTATTGCTCTCACTCTAACGATTGCAGTGATACCTCACGTGTGCTGTTTGAACACCGTTTTCATATGCGGGCGCTACTCATGTATGCGTTCGCTTCTGTGCGTGAGCTCGGCGGGATAGGGCACGTTTAAAAAAAAAAAATCTTTTTTATTTTACCTTTTATTTTTTATTTTTATATTGTTCTTTTAAAAAAATAATTCTGTCACTTTTATTCCTATTACAAGGAATGTAAACATCCCTTGTAATAGAAAAAAAAGCATGACAGGACCCCCTAAATATGAGATCTGGGGTCAAAAAGACCTCAGATCTCATATTTACATAAAATGCAATAAAAAAAAAATGTTGCTTTAAGAGCTTTGGGCGGAAGTGACGTTTTGACGTCGCTTCCGCCCTACATTGGTATGGAGCCGGGCGGGGTCCATCTTCCTCTCACTCAGCTCCATACCACAGAGGACACAGGATCCGATCACCTCTGCCGCTGCTAGCAGCTCCGGTAAGCGGCGGAGGGCACGGAGGAAGGGGGGGCCTCTCCCGCCGCTGATAAAAGCGATATCCTGGAGAATCCGCTGCTGCCATAACGATACTCCTCTTCAAAGTACCAACATATAACAATGGCGGGTGGTCCATAAGTGGTTAACTAGTAAATGGGAGCAGGTTATGAGCTGGTTAACTAAAACAGGATTTAAAGTGACACTAAACACACACTGTTTAACTTACATTGTCCCTTCTATTTCTGTATGTGGATAATGGCGCTGTAATTATTTTAATTAAAAAAAAAATCCTGATCGATATACAGCTGTCACATGACCCAGATCTTTCCCAGCCTGTCTGCAGGGAAACACAAGCAGGAGGAGCTTCTAGTCCTCTGGTGCTGGTCACATTTAAAAAAAAATCAAACTGAATTTGGAATACAGTGTAAAAATAAATAAATAATATTAATAAACTGTTTTAACCACTTCACACACACGCTATAGCTGAAAGACTTTGCCGGGAGGGTGTACATGGACGTCCTCATGTGATAGCGCTGCCCAAGCACCCCCTGAGGCACACGGGCAGCGCGCTCTGTGATCACAGAGTCCTTCAGACTCAGCTGATCACAGATTGGGGTAAAGGGCTAATCACAGTGGCCCTTTACCATGTGACCAGATGTCAGCCAATGACAGATAATCAAAGTATGTAAGCACAAGCCGGTTATCAGAGTGATGAGAGAAGAAAGCCGATAACTGGCTTCTGTTAAAGGGACATTGGCACTGATAATCAGGGCACTGATTATCAGTGTCCTGACTATCAGTGCAGTCCCAACAGTGTCCACCAACGCAGTCAATTTGTGCCCACCAGTGCTGCCAATCAGTGCTCATCAGTGCTGCCAATCAGTGCCTATCAGTGCCTCATCATCAGTGTGACCTATCAGTGCTGCCTACCAGTGTCTATCAGTGCCCATCTATTAGTGCCCATCAGTGTCGCCTATCAGTGCAGCCTCATCAGTGCCCAGCAGTGCCACCTCATCAGTGCCCACCAGTGCCACCTATCAGTGCCCATCAGTGCCGCCTATTAGTGCTGCCTATCAGTGCCCATCATTGTCACCTACCAGTGCCCATCAGTGCCACCTATCAGTGCAGCCTCATCAGTGCCCAGCAGTGCCGCCTCTACAGTGCTGCCTCATCAGTGCTCAACAGTGCAACCTCATCAGCACACATCAGTGAAGGAGAAAAATTACCTGTTTGCAAAATGTTTTGATTGAAGCACTTTATCATGAAGGATTGATGGACAATATATTATTTATTTTTAATAATTTTTTAATACTTAGCTTTGATACCCACGTTAACAAATTATTTAGAATGAGCACCATTCAGAACAGCGCACCATTCATTTATCAAATTTGTATCCTTTTTTCAAGTGTTTAAGTGCTTGTTTTGTGGTGGTAGCAGCAGTTCATTAATTATCTCACGTTATATCATTTTTTAGACGTGCACAAGTTATTCAAAATACCATTTATTGATAGTTTTGTTATGATGTGGGTTTAGTGAGACTTTAGGTGTATACATATAAAGAGTGGAAACACTTGAGTGGACCATGGAGATACAGTATAACAAAGAGGGTAGGGGTCCATATATCTGGAAGTATTAGGCAAAAAGGAATGCTTTGCAAAGGTAGATGCAAAGGAGGGAGGTCATTACAGCAGGATGAAAACAAAGATGTGAAGGGAGTATGCAAGCACTTTAAATTTCCAGGTGGTTAGAGTGAGAACAGCATGAAGGTAGACAGAGCACAGAGCAGTGGCGGAATTATAGGGGTCGCTGAGGTTGCCATGGCGACCGGACCCCTTGCTGCAGGGGGCCCCCTGTATACAGTACTTTGATAGGGGGAGCGGAGACAAGCTCCCCGATCCTAAGCCGAACTGTATTCGGCACTGTGCAGGAAGCTGCTCACATTGATTACAAAGTGAAAGCAGTGTGTGCTGTGCTCTTTGTCTCCCCCTACAGCGCAGTACCCGGCAGGAAGAGCTAAGGTAAAGGTCTGCCGTTTTTTATCTACTGTATGTGTGTTTATGTGTATGTGCATGTATGTAAGTGTGTGTGTGTATGTGCATGTGTGTGTGCATCTATGTGTGTGCATCTATGTATATGTGCATGTGTGTGTATGCATGTATGTGTTTATCAGTGGCGGTGCGTCCATAGGGGCGCATGGGCGCCGCCCCCTCTCTCCAGGCACCCCTCTATCACAAATAGATAGGTTCATGCATAGCGTGAATCTATCTATGGCCGCCACTGCCCCCCCTATTCAGACGCCTGGCCCCTTTTTGGACGCCGGGTGCCTGAATTACACCGGCAGGGGTGTTTTTAAAGCACTAATAGGTTTCAAAATAGGTGCATCAAAAAGGTAGGGAGGGGGAAAGGGTAGGGGTATGGGGAAATGGGGGGCAGGACGTGAGTGTCACCTGTACTGGGTCACAAAAATTGCATATGCCCATACGTAATATTAAACCCGTTAGGGTATTGTTGCTGTAACTATATTGGACCACTATAAAAAAGGGGGGGAGGTTGGGGGAAGGAGCAACCCAATAGAGATGGGTTTAGAAAGAGGTTATTTTAAGCAACAATGTAATCACTGATCTTAGTTATATAGGTAAAATCAGTTTTATTCAATTATCTTAACATATAGAATTACATCTGGTAATCAATACTGTAAATGACACAACAATAGTGCAAATGCGGCCGCGGATGACTGAAACAAACAGGACAAACATTACATGAAAAAACATATAGAGCTACCCAATCAGGGCGTATTGCATTATACCTCGGTGACCATGAAAGACCGTCAATCAGTCGAATAGTGGTATAAATTATCTACCATGGATAAATATTCTTTGTATTTTAAATTTTAAAGTGCTGTCATGCGTGGCATAATGCAATTAAGGGTGGAGAGTGTAGTTAAGGGGAGGCACCTGTGCTGAAAGGATGGGATTGCAATTCATATTCACATCTGCTAGATTGTGGTTTAATTGAAATTTTCCACGGGGATTAAATGAAGGAGGGTAAAGATAATTACTCCTGTGGTAAAAAATATTGGCAGAGCAATAGTCAATAAGACTTTATTCAATCCTTATCAGAGGTGTGGAGATTACTGTTCCAGGCTAATATTAAACAGAGGATGGTATCGTAACTTTTCAATCAGCACTTATTGGTAGATTTTAAGGATGGTTGCGCTATATGATGTGGTATTCTTGCTTGCAATAAAGTTGCTATAGATCTTAATCATATTGTTATAGCTGTACTTTACCATCTACATCATTGCTGCGATGCTCCGGGGTGCTGTGATCCTCATAGCTTGGGTGCCAGTACGTCCCATATCCCACATTGGGAATCCTTTAGGTGGCTGCTGGGAAAGACCATCAAACAACTTGAAAGGTGGCTCCTGAATAATTCGGCTGCGGCAATCCCGATACCCGGGAAATTCTTATAGTTGTGTGGTGTCCACTTGGTATCCACCGCTCTTGGAGCCCGCTGCGATCGTAAAGTCCCTGCTGCAATTGGCCACCGTGCACTCTCCTCGATGCCCGTAACGCATAGACTGGGCAGCGTAGTGACGTCAACGCGTTTTGCCGTGGTTCACTGACGTAGCTTCATCTTGGACGTTCGAAATAGGTGAACTGCGAGTGCCATGCTTGGCGCTCACAGTCCACCCAGGTGTGTTAGAAAAGCGAATAAATATTCGCTTTCCTAACACTGAACCGCCTCTCCACCAATCAGGTGCTCGAGTCTGTTACCTGTCACCTGATTGGCTGAAACGACAGGCGCCGCTATTGGATGCCTATCAGGAGGAGAGGATGGGAGGAGACGCATGGAGGACCCCGCTCGTCGACGTCACCCGCTGCCCCACCGAGACAGGGTAAGTGCCGGGCAGACTGCGAGCGGGCAGGGGGGTCACAGTGGCAGCATTTGATGGCACAGTAGCTGCGTTTCAGGGCACAGTGGCTGCGTTTGATGGGCACAGTGGCTGCGTTTGATGGGCACAGTGGCTGCGTTATATAGGCACAGTGGTGGCAATTGATGGGCACAGTGGCTGCGTTTTGATGGGCACAGTGGCTGCGTTTTGATGGGCACAGTGGCTGCGTTTGATGGGCACAGTGGCTGCGTTTGATGGGCACAGTGGCTGCATATGATGGGCACAGTGGCTGCATATGATGGGCACAGTGGAGGCAATTGATGTGCACAGTGGCTGCGTTTGATAGGCACAGTGACTGCATTTGATGGGCACAGTGGCTGCGTTTGATGGGCACAGTGGCTGCATATGATGGGCACCATGGTGGAAATTGATGTGCACAGTGGCTGTGTTTCATAGCCACAGTGGTGGCAATTGATAGGCACAGTGGCTGCGTTTGATGGGCACAGTGACTGCGTTTGAGGGCACAGTGGTGGCAAATGATGGGCACAGTGGCTGCGTTTGATAGGCACGGTGACTGCGTTTGATGGGCACAGTGGCTGCGTTTTGATGGGCACAGTGGCTGCGTTTTGATGGGCACAGTAGCTGCGTTTGATGGGCACAGTGGCTGCATATGATGGGCACAGTGACTGCATATGATGGGCACAGTGGTGGCAATTGATGTGCACAGTGGCTGCATTTGATGAGCACAGTGAGGCTGCAATTGATGCGTTTTTTAAAGAATTTTTCAGTTTGCTTGCGCCCCCCAAAAAATTTGGAGCACCATCTGCCACTGGTTTATATGTGTGTGTATTTATGTATGTGTGTGTGTGTGTGTGTGTATGTGTGTTTACATGTATATAGGCACATTTTATGTATGCGCTTTTAATCCTGACCCCCTATATGTGTCCCATTAGAACCGATTTTTTTTTTTTTTTGCTTGCTCATAGTACCAGCAAAAAAAAATGCTGTTCCTCTGAAAAGTGATCCATGCTCAGATCGCTTTTCAGAGGCATTAGACAGCCGGTAAAGAGGCAATATGTTGCCTCCTGACCACCTGTTTTAACCCCATAAATGCATCATCACTATGCTGCAACTGCATGCAATGCACACAGTTGCAGGGTGGTTGCAGTGCAGCCACTTCAAGGGTGTCCTGACTGGAATAAGATTGAGAAACACCGACATAGAGGAACCCATCTCTCCATTTTCCTCCTGCAGCCACTGAATGCATGTGGGAGGGAGAGGAGGAAAAGCGGGGGGGGGGAGAGAAATCTATTCCTTTACATGCAGCCACCCACTTGCGACCGGACCCTGGTGTTCCGCCATCGGGCTCGGAGAAAAGAGCCCTGTCCGGGGGTCAGGGGGGCCCTTAATGGTTTCTTGCATCGGGGCCCTGAAGATTCTAGTTACGCCTCTGGCACAGAGAAGTAATAGAGTCTGAAGTTGGATCATTATAGATATGGAAATTAAGTAATTAGTTGGATGGATGATGAAAAGACTTCAATAATGCAGAACAAATTCATTTAAATGTGACTTACTACTACTAACTATACCGGACCTGGATAAATGAGAACCTTCACAGACCTTACTTAATACCCCCATCTTCATGGATTAAGAGGGTCAGTATTACTGAACTTTCGTTCTGCCCACTATTTCTTATGGAGTGCTGGTTCTTGGCTAGCACTAGCAAGTGTGTAGTCCCCCTGGCCTAAGCAAGAGTGAATTATCAAAATTTAGCCCTAGCCAATTAATAGTGTTGTACTCGTTTGATTTCCCCTAAGCCCCATGTTTCTGTTGCTTTTGCTGGCCACTGGGATGTGACCCTGGCAGAGTGACAGACTAGAGCAATAATGATTTATGGCTAGGGAGGCTCTCTTCCCCCTAGGCTTCGGCCAGGAGAGGGTATGTGTGACTTGCTCTCCAGCTAGGCCCGTGGCCAGCTTGGGGTGCCTGCCTGCCCAGAAGGTGGTGTCTGCTGATGGAGGGTCCTGGGGACAAGGAACCTCACAAAGGAGAAGATTCTGGAAGGAGGGAAGTGATGCCCAGAAACAGAGCACCAGAGGGGACTATGCTTTAGGAGGGAACAAGGCAGCTTGTGGAGAGGCTGGCAGTTTAATTAGAAGGATCACAAAGGTTGCTTAACAGAGATAGTCTGAGGGTACAGAAAGCTAGTCTCAGCTTTAAGATTCTGTGAGTTGCCATTTGAATAACATCCTTAAAAAGGACTTCAAATTACTGGTGCCCAATTTTCTTATACCCCCTATTTTCATCAATTGACTCAGCACTGGGGTGAATGCTACCCCACCTACCTTTGGGTGCTAAGGGGGAGCTATAATTGCAAGAGACAGGCAGTGGTTACACTAGAGGAGCTCTAATTCCCAGATAAGAGTAATAATCAGTTCTGCCTTCTATTCCTTAGCAAAGAAACAAAGTATTAATACAGCTCACCATAGTAATACTGTAGGTTCCATGGTGAAACAAATATGAGAAACAACTTTCAAACTGTATACACAAGATATAACTCATGTTAGGGCTAATATTTCTTTTGATTATATCAAATAGCATGCATTTGCAATTTCTTCATCAGATGTACTCCAACAAAGTAACAAATGAAAGCTAAAATGATTATGGATTAATATTATTTAGATGTTTAAGTTTGTACAGTTTAATCATGTTTTATATATTGTTTTTAGTATTAAATCTAAAGAAATCACAGTGGAAGCTGTTTGCCTTCAGACATTCTCTCTCCTGTTGTAACTTACAATGAATTCTCTGCATAGCTCCCAACTGTCCCTGATTTGGAACAAAGTCCCTCTGTCACTCTTTCCCCCTCATTTGTCCCTCATTTTGGTCTGATCTATATAATTGTATATAAAATGTATTATTTAAAAAAGTGTTTCTCAGTGCTAACCCTTTCATCCAAATTCTAAATTGCTGCATTTGTAAATTCCAAAAGCCAGTATAAAGGAATAGTTGTGGTAAAAAAAAGCACTTGTGGGTTTAACGAATCATTTTTTTTTTTGTAGAATTCTCCTTTAAGGGGGTGTGGCATGGGGTGTGTCCTATGGCCACATACTTTTGCTAATAGGTGTCCCTCATTCCTATCTCAAAAAGTTGGGAGGTATGTCTCTGTACTCAGTAGAAGTGAACGGAAGGGACAGGGAGTGAGTTCTATGACTCATAATGTACATCTCAGTTAGAACTACTAAAGTATTTTAATAACATACCTATTTTCGGGGGGCGTGGCCTGACCTGGCATGAAGATGGCTGCTTAACTCAGTAGCTCCTGCCATCCGACGACCTTTCATCTGCTTATCGGTGATACGGACACCCCTAGCTCGGATAAAACATGGGGACAGCATCCCGGAATACCTCGACCTCCCGATCCCGCTCTCCTAGGGAACAATCGGGCACCACAGGACATTCCAATATCCCTGAAATGTTCCGGTCGGGCAGAGGCAATATGGCGCCTACCCGCCACAACACCTCAGAGGCCATGATCTCCTCACAACCGGGCCCTTTACCACAGCCTTTACCGTCTAGCCAAACGAACGGGAACGCGACGGAGGATCGTCCAGTACCTCAACTGAACATTCAGGATTTAAGAATGATAGCCACAGACATCAAAGACACTCTCTCAGCCGCTATCTCTGAGTTACGAATTGACATCCGCGCCCTCTCTGACAGAGTGCAGGCAGCGGAACAAATGGCGGACCGTCAAAACCTGCAGCCAAGCAAAACAACGAGGCATGTCGACACTCACACGCTTCAAATGAGGGAAATGCAGAGACACCTCGAGGACCTTGACAACCGCGGCAGACGCCATAACCTGAGGGTTAGAGGAGTGCCCGAATCCATTGAAGGTGACCAAATTGCTCAATCTACCATCAGCCTATTCAACGGCCTCTTAAGCAGACCATTACAGACGCCAATTAACTTGGAGAGGATCCATAGGGCCCTGCGGCCTAAAGGGAAAGACACTGATCCCCCTAGGGACATCATCTGCTGCCTCACGGACTTTCAAGTCAAAGAAGAGATACTTAAGCAGGCCAGAGGCGTACCACAGATCGTACACGAGGGGAAGATTGTTCAAATCTACCAGGACCTGTCGGACATCACCCTCCAACACCGCCGTGACCTGAAACCCCTGCTAGATACCCTACGCGCCAACAACATCACCTACTAATGGAAATTTCCATTCTGCTTAGCCGCCACCTCACATGGCCGCACAGCTTACCTTAAAATTCCTGAGGATCTCCCAACCTTCTGCGACACTCTGCACATACCGAGAGTGGAGGTACCCAACTGGTATGCAGATTTTCGGCGCTCCGCAATCCGCAGAGAACATCCAAATGAGGAACCCATGGAAGCCTCTAGCGCTGGCCTACGGAGAAGAAGATCTCCCTCTAACACACCGCCTCATGGTGTGCACCGTTCCAATCGCCGCGATCATAGCCCCCACTCTCCCACCTCCAGGAGAGCCAGGAGGGGACGCTGACGCTCTCCACAATAGGCTGTGACCGTCTGGGCCACACTGCCTGTCTCTCCCCCTGGCTGGCCTTTACAATTGATGACCCAGACACAGCTTTTTTCACCGTTCTTTTATTCAGTTGTTTTTTGGATCCTAAGGCTTTTACGTTTTACTTTTTTTTCTCACACTGCCATACCGGGCTCTTTGCCCCCCCGGAGCAAAGTGACAGGACTATTCACCCTATTTCCCATCCACCATGCTCGTGGGTTGCTACCACTTAATGTCCTCCTTCTCACCACGGAGGTCGGAAACAGACTTGATTCACTACAACTACCAGGCTGCACCGCGATAGCAAGAGCCTTCAGGTACATGGGCGTGACCTTCCGGGTAGCACACTAGTTTCCGGCACCTCTTACACCTGTCATCATCGCCGCGCCGGATGCTGAGGTTCACTGACGACCCGCTTTCAACACCGGACACGGGTCCCTTCCTACCAGGCACCATCGGCCCCCACGCCCGGCTCATCACAAGACTCCTACGGATCTGCAGCCACTCCTCCGCTTCGGACTTCCGACAGCAGGGAATGAAGTGACTCTAACGGACCCTCCACGGCTTGCCAACACCCTGCTGCTCACCGGTGGAACTCTTACCTTGCATACTGCACGCCCTTTTGCGCAAGAACGGAGCTCGGATGACGATTTCGGCGCGCAATCATACGAGAACACACCAGGCTTGCTGATGCAATAGAATCCTCCGGACTGGAAACGCCTTCCGTCCAAGCCAGACAACACCTACCCCGATGGGAAGTACGGAGGTCTGACTTTCCCACACCACTCAGGTACTTTGCTCTGACACCCGCAGCCCCTTTCTGAGGCTCTGCAGATGGCTCTGCAGGACACCGAAACTCTTTTACACGTGCTCCCTGCGCGTTACTTAATATGCATCTTACCTCTACGTTAACTTTTCTTTTATTCTTAAGAATTAAGTTTTTGTTATGTTTTGCTCATGGGTAAGTTAATACCTCAGGTTATCTATTACAAAATGTTTGTAATGTTATTACACAGCCTACAGCAATACAGGGTACCTGGCATCGACTACAGTACATTCGGGTCTGTCTGACCCCTACCCCACCATACACCCCAAATGACCCTCCCAGGTGGCCTTACACCCAGACTCTCCTATTACACCCCTGAAGGTCCATCGAGATAGGCCCTGCAATCTACGGTCACCTATATAGGAGACCGAACTGGAAAACAGAACTTCAGTTTCCTACCGATAAAAGCACTGTTACTGAAGTGGCTGTCACGATTTCCAGACGTGCGTTCTAGGTACCAATATATATATACATAGACGCACCTCTCGCTCATAGACCTCTCCCTCGACCCTACTCTACCTCCTAACTGGACCTTACACGCTCCACCGAGATTTTGACATACATCAAGCATCACCTTACTAAAACTCCACTGGTCATAGGATGTCAGGCTACACCTGTCTCCATACCTTAACAACCCGTTAACCCACTTGTGCCAGATCTTCGCCAACCCCCACACAGTTGCGGTGAGGTTCGCCAATCCGGATTTCACGGATTGGAGACCATCAGTGCTCTGTACCTGTCCGAATCTATTATCCTTACGAGACAGCAGATTGTACCGATCCCTCTGCTGCCTCTTCGGTTTCTCCCCTGTGCCACGTTTGAAACGATTTAAGCTACTGCTGAAACGCTGATTAGCGCACCCCCTCACCACTTAATCCCTAAGTGTATATCCACCCCTACCCTGACGGAGGCCATGGACCATACTGCGTGCACCGCAGCACAAGCTCCTCTACACTCCACACTTACATTGCGTTCTATGAACATAAGGGGCCTTAACACGCCCGAGAAACGGTCTCTCCTACTCACCTCTTTGCAAAAATCCAACACCCACATCGCGCTCATCCAAGAAACACACTTTAGATCCGATGCAGTCCCCAAACTGCAGAACAAACACTTCCCAACTGTATATCACGCAACCAATAATGAAGCCAAATCGAAAGGAGTATGCGTCCTCATATCAAAAAACTGCCCATTCGTTGTCACTGATGTACACCGTGACCCTTTGGGGAGATTTTTGTTCCTCAAGGGCTCTCTGCACAACAAGACCTTCACCATTGCCAACTTATACGCTCCAAACTCCCGACAAGTACCGTTCTTCCGCCGTACACTACAACTCCTCACGACTTTTAGCACAGGCAGCCTTATAGTAGTGGGCGATTTCAACGTCCCTCTTGACCCCTCCCTCGACACATCCAACGGCACCTCATCCTCTACCTACAGGGCTTTACGTGCAATCAAAACACAATTCAGAGAACTATTATTACACGATGCCTGGCGCACACTTTATCCCACAGTTAAGGACTTTACCTTCTTCTCCCCTCCACACTCCAAATATTCCAGAATAGATTATTTCTTCATCTCCCAATCCGATCTCCCTATACTCCACAAGTCCGCAATTGAACTGATGATACTTGCAGATCATAACCCGATCTCTATAACCCTACACGTTCCTAATAAAACTACCCGCTCTCACATATGGCGCCTAGACAACTCCCTACTCACAGACACCGAAATTTCCCACAAGATTTCCAAACACTTAAATAACTATTTCTCAGAAAACGGACGGGACGACACTGCTCCAGAAATAATTTGGGCTGCACACAAATGTGTCATAAGAGGCACATTCTTATCACAGGCCGTGCACAGAAACAGACTGAGGAAAGCAAAATTGGAGAACCTAACCACACGTATTTCCGCTTTAGAACGTAAACACAAGGCATCTCTAGCTCTAGAAGCGCTGTCTGAACTGACACAACTATGAACCGAACTCCTAGAAGAATTACACAACAACATCAAGAGGAAATACATGCTTACACAAAAATGCTTTTACGAATACAGCAACAAATCGGGGAAGATGCTAGCTAGAGCACTACAAGCGAAAAAAGCGGCCCACACCATATACTCCATCGTAGACCCCTCGGGTAAAACTATGGTAAGATCTGATGACATAGCGGAACAATTCGTGCGCTACTACAACAATCTGTACAACATTCGCACCCCCCAATCGTCCCTCCCTCTGACAGACCGGAACGAGGCAATACATAACTTTTTATCCCAATACGCACCCTTGCCCATCCTGACCAAAGACTCCGCATCTCTTGATGTCCCCTTAACGGCGGAAGAGATAACTCTTACACTAAAACAGATGAAACCGGGCAAAAGCCCCGTCCAGATGGGCTGACGGTCGGGTACTACAAATCATTCCCTGATATACTATTGCCTCACCTGGTCACGGCCTTTAACAACCTATCCCCTACCAATACGGCCCCCACAGATCTATTAGAGGCCCATATCACCCTTACCCCCAAATCAGGGAAAGATGACAAATTGGTCTCTAATTACCGCCCCATTTCTCTACTTAACGTAGACGTTAAGTTATACGCCAAAGCCATAGCAAATCGCCTTTTACCCCTGATCCCAAATTTAAGCACCACAGACCAAGTCGGTTTTGTCCCCGTCAGAGAAGCCAAAGACAATACTACCAAGGCTTTAAACATACACCATTGGCTGACTTCCACTAGTACTAAGGGCTTCTTTCTATCCTTGGACGCGGAGAAGGCGTTCGACAGGGTGGCATGGGATTTTATGGAAGCTACCCTGAGATTCGTAGGCCTCCCGCCGAGACTCATCAATATGATTATGATCCTCTACTCTTCTCCCACAGCCAAAGTCCGAGTGAACGGTGGACTGTCGGGCTCCTTCTGCGTGTCCAACGGTACTAGACAGGGATGCCCACTATCCCCCTTGATCTTTGTACTAACAATGGAACCCATGTTGCGCAAAATTAGAGAAAACCCTGACATCAAAGGCGTCCAAATCAATCAAACACACTACAAAGTAGCCGCCTACACGGATGATATTCTCCTCTTCCTTACAGAACCGACCACTACCATCCCGAATCTACTAAAAGATTTTGCCCCCTTTAAATTCTTATCGAACCTGCAAATAAACTTCTCCAAATCCAAGGCACTCAACATCTCACTAACACAAGAGACGGTCACACAATGCAAACGTAATTTTCCTTTTGGATGGGAAACGCAAGCCATAAAATACCTTGGCATCAACATACCCACGGCTTTATCAGATTTATTCAGGCTTAACTTTTTACCGATCCTACAAACCATCGAGGGTGATCTCCAGAGGTGGCAGTCTGGACCATTCTCATGGTTTGAAAGGATTGCTATCTTGAAAATGAACATTCTACCTAGATTGCTCTACCTTCTACAAACCATACCAATATTACTCCCACACTCCTTCTTTGCCTCGTACAAAAAGATTTGTAGAAAATTCATCTGGCTATCCAAACAGCCTAGATTGAATTGGCACAGACTGACAACCTCCAAATCACAAGGAGGATTGCAAGTTCCTGACCTACAAATCTACTATCAGGTCTGCCATCTAGTTAGAATTGTGGATTGGCACGTACATGGCAAAGAAAAAGACTGGGTGCAGCTGGAAAATGCTTTTACCAAAACCCCTTTGCAACTCCTCCCCTGGATCAACCCAAAATTCATCCCGCAAACCGCCACTGCGAATCCCCTAATCAACTCCACCCTAATCAACTTCACGAAATCATGCAAAATTCTCAAGTTCCAACCCGCGTCGGGACCAATGACACCTATCGAAGATAACCCGGAATTCCCACTGGGCATCAACCTAATCCACCCAACCAAGGAACCACATAGACCCCGGCTTCTAGCACAACAACTATTCCACCAAGGAACTCTATTACCATACTCAGAGCTGACCACTAAATTTCCGGAATATCACATCCCCTTCTACAACTATCTGCAAATCCGTCACTTCCTACAAAGCCTCCAACACAAAGACAACATTCATAGGGAACTTACATCCTTCGAACTGCTCCAGAAACGAACCCCAAAGACACCTCATCTCGACCATCCACACACTTTTCTCCACCCTTCCAAACACCACAACTGATGCACTGCTAAGTCAATGGGAGACTGACCTGAACACAACCTTAAACACAGACGATTGGAAGAATGTGTTCCACCATATTCACAAAGGTTCTGGCAACGTAGCGACACAAGAATGCAGGTTCAAAATCTACTCAAAATGGTATAGAACTCCCGATAAAATTAACAAATTTCTACCTACTATATCCCCAAATTGCTGGAGATGTAACGCAGCCCGGGGTTCCCTTCTTCATATATGGTGGGAATGCCCACTCATTCAATCCTATTGGGCTGCAATTCACAGTCTAATCACTCAGATCACAACATACACCCCTGACTATACCCCAGCGCAATACTTACTCCATCATACCTCGATCCCCCGACGTGTATACAAGAAGTCACTAACTCTCCATCTTATTAATGCGGCAAACTTATGTATCCCTGTGCACTGGAGAAGCACATCACCCCCCTCGATCTCAGAGTGGATCCGGAGAGTGGACAAGATAGCTGACATAGAGAATCTCATACACCAAACCTCCGACTCACCATCCAAATACAATGATACATGGGCATGTTGGACCCATTTCAGGACATCGCACTCCACAGGCACGCAAACCAACCCACCTACCATTACCTTGGGAGACGACACCGGCCTGATAGCCCGCTAACACGCTAACCAATAACCATATCGTCCTAACCCTCCGTCTTATCACCCCCCTATCCCCCCTTTTTCTCTGCCTCACATCAGCTCAGGCCTATTACATAGCCTATTCCCTTTTATACGACACATATATTGACACTGTAATGACTCGCACCCTACACGATGCACAATACCGACATCCCCCACTATTAAGCATATTTCTGTGCCTACACTGGGCACAGTTAGTACCCCATAGGGGTGCCCAGGATTGTGGGTAACACTATTACCGTCGGTCCAGATCTGCTACAATACTAATACCTTATACCATGCTAGTAACTGAAAACTACCTTACAACCTCTTGCGACTACTATAACATCCACCTCACACCTGGTATGCTCAATACACGTAACCAGAGAATCCCATGTAAAACAATGGAAATGTTCTTGTTCTTTCTCATTTTTGCCCTTGTAATATGCAATGTACTTGCCAACGCACTATTACTGTAGACCTCTGTAATTGTGTTTGAAGTGTTCACTCACTTGGTATCGTATAGTTTACTCTAGTTATGAAACTTTATACTGATCGTGGAATACTTCTTTTGTGTAAATCCACCACTGTACTGCCTTCTGTACTTTATGAAAATCCAATAAAATGTTTTAAAAAAAAAAAAAAAAAAACATACCTATTTTCTGCAAAGCAAATCCATATTTCTTCCTAAATGAATATGCATTTCGAATAGAAGTCTTTTAATAGACAATTTGAATTACCTATAATAAATCCGAATCTTTGAAACTGTGATATGGGAAGGTGTCATAAAGAATTATTGCAGCGTATGCTCATCCACTGCTATTTGTGAATCAGTATACAAACTGTACAGATAACATATTGAAATATTTGAAACATAAAACTGCACTTTTCCTCCTAATTCTATTTTTAGACATGTAAAAGAGACTTTGATTGCAAACATCTGTTGTTGCTTTGCTGAGTAGAATAACTAAGGAAAAAAACAGATTGGCAGAATCGTTTAAAATGCTGGAAAAAAGAAACTATTTTTGAGAAAATGAGATTCATGTTACTCTTAGATAATTTGCAAAATGTTCACATTTGAAAAAAAGGGAGTCAGAGAAAAGAGCACCATGAATCATAGATTTGACATCCTCTATGCTCACGGCATAACCCAGTCACAGTCAAGCAGGTCACCAGCATAGTGAATACACTTTTAAGGTAATAAAATATTTATTATAAATTATATTTTATTATGGCCTCTTAACCAGTTAAGGACCAGGCCTTTTTCTGACATTTGTTGTTTACAAGTTTAAATTAGTATTTTTTGCTAGAAAATCACTTAGAACCACCAAACATTATATAATATTTTTTAGCAGAGACCCTAGAGAATAAAATGGCAGTCATTGCAATATTTTATGATGTCACATTTTATTTGCGCAGCGGTATTTCAAATGCAATTTTTTTGGAAAAAAGACACTTTCATGAATTAAAAAAAAAAAAAACAGTAAAGTAAGCCCAATTTTTTTGTATAATGTGAAAGATGATGTTACACCGAGTACATAGATGCCTAACATGTCATGCTTCAAAACTGTGGAATGGCGGCAAACTACGGTACTTAAAAATCTACCATAGGGAACGCTTTAAAAAGTTTTACAGGTTACCTGTTTAGAGTTACAGAGGTGGATTAGTACTAGAATTATTTCTCTTACTCTAATGATTGCGGCGATACCTAACATGTGTGGTTTGAACACAGTTTACATATGTTGGCGCGACTTATGTATGCGCTCGCTTCTGCGCACGACCTCGGAGGGACGGGGCGCTCTAAAAATGTTTTTTTTCTTATTTGTTTTACTTTTTAAATATTTTATTTTTACACTGTCCCTTCAAAAAAAATGGATCACTTTTATTCCTATTACAAGGAATGTAAACTGTCCCTCCTCAAATGAAAGAAGACCCCAAGGGTCTAAAGTGACCATTTTTTTAAGTCTATCAGGTTGTACATCCTCCCAGTCATAAAGTATTAAGATTATGCAGAAGTGGTTTCACAAACAAAAAATCTTGTAAGAAATCCAGGTCTGATGGGGGCTTGTAGCTTTCTCTCACCTGAGTTGAAAAAAAAAAAGCATCATCCTAAGAAATTTATGAAATGAGAGAGCCTGAAAATATGTTTTACAGAGCACAGAGAAAGTTCAGTCACTTATTGGAATATTTCACGCCTACATTTTAATACCTCATATTAGATTCACTTTATTACCCACAGGGATGTCATTTATATTGACATTTCATAGTTAAATTGAGCCTATCCACAAGGATACACATTAGCTGTCTGGCACTCTGCCACTAATACAGCTTTTCAATGGGTATGAAATATCACATTAGGTTCATTATAGGCAGAATGTTTTTTTTTTTTTTTTTTTTGTTTTTTTTAATTTAACAATACTACAAGTTGTCTGTTCTACTAGGGGCTGGAGAAAAGCATATGCAAGACATATAACTGGGTATCAAAACTTAAGCCAATGAAATTTGTATGCGTGCTAAAGCTAAACTCCAGGCAAATAGCAAACTACACAGATGAAATGTGTGTATAGGAGATGTTTGAAGTGATCTGTATTTCTGTCCTGAGGTTTACACAGCCCTGACAATACTGTACAGTCAACCAATCTCTACTACAGTTAATGTGTATGTAAAGTCAAAACCTTTTTTTTTTTTTTTTTTAATTTTAAGATAGATAGCTAGATGGTCCAGTATCGTAATATAACAAAAACAGTCCAGTAAATAGGGCTCAATTGCCATGGCTATAAAATACCCTGGTGGAATCCTACTGGTCTTAGAGTCCAAAAAGAACATCTTTTAATTCATAATCAGGATGAAATGAAAAATAAAACGAACCAATGCGTTTTAGGGTCTAGGAACAGTCCCTGTTCATCAGGGCTTTAAAACTAAATTGAAAATGTAGACTCTGGACTCTTTCACTGGATTCTTTGTAATTCCAGACGAGAGCATCTGCTAGATATGGATATGAAAATAGGAGAGCCTGTAGCCCGTAATTAGAGCGAAAACCAGATTTATCCAGATTATAAATTAAACAATGCACTGTCCTCCTCTTCACCTTAGGTTTTTATTTGTTTTTCTGTCCCTGGGAGATTAATTTTATCTATTTTCCTTAACCGGTTCCCGACCGGCGCACGCCGACGTACGTCGGCAGAATGGCACGGCTGGGCAAATGGGCATACCTGTACGTCCATTTGAATTCCCCGCCGTGCCATTGCGTGCGCCGGCCGGGAGCTCCGTGAGTCGCGTTGCGGGTCCCGCAGGCTCGATCGCCGCAGGGGGTACCCGCGATCGCCTCACGGAGAGGACGAACGGGGAGATGCTGATGTAAACAGCATCTCCCCATTCTGCCTAGTGACAAGTGTCACTGATCACAGCTCCCTATCATCGGGAGCTGTGATCAAAGTAATGACACCCACAGCCCACCCCCCCCACAGTTAGAATCACTCCCCTAGGACACACTTAACCCCTCCCCGCCCCCTAGTGGTTAACCCCTTCACTGCCAGTGTCATTTACACAGTAATCAGTGCATTTTTAATCACACTGATCGCTGTATAAATGACAATGGTCCCAAAAATGTGTAAAAAATGTCCGACATGTCCGCCATAACGTCGCAGTCACAATAAAAATCGCTGATCGCCACCATTACTAGTAAAAAAAAAATTATTAATAAAAATGCCATAAAACTATCCCCTATTTAGTAAACGCTATAACTTTTGCGCAAACCAATCAATAAACGCTTATTGCGATTTTTTTTTTACCAAAAATATGTAGAAGAATACGATCAGCCTAAACTGAGGAAAAAAATGTTTTTTTATATATTTTTGGGGGATATTTATTATAGCAAAATTTAAAAAATAATGCGTTTTTTTCAAAATTGTCGCTCTTATTTTGTTTATAGCGCAAAAAATAAAAATCACAGAGGTGATCAAATACCACCAAAAGAAAGCTCTATTTGTGGAAAAAAAGGACGTCAATTTTGTTTGGGAGCCACATTGCACGACCGCGCAATTGTCAGTTAAAACGACGCAGTGCCGAATCGCAAAACACGCTCTGGTCAGGAAAGGGGTAAAATCTTCCGGGGCTGAGGCGGTTAAAATATCTGTAAAGGCAAAACTTTTTTTTTTGTTTTGGATAGAGTGGAGAAGGTTTAGAATTCTTGTCAGTTTGTTTTGCTGTCTGTGTCCCTGTTTACCATTATTATCGAAAGATAAATTGAAAAAAATCCTAAACTTTGGGTTGCTGCCAGAAAAGTAATAGAGGGGAAATCTTCCAATGGGGACACTAGTTCTGGTGACATTAGGGTCCCCAAGGAATTTTTCTAATTTGCAGGGATTTTCTCTTACTTCCTGTTTGGCTATGGGACAGGAAGTTAAGGAAAATCTCCACAATGGAACATAGATGACAAAAAAAAATCTGACAGGGGTTTTATCCCTCCCTTACTCTATCCAAAATGAAAAAAAAGCCTATAGTTCTACTTTAATGACCAATGTCTCCGGGGCTGGAAATGAAGGAAGTATGTATATTTTGAGCTGTCCCCAAAACAGGAACAGAGAGGAAATCTTCCTCTCCTGGTAACAGCTGCCTGGGAGAGATTTTTTTCTTATTTCCTATGGGGTCTACAAAACAGGAGCTTAAGGCATATCTCCCAAATTGGACAAAGAGGGCAAAAAATACCCCTTGAAGTGTAATGTGTTATATTAGGCTACATTCACGCAGGAGTTGGTGTGCAGCCAGGCAAGAGTCAGTAGATTCTTGGTATCAGATGTAAACTCTGTTGCACAAATGCGTGGGAACAGCTGCTGCTGTCAGATTTGTACTTTGTACAATGGCAGGTGTCACTGCTGCTCGCATGTAACCGCTCATCCAGTTACATGCGAATACCATCCCTGGACATAGCCAGTTTGTTTCCAGGATCCGTGTTTCAAGTGAGTTTTGGCCACACATAAATTGGCCACTGGTAATCGGTCAGTTTGTATGCGGCCATAGCACAAAGTGTAGCTGCATCCAGAGGTAGCAATTATCCACATCTGAATGCAGTAAACTAACGGTAAACAAGTTCCTTTGTGAATGTAGCCTTATATCCTTTGTGTCTACCTCCCACTCTGATCAACATGCAATAAAAGTTTTTACATCTAATCTTTTCATTTTTACTATATCATTATCACTGGGTCTATCTGATGATCTTTGCTCGCAGCAAGAACATTGTCTGCGAGAAGGGGTCAACAGGTTGCTGTAGTATTTTCCTATAAACTTCACAGTACCCTATCTTCTAGAGCCTTCTCAAGTAAGCTGGATCTTGTGAGGGTTTATGTGCTGGCTGCCTTGATAGGTCTTGATAGGTGGGTTTGTGGGCAGATACACAGGTACTGGAAGTTCTCTGCTCCCTTGTCTTTGCTAAAGCAATTCAGCATTAGCCTAGTAAATAGTTCTGAGATGTAACAGCTCTGGCACACTTTTTTGTAAAGGTTGGCACAGCACATGTCTAAGAAATAAATATGCATAATTCCTTGTATGTTTTCGCCTTTTTTTTCAACTTTCAACTTTGGAGGGGGAAGTGCCTCTTCAAACCTTGTACGCTGTTGTATCATGTACTATACTACAGCCCAGTGCAGTATGTAAGTTTGACTTACACATTCAATGGAGCTTCTGTGTCATTGGTTAGTGGGAGGAATGGTTCCACTGTGTCAGTGGGAGAAATGAAGCTCCTGTGTTAGTAGATAGTGGGAGGTATGGTGCCCCCGTGTCAGTGGTCAGTAGGAGGAATGGCACGCCTATGTCAATGATTTATAGGAAGAATGATAATCCTCTTTCAGCGGTCAGTTGAAGAAATGGTGCTCCTGTGTCAATGGGAGGTATGGTGCACCTGTGTTAGTGGTCAGTGGGGGCAATGGAGAGTGTGTGTCAGTGGTTAGTGAGAGGATTGGTGCCTCTGTGTCAGTGAGAGGAATGGTGCTTCTGCGTGTCAGCGGAAGAATGGTATTACTGGGACTCCTTCGTTCTGGTTTGCATTGTTAAAACTCTGCATGTAGGGCCTTCCTATTGCAGGGGCTAGTATATGGCAACAAGCAGACTGTGGTTTGGGCAAAGCTGGTATAGTATGTAGAGTGCTGAGATAAGGACTCTGTAGCTTCCCAAACATCATACAGAGCACATGGTTTGTGAGTATATAAGGTACAAATGAGTGTGCGCAATGCAAGAAGCAGGAGTGTGTCATATATAACAATGCATATGGAATGCTGGGGGGGTTGGGGGGTTAAGAATATGAAACTTATCAAACAGAACTTTATATAATAAGTAATGACAAAATAATGTAAGAAATAGCACAGAGACTGTATGGAGCAAGAGTAAGTAATATACTATGATCTGGGATGTTCTAGTGGTGGGCGTAGATGCGTTTTTCTATCTACGAGTTCTCATCACTTTGAACTGTGTTTAAGGCTCCATTCACACTAGCGCGTTTTTTGATGCATTTTGCATTTTGCAGAAATGCATGGGAATTTTTTAACATGGGTTCCTATGGAACATGTTCACATCAATGCTTTTTTGTATCTCTGCGTTTTTGGAAAGGGTCGGGGACTTTTTTTCATGCAAAAAGCAGCGTTTTGCATGTAATGGATTTC